>NC_091830.1:29270969-29645969 GCF_038994185.2 Dermacentor albipictus | reverse complement strand
ACAGCAATCACGAATAATAATGATGATTGTTGTGGGATAAGCCCCAAAGAGAGAAAACGCTCTTTTTTAAATGCGACGCATTTCTTTGCCTAATCGGAGCCAAGGTCAAACCTGAGGTCGTCCAAGGTCACAGAGTTTGTCGCCGATGCGCTCGCGCCCCCATGCGCCCACTCGCTGCCTCCTTGCCCGACGTATTACGCGCATGCGCACGCTCTCAGACGTTCCCGCTTCTCTCATACCGCTACTGGCTTGGCGCCTCCCCTCCTTGCTCCACTTGCTGGTACGGGTGTGCGCGCCACAAACAGGCGTGGCTCGGTTGGGCTGGCTGCGCTATGTTGCGCGTTCGCCTCTGCTTGCAGACACGACAATGAGCCCTCGGAAGTATCGAGCGTAAGAAGAGCGTAAGAGTGCAAAGGCTCTGCAGAGACTACAGGGGTACGCGATGCATACAGAAGTCGCGAGGCGGGAGGCGAAACGATGGGCCGGCGAGTAACAAGAGAAGCGACGTGTGGTTGAAGAACAGCGGCATGCCAAGGGAACGGCCGCTGAACATGGCCGCCAAGCCCAAGCGGCGCAGATTGGAGGATCGTCACATGCGGGACGCAGACGCGCAGTTTCAAAAACACTTTATCGAAGACGAATTTGATGCTGCGTGTGCGACCAACTGACTGTGACCGCAAGTCGCCAGGGTGTGGCGGCCGGCGCATATGGCGGTCCTCGAGTGAGCGTTTCCCCGGGAGGACATGAGTTCGTTCTGGCTTTGCGCCACGTGCAGGGCTCCGCATTGACTTAGATGACGTAATTTTTATTATTTTAGAGTGCAATATCCCCGCGACCCTCGTGACCGGTGGACTAAAGGAAAAGTTACACTGACAAAGTGGCTATTAGGCCTGGTCTATGCACCTTTTGTTACTTGGAACTTGTCCCACAAAAACCATGATAGTGCTGACTGTTTGACTGTGTTCCAATGCTCCGCCGTAAACGGCTAAATAGACAGCTTGGAGAACAGCGGCCGTCTATATGTTCAGTTCCAATTCTGACGAAGCCAGTCAAAAAGGTCAGTTTAGCGAAGACAGCATCGAAGTGAACAATGACGCAGGACACTTTCCTGCCCAACAAGATGGCGGCTTTGCAAAGTTTTTGAAAACTAGACCGGTGTTTGCGCCAGGGCACAACCAAACGTGTTCGCTTAATGTCAACCGTACGTTGTGGTTTCCGTAAGTTCGCGTACGCAAAGCGTTAAAATACAGCTACAACACGACCTTTTTTAGCCGTTTATTGTCACCGCGGGGCGGCGTCGGGCCGCCCCCAGACACGTCTTTCACATGCGTTTCGTTATTTCGGTGCGAAGCTCTCACCTCAGCGGTCGAAATAGAGTGTCTTCAATGCTGGCTATATAATTGGAAAACACCCGACATGTGACCTGGACAGATTTTGTTTGGATTTCGCGTCACGCTGCGCATGACATCCATTTTTCGAGTGCAGTAAACAGGTTAAATATAGATTGGTCTGAGTTTGTCGCCATTCAGTAAAACGCCGAAGCAAGCGAAGGGTCGGAGAGGGGGCGCTGTCGGCAGGCGCGAGTCGCCATAATTAGCATACGTGCAGTCCCGCAACAACATCGCGCACGCGCACTCAAAGGTCAAGAACCTTTCAAACGACGTGAGATTGAACTTTGCCCGGCACGTACAATAAATCGGCTTCTTAGACCTGACAGCCCTTTAACGGTTCTGTACTCACCGCAGCCGAAGCAAAAAGAAAGTGAGCGTGACAACAATAACACAGAGAAAGGGGCCGTAGCGATCGACAGTGTATACAAAAAGCGGGGCACCGATAAAAAAAAAATTGCCCTGTAGCGGCGAATCGAAGCAACAACGCCGGTCGGGGACTTCATAGATGGCGTGCGAGTGGGTTACTGAGGAAAAAGAGGGAGCGACAGGGGTAAAGATAAAAATGCCCGTTCGGCTCCCTTTCCACGCGCTAGGGCGTATAGTCACGCCAGGCTGGCATTGTCCACAGACGTTGTTCGACGACGACGCCGACAATTGGTGCTCGTCACGCCACCTGGCGGGCGTACACCCGGGTAAACATTATCGTCTGCTTGCTTTCGAACTGCACGAGTGCAGCTTTTGGTGACTGCTTGCTTTTGGTGACTGCACGAGTGTTGGGGCAGGCGACGCGCATCGTCGCTGGAGGCACTGAATGTATGCAGCGGGTGCACCTATTTATGCCTGGGTTGGGTACGTATGAGTGGGTGGAGGAGGGGGAGTTGTGATGGGCGACTCCGGGGCGCTTCGTGCAGAGCGCCGCACTAAAGGTCACGCGACCGTTGTTGAGAGTTGCGCGGACCCACTGCGACAAAGGGTAGCGGCTGGAGAATGCGAAAGCACCGTTGAATTAAAGGGCACTGCAAGCACCGACGTTAGCGGGGTTACTAAAGCTGCTCGGAAAAATGTGTACCAGGAAGCCCAAATGTCGTGACATGTTCACCACTAAGCTGGATATAACGGACGACATCCTAGCAATTCCATCCGCCCTCCCCATTTACATCGCTTTTGTTTTCATAAGTATTTCATCTACCACTTTCTGTCATTAATATTGTTTACTGTTCACCGTCTCTAGCTCACGGACTCATCGAATGGTCGTTTCCACTATATCGGGCCAAAGTACGTAGAGGTGTGTGACAGTGACCGAACTATATCTGTTGCAAGAATAAGCGACATTCAGTCACGATAAGGAAGCAGAGTAGAACTACTGAACCCTGCTATTCTCGGTATGCAGTTTGGATGTCGTGTTATACAATGTATTCAATGTATATTGAAGCATTCTGGAATGGCCAAGTAATCATTCTGGATTGAATTCAATGACGCCTGACTTTAGCCGACAAGACTGCTCCAGTCGTGAACGAGAAGTTCAGCGGGTCGCGGGTCAATGACATGGCACGTAGGAACTTAGAAAGCTTGAGATAGGGCGCGAAGCAAACTATGAACTTCGTGAAGCAAACTTCGTGAAGCAAACTGCGCAATGCTTCACGAAGTAAAAGAGAGAGAGAATCGAGAGAGGAAAGGGTAAGAAAGGCTGGGAGGAACAACCAGGCGAAACTTTGGTTTGCTATCTTACTCAGAGGGAAGGGGACATTTAAAAATGTGCGATGTTTTAATCTAGGTTGTCAAAATATATACTTTCGGAATGCGAGAAAGGTCAGCATACGGTCAGTATAAACATAGTTAATAGTTCGTCTATCAATAATAATGACACTGTATATTAAAGGAACCAAACGCGAACCAAACGAGCTCTGACAGCTTTGACAGTTCCACCGAATGCGGATAAGCGGCAACGAAGTCCTACTGTATACCAAACGACGCCCGTTTATCTCGTATTCCTTTTTTTCTTTTTCAGTTATGCGCATCTTCGTCCGAACCGCTCGCCAAGAAGAAAGAAAAGCACGCGATCTCTTGCTTTCGGTGTTGATTACGCAGGCGTCACAAACACAGATGAAATAAGATGAGAATATGAAGGGAAAGGAGTAGGGCGGATGGGCTGTATTTGCACAACACAGCCGCGCTTCTTGGCGTTCAACAGGGCGGAGGGGGGGGGGGTCATGAAAAGGGGGCACGGTCGGCCTAAAGGTCGCGCGAGAGGCCGTCGGATGCCGGCATAAGAGGCCCTCTTTCGCGCCGCGCATTCATTAAGCGCGGCCTCCGACGGCACCACGCGGCGCCCGCGTAGGCGCGCGAATGAGTATCACGGTCGCCATTAGACGCGGGCGCCCCCTGCTGTGGCCAGCCGCAGCAGCCGCGCATTGACGTCATCGCGGGTGAATCGTGGAAGCGCGCGCCGCACGCCGGATATCTGCACCGCACGGTGTGTCCGCATCATATACAGCTTTCTTTAATCACGTGCGCTCCTTCTGCGTTCATATGCATTAATTTAAGGGGGGGGGGGGACACAGAGTCACCTGCTTACGCATGAATCCTCCTATTTTTTCTTTCTATAGACAAGCTGCATATCTATCTATCTATCTATCTATCTATCTATCTATCTATCTATCTATCTATCTATCTATCTATCTATCTATCTATCTATCTATCTATCTATCTATCTATCTATCTATCTATCTATCTATCTATCTATCTATCTATCTATCTATCTATCTATCTATCTATCTATCTATCTATCTATCCACCCATCTATCTATCTATCTATCTATCTATCTATCTATCTATCTATCTATCTATCTATCTATCTATCTATCTATCTATCTATCTATCTATCTATCTATCACCAAAGCTGCACCGGTGACCGACTCAGCTCTCTGCGAAATTTTGCAGAGGAACTACAAACGGTGTACTAAATGTAGCAAATAAACGACTCCGAGTACATGACGATTTTGTTTAAGCGACAACTTCTACATCTTCCTCTCCACGCTTCGACGCGTTTTTGCCTCAGTCGGCTTCTCGCCGAGGAAAGTGAACCGATTCCGGAGATGGCGTAATGCTTGGGTCACGTGGGTCACGCCTATGTGTTATCGGGTCGGAGGCTCGAACGCTTATCATAGCTTCGTCCTTTAGGACAGGTTTATACAATATAAACTGCCACTCAGTGGAATGCCAGCGAATTTCAACGAAAGCTGGCGCCGTCTTTCACGACCACTATCGATGATTTCTACCAATTTCCTTTTTTTTATCTCAAACGGAAGTGACGCCAGCTCTGACGCAGCTTCGTGACGTCACGATCTCTATAGCTTGTAGGTATACAGCGCTTATACCCGTCTAATTTCCAGTCGTATAGCCTTTGTATGTTGACTCGTTTTTGACCTTGTCTTCCGTTACAGGCGACACAGAATAGAGCGAGAGGCCAAAAAGGGCCCACGGACCCTTTCTTGACCACATTATCTGCTCCGTGCCAATGTTCTTGAGATACAGATGTATGTGCAATCGATCAGCCTTTTTTTTTCATCCACGTTCCTGATTCATTCTTAAAAACTAATTTTGCTCTGCGCTTCTCCGATTTCTAAAGAGACCCAACCCGTGTCGCCCTGCACGGCCTCGTTTGTGGTTTTACCGTAGGACCCCAATGCAAATCGGCCCACCGACCTCTTGTTAACTTCCGGTATCCGACGAAATTTCCGATTTTAGGCACATAATGGCATTTGCAAACGTTATATAGTGCTTGCACTATCACTTGTTTTCAAATTCCTCGCACCGTATCCCAAAGTCTTCACAATGTGCTTCACGTCCTAGTACAGCCGCATTCCGCTTCCTCTTCATCGTAAGATTTCCTTGGTGGGCCAGTAGGCATTTCCTTTGTTTATGCATACACCAAGGCGTTTCCATTGTTGACCATGGGTGTGACCTGCTGTTTAATTGATACCACGTAATTACTTATCCCTTCATTAGAAATCATAATTCCCGATTTCTCTGTGCTAAAATTAAGCCTAGATATATCGCTTCATTGCCACATATACTCGCAGTTAAGTCTTCAAATCCTCTAAATTGGCCCTTAGTAGCACAACTTCGTTCGCTTACGTCATCCTAGAGACGCTCTCCTGCACCACCTGCCCGTTACAGGG
The DNA here is from genome assembly GCF_038994185.2 of Dermacentor albipictus. Lineage (NCBI taxonomy): Eukaryota > Metazoa > Arthropoda > Arachnida > Ixodida > Ixodidae > Dermacentor > Dermacentor albipictus. The sequence goes on along the minus strand of NC_091830.1, from coordinate 29,640,397 downwards.
GGTAATATACATCAAAATCTAATTTACTATTTCCCAGTCGTCTTTCGATGCCATTAACATAAAGTGTAATCTGCAATGAACATAGAGAGCATCCTTGCTTCGGCCATCGATGAACTTCTGCTACCTATGTGTATTTTCGACCTTTCCAAGCGGTTTGTAGTCAGTTGTGCCCCTTTATAGATATTCCCCTCCGCAGCTCTACGAAATCCCCACCTACGTTCTTGTGTGTGCGAATATCCCCTAGCAACTACCTCTCCAAGTGGTCGTAAGCTGCCTTAATATCTAGAAAAGCTATATGGTCTACTGTGAGCCATTAAAATAACTATATGCGCCCTGGGTTAGTACAAAGATAGCATCTAAGTGTTTTCCTGGGCAGAATACATCCTGCAGATCCCCCAGTATATCATTTTGCTTCACCCACTTCAGCATCTCTCTCTCTCTCTCTCTCTCTCTCTCTCTATATATATATATATATATATATATATATATATATATATAGATATATATATATGACACCCCAACGTTAATGTAACTGGTCTGTACGAGCTCATCTCATTCCTTCTGCCTTTGCCTTTATATCTTAGACTAATCCTGCTTTCCCGCGCTACCTAAGTGGAATTCTTTAAAGTAACTTGCTCGATGGCACTACACAGCTGTGCCTTGCTCATGGAACCCAGCTGTTGGATCAGCTGTATTCGGAATATCATCAGGTGTTGCTGCCATGTTATTAGCTACATTCTATTTTACTTTTTTTCCCTGTTGACATTTTCTACGTTAAGTTTTGGTATGAGGCTTTTCTTTTGCTGGATCTGTCTGAGCCTGGAATGCGCTTTGTTCTCGACGCCACCGTAAGTAGCGCCATCTACCGACTACCCTCAGTGCTGCACATCACCTTGTGCAGGGAGTCGGTTATCTTGAATTTTCCCACTCTTTCTTCCCACTATTTGCTTCTTTCGTGGATTTCGGGTCGCAAACCGTACACCCGTCCGTTTGACCTCCGCTCATTTCCTCTCTATATTTATATGTCCATCTCTAGAGGTCCGACAGACAGGCAGCAGACGAAACAGTGAGGCAATTCTGTTCTTCGCTGCTCGTCGCACCCGGCGTGTTGGCTCACTGGCTATGGCGTTGCGTGGCTGAGCACGAAGTCTTGGGGTCGATTCCCGGCCGAGGCAGTCGCATTCCGACGGGGAGCGGAATGCAGAAGCGTTCATGTACCACGCTTGGAGTGCACGTCTAAAGAGGACTTCGGGCGGTCACTTAGGCGGTCGCGAAGGCAGCCCCTCCCTTACCGCGTGTGCCTTATAACGCACTCTGCAATTTCGATGCGTGAAAGTCGCACAACTTCTTTGTTTTAAAGCGAAAGCTTTACTAGCCGCGAACTTGCGATTTGGCCGTGGCCGTGCTCCGATGAGGCACATGACGTCACACGCGTTCCTCGTCGTTGCGCTCGCCTCCGCTCGCTTCGCCAGCTGCGTCGCATGCCTGATAACAACATGTCGGAGGATTGAAAAAGAGAGCTCGCGTGCGCCGCAACCACAGTTGAGGGGGCAGTATGGACGGCGACAATTCTGATAAGCAGGAGGAGGCATGGAATCGACATCGGAACGAGATGAAGAGGAAACGAATCGCCCAGGAAACAGACGAACAGCGCGCCGAACGACTGGCTAAACGCCGCAACATAGCTAGACAACCAGACTAACTTGGACTTGCAATCAAGATTAACCAAGGCTAACCATGCTATGCCTTAGCTTTCGCTGCGTATATCCTGGCATAGCCAAGCTAAGCCACTGCCAATTTTTTTAACACCGGGTTCGCGAAATCTCTAACAGACCAGTAGGCTGCCGAGCGAGTCAGTGCGAGTGTCGAAATGTTGCGATGTCCTGCTACCACGTGATCACCCTTCGCATCGTGACGTCACGACACGTTCACCTCCCGGGAAACGAAACCAAAACTGATTTGTGGAAACGCTATTACAGTGAATTATTTAGGGCGCTCGAAGGCTTTATAGTATTCATTTTCTTTCAGTGGTTTCGAAGTGCAGAACGTTTAATTTCAGGTGAAAAAGGAAAAAAAAGTGAGAATGCCATTACTCCTTTAACCTCTGGTAGCGCCTAGTTTAGGTAACAGCTATACATGACACTCACAATGTAAATCAGGCCGGCCAAGTTTGATCGCGGAGAATAAACTACGATCTTCTTTCACTATAGTTTGCTTTCGGCTTTTACACAGCACGTCTTGCAACAAGACGGCCTGGAATTTCGGTAACCGCAAAGAGAATACATCGAGGCTAGCTCTAGCAATATAAATCAAGCCGCGTACGTGCGGACACGAAAAATAACCACTATATTTTTCTCTCTCTTTATATAGCTTGCTTTCGGCAATATAGTATACAGTGTACGTCTTGCCACAAGAGGACTATAGGATACTACCGGGCAATGGGTGCTCCATCATGCATGCATGGCTCATTAAGGTTGCTGCCAGAGCTGCCGCCGCACGAGAATTGATGGAACGCTCGTCGGTCATTCCCGCAGACGTGCAACAGGCGAGAATGAGTGAAACGCACGCGTCGGATGTGTTTACGCGGCATTTCGCCGATTTTCATGTACCCCTCACCCCCCCCCCCCCCCCCCCACACACACACACCAGAGTTTCTGCTGCAACACGCAGCGACGTCTATTATGCGCGCCATTTTCTTTTCTCCGTTACGGTGATGTCAAAGACTCTTCCTCTTTCTCCTCCTCCTCTTATTTTATGCCCGTTGCACGCGGAGGGAAGAATTAAGCTGGGAGGGGAGTACTACGCCCCCAAGCTTCATCGCTGGCAGCTGGCAAGACAAACTCTCCGTGAAGCCATTCCATTGGCTAATTTTTCGTCGAAAAGTCGGCCCATCACGTGACCTCTGAGACTCAGCGTATTGGTCGGAAATTTTTGGCTACCGGTCGTTTTTTTTTTAATTGATGTGCACTTGTTGGCACTTTAGTTCGGCTGCTCTGCGTAACTCAGCCTGCGTAGCGAGAGCACTAACGCGCCTACCGCGTGTTCCGACGTGACGATCACGTGTTTGGTCAACTCCTGTGGCTTGAATCGCGTTGTGTCATGCTCCCTTCCAGTTATTTCCTTCCTCCATGCCATTGCAGGACGGAGGACCCACCATGGTGGCGTAGTGGCTAAGGCATTGCGCCGCTAAGCCCGAGGGCGCGGGATCGAATCCTGGCAGCGGTGGCAGCATTTCTACAGGTGCTAAATGCAAGAACGCCCGTGCACCGTGAATTGGGTGCTTGTTAAAGAACCCCAGGTGGTCAAAATTAATTAACCCAGAAGAGTCCCCCAATACGGCGTGCGCCTCATGATCATATCGTGGTTTCGGCCCATAATACCCCAGAATTTATTATGTTGCCGGATTAAGGCGTCTGATGCTATATATATATATATATATATATATATATATATATATATATATATATATATATATATATATATATCTGGACTGCTATTCTGGGCACTGTCAAATTTCGCCGCATTATCGAGTTCGCCATCTTGCCAGCTCTGATTGGCCCACAGGGCTGCTACGACTTTTCTGCATGGCTCCGAAAACGCCAACAAGGAGGAGTATGATAACGTTGCGGAATTCTATAATGTCCGGAACGTAGCGTGTCTGGTACAATCTTGGGACTCGTTGCTGCAGACGTTCGTGCGACGTTTTTTTATTACGCTTTACATTTATAAGTTTCAAATGTTGCGAATGAATGCCAGTTGTCGCATAACGTATTTTCGAACATTACCAATCATACAAATCGCACAAGACCATTTGAAGCAAGAAGTTTGGGTGATTGCATGTGCTTCCCACTATTCCCATGATGGCTTCCGTAGGCAACGCTAAGGACGATGGTTTTATCAGCATCCCTTTTTAAACGGGGCGGCGACAAACGGTCTGCTAGCCTGCTTTATATATATCGGTTTTTACTGCATCTAGCGCAGTCTACCATTTTGGCTATTTCTCTTGGACCATAATTCAGGAGAGCACGTTGTTGGGCGAGTCGGTCGTACATACTTAAAGAAGGGAATTGCGCTAAAAAAGACACGGACGAGTAAGGACATGGACGGGCATGTCCCGTCCATGTACTTACTCGTCCGTGTCTTTTTTAGCGCAATTCCCTTCTTTAATTCTCTTGGACCATTTTTTCTTCTTCCTTAAAAACTCCATCACTACATTGTATATAGATGACCTATGTGTCTGTACAATATAGCAGCACCGTTCCCTCTGTAATGATTGTTTGTAGCAAACTTCGTGGCCAGCTCGTCGAGCACCAAGTTTCGTCGCCGCAGGAAGTCGTCCGCCGTAGGCCAATGAATAAATGTCAGGTAACAGTCGATATCCGGCGAAGCTTGACGCCTTCGATCGCCGCTCTGCGCCATTCACAAGGCCGTCCAGCCTTCGCCACGTGCGCGTTCCATTCAGCGCACGCTGTCTGACGCTGAATGAGCAACGAACCGCGCGGCCGTCCGGGACAGCGTCGTTTTTCCTCGCCCCGACACCACGGGGAATGTCGAAACTGCTGCAGCACGCCCGCCCCGTTAGCTCATACATTCGCAACCAGAGGGCGGGGCTCGTCACCGAACTTCGTCGGCTATAGGCCTACTCGCGCGTCGCGTTTGCCGTACCCTCGTGCGAGCATATAGTCTAGATATGGGCGCAAGTAGTGGTTCCATGCCATCCCATTAGGCGTGCGCTCTCGGGAAAGGGTATAAGTTAATGTATACGCATGCGGGCCAGGTGCGTTGCGTCTTGGTCATGTTCTCCGGGTTGGTTATGGTAACCAAGCGTAGCGTGCTCTAGATGGCTGTTGTGAATAACTGATGGACGGTGTGTTTTAGGAATGCTGACGCATAACTTTTCCGACTTTTCATTTCTCCTGAGGTAAATTAGAATCCTAGTCCTCGAAACCCTAGATAAACATATGCTGGCAAACCGCAGAATGCCATAAATAATTTACTGTAGTTCTACTTCGGTCAGTTTCAGTTTCGTTTGCCAGGTGCTGTATGCGTCATGACGTCACGAGCGAAAGTGTGGCCGCGTGGAGGCAAAACATCGTGACGTTTCGGCACTCGGTCCGGCTGGCTCGGTCATCTCGCCGCGCGGCCCGGTGTAATAGGCGACCGAGCCAGCTGAAGCGAAGGCCACAATGGTCACGATATTCTGCTCTCGCGTGACCACGCTCTATGCCATGGCGTCGTGACACATACAGCGCCTGAGAAACGAAACCGAAACTCAACGATAAAGAACTATTATGGTAAATTATGTCGGGTGTTCTGTGGCTTGTCAGTGTCTTTACTAGGGTTTTCGAGAGCTATACGACCTTCATTCGACGGAAAATAATACTAAAGAATCGAAAATGTAATATCAGCAGCCTTTTAAAGGAAGCGAAGGAGAGGCTCTTTAATGAATAGTGGACACTGGAGAGGTATGCCTGGCAGCACGCCTTGCATGCTATTCCAGTGAATGCGATAATAGCATCGGAAATGATGCACACAGGACACAATACACACAAAACCCACAGCATAGAGACATGAGGTACCTCTTTCAAACGTTAAAAAAACGTTATAAGCGCCGTTGTATATCGCGGGACGCATAAGCCACTGTACAAGTACATGTTGTAGCACAAAGGTGCGAACCCTGAGTTACACATTATTGTGCGGTCATTAGGACGCTTTTCCAGTCTGCGACTGAAAAAGCGTCCTATATACGACGATCGCACTTACGACCAAATGTGCGAGTTTCCCCATAATTGCTCCCCTGCGAACTTGGGAGGTGTGATCATATATATGTCTGCACCGTACTCGTCTGAACATTGCCTATACGAAATACATCTTCTCTAAAGTTGTGCGGGTAGGATTTCCACTGTACCCCGCGTGCAATGTACGAGAGGAGGACACGTCGAGCCCGCAATCGCAACCTATTGGCATTCGTTTAAAGGGACACTGTGCTGTAACACCAGCAGCATAACTTCGCTTCGATATCCGCTTTATAGCGTTTGTGATGTCTTTAACACATGCTGCCGCGCGCGAAGCCCTTTTCAAGCCAGGTGTGTTAATAGGACCTTCCCACATAGAAGATGGCGGCCAGCTCAGCATGTCTCACTGTCTTGATTTTTGACGAGCAACGCCTGCTGTATAGGGACGCATATCTTGTTTCAAAGAAAGCGGCGCAATGTCAGCTCAGTGAGACGGAGAAACGTGACTACGAAGAAACAGCGCCGCTGCGTCAAGTGTTTTCTGTCTGCGCGCGCACACCCAGAAGCCGTATCATACATCTGGCAGCTCGGGTCTCCCGTGCATAGGAGAAAGCAGTTGATGGTTGCGTAAATTTAAGTTCGCCACCTTCCCCTATAGTGACGTGTCCCGTCATGATAGGCTACACCTGGGCATTCAGTTCGCTACGCAACTGTACGCGACTGTACGCGACTGTACGCAATTGCGTTTACAAAGCGGACGCATGGTCAGTCGGTGCGATTATCAGGAGGAGAAGGAGGAAATCGCATTTACATATCCCCAGCCTGAGCGGAGAGCGGCCCTCAGTCCAGGGCTCCTGTGGCCTTTGCTGAGCTTCGGGTCCATTGTATCAGCTGTCGCTGGTGGTTCGAGTCTGAGAGCTGGCCAGCTAGCACAGCCTCCCACTATTCAGGTGTAGGGTTGGGGGTCCTAGGGGCTGGTTGTACGCTGGGGCAAGCCCCTGTGGCACGTTACAGGGAGGCGTACTCATTATAGTGGGGGGGGGGGGGGGTGCATGGGTGGGGTGCATGACATGCTCGTAGCATGCCTAAATGGGGATACGGGTTTGTCGATAGTTCTAAACTGTACTCGACATTGGGGTGTACCATCAGTGTGAGGCAGAAGAGTGGTATGAAAGGGCGGTTTACTTGAAGAGGCGCCTGTTTGCCTATCCCTCTTGGGAAAGGGGAAAGAACGAGAGAAATTAGAGCACCATATGGACGTAAAATGCATGCAATGTGGATGCCGTGTGCGAGAATTTCAACATTCATTACCCGCAGTCATAGGCTTAATTCAGGTAACGCAGCGGCATTCTGTTAGCATACAAATTCAGTGTGGGTAATTTTCGGGGGGGGGGGGGGGGGTTAACGTCGTCATGGCGTGGCGTGACTCACATTTAGCTCAATGTCGTTAAGTGATGATGATGGGGATGGCTTGCTTCAAATTTTGTCTACTTTATGTTTAATTTATTTTTAGACATTTCCTTTATTACATTTTTTACAGCTTTAAGCTGCCCCCTTAACTAGCTGAGTATCACGTCTTCTTGCACGAAAGCTGAATGAAATTCTTGAACGAATTTTTTTTCAGTAACCCTCCTTTATTATTATTGCATCATCGGTAATGGTTTGAACTCAGCGAGGTTGATGACATTCTGCAAGAATTGGTAACAGCTTCAAGTGCACACGAGATCTGGTTAAAAGGGTGATGGCTTAGGCTAGCTGGTTTTCCATTTTCGATTGTGTGGTACAGCGCGAAGCAGGGACAAGAGACGAAAGAAGAAAAAAAAAACGAGGACAAGCGCATCTGGTTAAAGCCGCGTATAGTTGGGCCCTAGACACTTCCAATTACGTAAATGATTAACACGTACAGGCACATTGACGCAGCCTATTTACAACCACTTGCAAGTTGCAAGCAGACGCAGGCAAAACGGAAACCACTGTGACGTCGTAGTCCGTACGACCGCTTTTCAAGTATTTCTTCCACGTCTGAGGAAACCGCCAAAGCGTATTTCATGTCGTCGCCCCAGTCTCAGTATAGTGTTCTACTCAATGTGCCGCTTGCTGACCTCAAGCATCTCCTTAGACAGCGTATCAGAGGAACCAGTGAATGCTTGCAGTGCAGTCAGTGACGTCATAAGACGACACCTACACTTGAACAAAATAAAACAGAAATAACAATAAAAAGGAAAACCGCGACCTATCACCTCGACGTTTGCCTTGTAACGCAATGAGATGGTGATGATGATGATGATTTTCTTAATATGGCACATACCCAGCCTCAGTAGGGGGCACAGCCTCAGTGCCCCCCCCCCCCCCGCTCAGTAGGGGGTACTGAGCTTGCTGCGCTTTATTTATTTTATTTTATTCATCTTCTAGTACATATAATCCTGCATGATTTCTATTTCTTTTCTTCACCGCTTTTAATGCAGTCGGGTTATTTATTCACCGAATCATTTTTCAAAGTGTATCACCCGCTTCTTGGCCAATCACCCTTCGTGGGTAGGTGCCATATAATCGGGGATCATAATTTTTTATTCATTTCAGTTCTTTTCTTTCTGCCCAGCAACAGAAACAGGAGCAAAAGCAAAAGGCTATGTAATAGCCTGACAAAGGCCTTTGCTCCAGATACATCATAACAACCAACCAGATCATCACAACAACCACCGATCGTGATGAGGATGGTCGTAAACGGCATCTCATACGAATCAGGATCGCCACAAACAGTCACCCAACCTCTTTGTTCAGGGTGCCTCGACGGAGCTCCTTCTCCCCCGCTCCGAGCAGGGGAGAAGGAGCTCCGCCGAGGCACCCTATCTGTGCTTGTCCCCGCAGCGCCCTCTATATCCGCTTCCGCGGCAATAACATCCCGTCATTATAACCGGGAATATTCATTGTCACCGGCAACAACGCTCGACCCCTCTACCCTCTTTCCGAGCCATTGCTTTGATTTTGCGGAAGCCCCAGCGGACGGGCTTCGCCAAGCGTCATTACGCACACGCAAGAGGAGACGGTGGTTTGCCGCTAGAAGCGGTGGGCAGGAGGCGAGAAGGGGGATGGGTCAGCAACGTAGTCCTCCGGGGTTGCGGGTTAAGGCCGTGCCAACAGCAACACGGACCACAGCTGCCCGGGCGCCTCGAATAGCCTAATTGGCGTGTGCGTGCGTATTCGTTCCAGCAGGCGAAGCTTATTTCTCGCCGAGCGTCTTCTCCCACACACACGCGCGCCGGCGACGAGTTTCTTCTTAAGCCTTTTCTTTCTTTCTTTCCTTTTTTTTTTACTGCGCGTTTGTTCCAGTCACTTTCCCTCTAGTGTTCTTGCCTGCTGCGGCTAGCTACTGAGCGTTGGTTGCTCCTTCGCTCGCGTGCCCACAAAGGACGTCTTTTGTTACGCAGGCGACATAGGGAGCCGGCCAAGGCCGGAAACGTGCGGGCGCGCAGTTTGCCGGTTTTAGCAGACGACGTGCGCTATGCGCCAGCAGACGATATGGATGCGAATGCCTTCGGCTTCTAACTGCGCCATTTATACGCGTGACGTCATTTCGCACGTAAATGTGTTAAGTTCATCTCGTAGCATATACGGCAAATCCTTGAGCAGTGTGCAATCAGCCACAATATCATCCGGACATGCAGCACCTATTCGTAATTTGCACAAACTAGTAAATTACGGTAGCTTCCCGTTGGTCCGTGTTGTGTGTGGTTCTCGTGCGGAACGCACCTTGACAGACGCTTGACGTCATTCTACACGAGTGTATCCCATGCAGACGATGACGCCTTGTGCGGTGTGCAATCAGACGCCACTGCGGATGCGAACTGCTTTTTGTATAGCACTCGAAATGTACTGTATTTATTGTGACATCCGACGTACCTCTGTTACAGGCAAGGTTCTCGAGCACACCCACCAGCAAAAACACGTGACGTTATTGTAAGTTATCCTTGAGCAGATATGCCTTATGCATTGCGTGCAGCAGTCGCCATAGCGAACGAGTCACCGCTTCCGTATAGTTCCTTATTCTAAACAAATCGAACTTACGATGACTTCCAATCTTTCTGTGCCGCGAGTTTCTTGAAGACTATGGAAACTTCAGATCGATTTGTGGTTCATTGGATCTGGGTATCTGCTCATTTCCGACTCGTCAAATTAGACAATTTGAGGCCTTCTGGTGCACATTGCAACGAAAGAAGCGTCAAAATGAAGTTTTGAACGAAAAAAAAAATGGCACCAATTTAGCTTAGAGCTATCTACGAAACAACGCGCAATTAACGCAAAAAGTCCGAAATGAAACCCACTTGCGTTCGTTCAAACTGCGCGCTCCTAATCCGGAACCGGAAGTGTCACCTTACTCAACTAAATGTATGGGCAGATGCCGAAGGTAGTGCGGCCTTAACAACAAACCAGATAATACACTAATGGGCCTAAGAATGACCCTGACCTTGTACTTCTTCGATGTCAACCGCTCTTGGCTCACCTTTTTTTTTTGTTTCGTTCCGGGCGCAGGTGCGTATGTGGGTGACGTCTTATCGCGTACCTACACGTACAAATGATTCATCTCGAAGCAGACGACTAACGACCTTGCGCAACGTGCAAGCAGACGAAAACGCCTTCTGACGCGCGTGAACAACATTAAGGGGGCGCTGCAAGGTGCAGATTGTGGCGAAGAAAGTGTCTGCACATAGCGCGTCACATTCAGCAAAAGGAGGCTATATCATGTGCGGGAACACAGGCTAAGAGATGACTGACGTTAACCACTAGTTACTTTGACAACTGGCCGTGTACATTCTCGCTCAAAGCAGACGACGTCTGGAATGGTGCGAGAACATGGCGACAATCGTGCTTGCGAAAGCGAGAATACACATATTTCAGACATCAGCGCCATGTTCTGTCAACGTGGTATTTGCCTTCTTTTGCGAACTGGAGGTACAAGTCCGCGTGAAAAATATGCATGTTACTTATTCGCGGTCAATAGTTTTGCGTAATTGCAATTAGCACGTCCTTGCATAACTTACCGCGTGACGAGGTGCCATTAACCTGTGCGTCTGGGTTCGAGCTCTGACGAGAACGTTCTCGGAGTAAAACTAACACCATAGTCCCACAGGACACTTTCGATCGAGCCCGATCGGGATCGAATTGCTCGATCGCGATTTGCCTTTTTGCGGAGGCTGCGGAAGAGAGCCAATCATATTTGTGAAATTCTATCCCAATCGAAAGTGTCCCGTGTGACTGGAAACAACATAATTTAATGTCGCTGTAGCTAGCTGCTTAGGGCAGGTAGTGACGGCGGATCCGGATCATGAGACAGAAATAATCAGAAGAATAAGAATGGGCAAGGGTGCGTTTGGCAGGCATTCTCAGATCATGAACAGCAGGTTGCCATTACCCCTCAAGAGAAAAGTGTATAATAGCTGTGTCTTGCAAGTACTCACCTACGGGGCAGAAACCTGGAGGCTTACGAAAAGGGTTCTACTAAAATTGAGGACGACGCAACGAGCTATGGAAAGAAGAATGGTAGGTGTAACGTTAAGGGATAAGAAAAGAGCAGATTGGGTGAGGGAACAAACGCGAGTTAATGACATCTTAGTTGAAATCAGGAAAAAGAAATGGGCATGCGCAGGACATGTAATGAGGAGGGAAGATAACCGATGGTCATTAAGGGTTACGGAGTGGATTCCAAGGGAAGGGAAGCGAAGCATGGCGCGGCAGAAAGTTAGCTGGGCGGATGAGATTAAGAAGTTTGCAGGGACGGCATGGCCACAATTAGTACATGACCGGGGTTGTTGGCGAAGTATGGGAGAGGCCTTTGCCCTGCAGTGGGCGTAACCAGGCTGATGATGATGGTGATGTTGATGATGTGGCTTGTTGATCGGAGCATACCCAGAGACGACCGCAAACCAATCACGGCGAATGCTCTCTATAATGAGAAGCATACGGCTTTTCTCTGGCATCTTTAAGTAGTGCCACGTTTCTACAACTAAGTAAAAAATGAACGCAAGAAATATGATATCGCATCTTGATATTGCATTACAAATATATTTCCATGCTGTTGTGTTGGGTTGAGTGTGAAGGTGAATTATTTTACAAGGGGCCGAAGCTGAACTGCAGCATTTTGACACGTATAGCTTACAAAGCTTTGAGGCCAGATAAGCAAATTCGGGAAAGTTCGTGGGGGGACGAGAAGACACGCCGTAGCATTAAAGAAAATGCTCGCGAGAAAAACTATGCCGACACGCTTCGTTTTTCACCTCCGATCCCGACTTTTCTTGCTACTTGCGCAGCCGCATCGAAAAAGTAATGGTGGTCACATCAAACTGCACTGTTTACTCTCCGCATCTTATCACGGCCGTAAGATGCAAAGGCGGTGATATTTGTTAATGGACTACTTAAGATAACAGCTTCCCACTTTCTCAGTATACTTATTTCGGTCGAATAAGTCACGAATGCCGTGTTCACTCGATTTAATTAGCGTCCTCTCTTTATTCATGCGGTGGGTGGAAGGGGCGGTGGAAAGCACGATCGTATTGATGAAACCCTTGAGGCGCCGTCGCCAATCTCCCGCACATTGCATTAAGCAGCCCACAAAGAGCACGGCCAGACGAGGCCTGTGCATGCAATGCGAGGGCAGAAGCGGAGTGGCTGTGGTGCAACAGGTCCCCGGAGCTCAGCGTCAACCGAATGTAAAGCACCAATCGATGTAACTTTACATGCCACAGTCGAGAGACGTGGTGCCCATATGAAAGACGCCTTGGTTTAGGGTCACGGCTTAACTTTCACCAAGCGGTATTCTCAAACTTACACCAAGCCAAGCTATAGCGCCGCGCGAAATCCTGCATTCTGCACCCACCCGAAAGCGGCTGTCGCGTCCAACAGTTCGCCGCCACATCGACTCCGTGTCACCGCAGCGGGTAAATATCAAACACCGACGTCATTGTCGCAGAAATGTTGACGCACACGAAGCGCGAAGTCGATATGTACGCTTGCCTTGCGTGATGCGCTCGTCTTATAAGAAGGCGCGAAGCATAACAGCGGTGGTGTCCGTGAGGACACGTGTTGGTGGCGGGCATGTTCTCTTAGTCATAGCCATGTTGCGAAACTTCGCGGCGCATTAAGAGACTCATCAGTCACGGTCAAAAACTAAACAGAACGCGAAGAAGTGATATGTTTTGGAAGAGGCGGCTTACGAGGGAGCGGCTTACAACACAGACGTGATGCGACTGCTGCGTCAACCGAAGGGAAAGAAAATGGCTCAGATAAAGCTGGCAGCTGCGGCGTACCCGCGCCAAGAACTTCCTCCACTTCCAACCGCGGGGCGCCAATTGTGCATCGCGTGAAGTACATATGTACAGTCAACCGCAAAAGTTTACGGGACGCAGGATCTGCCAAGAAGCTGACATCTCGCGAAGCATGGTCACACAGCCTCGAATAAAATGTTCCAGCATGTAATAGCCTTCACCACCTACACAATAATAATAATATTTGGGGTTTTACGTGCCAAAACCACTTTCTGATTATGAGGCACGCCGTAGTGGAGGACTCCGGAAATTTTGACCACCTGGGGTTCTTTAACGTGCACCTAAATCTAAGCACACGGGTGTTTTCGCATTTCGCCCCCATCGAAATGCGGCCGCCGTGGCCGGGATTCGATCCCGCGACCTCGTGCTCAGCAGCCCAACACCATAGCCAGTGAGCAACCACGGCGGGTCCACCTACACAGTGATTCATTAAATACGAAGTGTCATGCCTTTACAGTGCAGGAATTCACATTTGAACAGGAAACCGCATCCCGTAAACTTTTGCTGCATGTTGACTGTACATACCTCGGCACTTCGCAGTCGAGACACAACGGCTAAGTCAGTTATACGACCCTGTAGTGAGGCTGTCGGGCGTATACCACACTCTAGAACAAACTTACACCCTTTGAGTTGTATCTTGCCACACAACAATAAACTTCATCTGTCTTGTACGCATTTCCTTTCTTTAAAGCTAACAGCCCGGTACTTCCCAGTAACGAATGGCATGCGCGTTATCAGCATGACAAGCATTGCCGACAGGAAAGTAGCGGGTGCGGCGTTTTCAAAAAAGGAAACGCAGGCAAGGCAGATGGCGATTATCGTTGTGCGGCAGATTTACACCTCAAAGGGTGTACCTTTCTCTGAGAGTGCATGTACACACTCAAAATAATGGAGTACTGCCGACTCCTTTTTGCTGGAGTAATAGCTGATACAGCCCCGTTTTCAACTTTATATGTGCGAGGGTTCACTCACTCCCCGATGGAAAGTCTTTACTCTCCTTTCACCCGACCAGAGTGAAAGTACTCCTCCGGGAGAGTACGGTAATTACTGAACGTGGAGGTAAAACCATAGGTCAAGCAGTTACTCCCGGCAAAGGAGTTACCGGCACTACTTTTTCTTAGAGTATTAATTCTGACAGAGTCCTTCGTAGGTGAGAACGATAACTCCCCAAAAATGGAGTTAAAATGGGTCAAGCAAGTACTCCCACCAAAAGAGTTGCCACCACTCTCTCTTTACTCGGAGTGCTTACGCTGCTTGCGCCCAATCGTAGCGAAGCCACTCCTTTGCGGGGGGAGTGCGATAATTTCCGAAAACGGTGTGAGAGCGGTAGTTACTCACCGCAAAAAAGGAATTACCGGCACTCTCTTTGTTCTCCGAGTGCACGCGAAGTCGCAGTCTATGAACAACGCCTTAAGTTCGCTTGCCTACTACTCCCCGGGGGAAGCGCAGAAACTGGCCGCCTACGCCGGAAAGTTTCGCAACATGAATAACTCAGGATCTGCCGGAGTGATCTACATACGGCGCGATGCCGGGACCAACGTTAAAAACAAGCGACGCGACATCCTCGAGGGCGTGGTCTCAGCGGCGAACGATGATCGAGTGTGACCTCCGCATCGCCGCGCCGACGACACCGACGCTGCGGCTGACGCGACGGCGCGAGAAAAAATAACGAAGTAGACGAAACAGGCTGGTGGTCGGCTCACGGCGGATGACAACGGGCCCACAATATGCGCACAAAGGCAAGGACGCCGGTCGCGAGAAGCCGCTAACCGACGCTATCCCGACCAGACCCGGAAACGTGTGGGCAGACTCTTTTGAGTCACTCGGTCGGATCGGTGGCGAAAGGTTGCCCGCCGGCTCTTGTGCCCTTGATTGGTGTCCTACGGACTTGCAAAATAACGTTCGCGGTCTGTAGCGGTGGTGACGATGTTCAGAGGTGCGCGTAAGGGGCAACGCGAGAACGTCAGTTCGACGTAGCCCTTGTTCGTCGTCGTCATCGTCAGTCTGTCTTATGGCCACTGAGGCGTTTCCTATAGATTCTCTATATAGATTCTCTATATAGAGCTTGGAGGCTTCTCCGTGCAATATCCAGTTATTCTTCCCTCGAGTTGGCCAGCTAGATTCATCATCATCATCATAATCATCAGCCTGGTTACGCCCACTGCAGGGCAAAGGCCTCTCCCATACTTCTCAAACTACCCCGGTCATGTACTAACTGTGGCCATATTGTCCCTGCAAACTTCTTAATCACATCCGCTTACCTAATTTTCTGCCGCCCTCTGCTACGCTTCCCCTCCCTTGGAATCCATTCCGTAACTCTTAATGACCATCGGTTATCTTCCCTCCTCATTACGTGTCCTGCCCATGCCCATTTCTTTTTCTTGATTTCAACTAAGATATCATTAACTCGCGTTTGCTCCCTCACCCAATCTGCTCTTTTCTTATCCCTTAACGTTACACCTATCATTCTTCTTACCATAGCTCGTTGCGTCGTCCTCAATTTGAGTAGAACCCTTTTCGTAAGCCTCCAGGTTTCTGCCCCGTACGTGAGTACTGGTAAGTTTATAACAGCTAGATTCCTGTGCCAGCAAATATAATCTCATCACGCCACACGACGATCTGCAGTCATCTGCTGCCGCATCTATTCTTTTGGTGATAGACCACCGCGTTAGCTACGCCATGGACATAAGGATCTGCCAAACTCGACCTCTTGTCACTTACTTTTACCTCCCTTAATCTCCGTTCCACCGATCGTATTCGCGCATCTTTCTTTTAAACTGTTACTTTAGCCAAATTTCGACGAATTTCTGCCAAATTTCACGGTTGTGGTCATTATTTTCGTATTTGTTATCGCTGTCATACCCTCCCCCCCCCCCCCCCCCCCCGTGTCTTCGTCGTCACCTTCGACCTTGTCATCATGCCATCTACAACGTTTTTGTTCCCGACCCCTCCCGAATGTAGTTATCATCTGGATTCAGCAGCATAACCAAATAACCACAGCGCCACAGCGTACGACGACAATGACCTCATTAATATCAAAAGTACGGTACACTCATTTTTTTTAATATATGCTAGATATTTAAACAAGAACAGATGGTGGTAGCTAATCGTAATATTGCTGCTGGACACGAAGACTAAAATTTATGCAGGATTACGCGCATGTCTTAAACCGGGAGTAACAAATTTTCCTCGGCCAGCCTTCAGGTCGCAATCACGAACAGCCGGGAAACTCCAGCAATCAAACCAAACTTCAGCGCCTAATGCACTCTGACATGAATCAACAAAACATGCACCTAGAAATGAAGGGACAACTTCTCGCCAGCATTGACGCTGTTCATGATGCCAAGGGATACTTGAAAACTGAAATGTTACACGTTCGCGTAGTATAAAAAAATGAAGAATAACGAACATGCTTGAAGTTTCCAAAACACCAACTAAACACACAGCCGTTTCATACGTCATTCTAGGCTCAGGTGACGTCACAGATTTAAACTTCGGTCTTCAACGGGTGTATTTCTTTTGTTGCGCCCAAACGAGTGTCCTGTTCAATGTCAGAAGAGTATAACCGGTCACGCTAACCGGATGTAATTTTTTTTTCTGATCATTGTCCCTTAAAAAGCGGCTAACTGCCAAAATTGCTGGCATCGTTAAAAGCCTTAGCATATCATGTTAGCGCCTGTGATGGCATCGCACATGCGCTACTGTGCTGCCTGCGAGGAACGGTGTTAAATAAATTGAATCACCTTCACATTGCGAGCTCTAATACTGTTTTGCAGTTTTTAATAGTCTTAACGTTTGTTTGCGAGCAGTAAAAAAACCTAAGGAATAATTCAGCCAGGACCATAAGAGCTGGTTTGAGCAACTCTGGTGGTTGAATAGTACAGAATCTATATCAAATACGGCGCAGAATAAGCATTAAGCGTACAGATACATAAGTATATACGGAGCATCACGGCGACGGCAAAAGTTAGCCTGGAGCGAAAAAAAAGAAACCGAATTCACTTTAGCATTTACGTCCAACCCACCGCTATGGAGGTTACAAACATTTGGCCTTTAAAAGCCCTCCAACCGGCAATTTCTCGTGCGAAACTGTCAGTGCCAGCTTCCGAACGCACTCGCATTAGCAGACGAACGGTTCGAAGCAGACGACGTGGACGCGCGCTCCTGAGACTGCGTTCAGCAACGCACACTCAGAAATCACAGTATACGAAGCAGTTCCGCCGTCGCCGCGGTTTCGCTTACTCCTCTCTTTGCGTCGTGAGGCCCAAATGATGGATGATCCTTCCAGCTGTCTCGTTCGAGCAGCGGTGGCTGGGACGCCAGGCGCACCGCCATCTGGGAACAATGTCGCCGCGACTGTTTTAGGTTTTTCATTTGAAGCCTCTCGACGTGTGCCCGCCCCTTTTCTCTCGTTCTTTTTGCGTTTTTTTTGTGCTCAGCATTCTTGTCGTAAACTTTACGCTTCACCCAGACCAGCTCGCGCGTTTCTGTCGAAGTAAATGCGTTGCTTCTTTCGTAACGATTCCGCGGACCTTTCTTTGCTTTTATCTGGACATCGGCGGTCGTGGTACCGTGTGCGCTCGTGAAAAACGACGTACGAACGAGGAACATTGTGTCGGAACGCTGGCGGGCTATCCGACTCAACGCCGGTCGAGGATACCATGCGCGAATAAACTGCGATGTAAGTACCATCTTGCGCCGGAATGTGCAGATGCATCAAGAAGATAAATGAACAGTATCAGCAACGCCTCGACTGCGTGCGAAATAACTGCTGGGTGTAGGAGCTCCGGGACACGAGTATTTTTCAACGCGGCGTTAACGTCCCTGTGTCGCAGAAAACACGACGTCTCGCGTCCAGTGTCAACCGTCGTTACGACAGAAAGCATGTCGAACCACGCATACCCAATCATGCGGGCTCTCCATGTATCGCAAGGAATTTACTGGACTAATTGAATTTCTCAAAGTCAAATACGCCAGAAAAATCGCAAAGTACGACTTACGCACAACCTACAGATATGATAGCGTCGGATCGTAATTTGAATATACGAGAAAACATAATTCTGCTACGCGGAAACTCAAAACACAAACCCATTTTCCAGCGTTTCTGAAATTCGTAGAGTGGCCATGGCCTCCGAGGTCGTGCGCAAATCTCAAAGGCCATAGAGAAGCGCGCCCGGCCGGTTCCTTGCAACAACTCCAGATGGCACTTGCCTCCGTCGCATTAAGCGTCCTCCAATTTTTTTCTTAAAATTGCAGAAAGAATCTTGCGCTTACCGCTGCTCTGTTCTCAATGAAATTTCGCAGAAAGATGGAATTTTATAGTCTAGATCGTTCCACATAAGAGCCGGCAATTTTACTGCAAGACGAAATTTGAAGGCAGATTTGATGTTATAACAGCTACGACCATTTACTCTAAACAAAATACTATAGGCCCGTGGCCAATTGTGGGGCTTCAGAGAAAAGCGCCTGTCGCTTTAAACATTTTATTAGAAAATACGAGCATCTTAGGTTTATGTTAAATTTTAGTGCCCGCTGAAAGATGCGTGTAGAAGTACGCCTATGCTCGTTAGGCTGTCAAATGTTTATGTAGTATGTTATGTATGGGTATACTTACAGTCTGTGCACTAAACTGTGAAACTGAGCTATGTGTTCTTAGACAATATGATGCACACGTGTTTAGATATGCAACTGTGTGCATGTTCACATTCTAATGGCCCTTGACCCATGTACAGTACTTTGTGATATTGCTGAATGGCTGTTCTTTTGCGATACTTATGTCCCACATTTTGTAACAAATTTTATAACAATATTTTTCTCTGCCAAGCGACGTGCAATAGCCGGTGCCACCTAGAGGTGCAAACCTATCCTATTACGTCATCTCAATAAAAAATGTCCAGCCGATTAAAGAGCTTACAGATAATTATCATCTTCGACTTTCTCGTTTCTAATAAACACTTCTTCGAGCAAACCTGTAATCACGCTCTTAGCATGGGAATCGTTTGGCCATTTTAAATTACTGACGCATTTTTTTTTCAACTACAAACTATACCGCACATTTAAAGCACGCAGAAGGATCACTTAGAAAGTACGAAAATTGGGTTAACGTAATTTGAAACTAAAGGTGGTCTCCAAACTCCGTATCTAGCATCACCGACACCATCGTGCCGTATGGTGGAGGAACATTTGCTGATGCCGTTTAGCGATAACTATACGTGTGATGATGCTCGCTCATAACAAAAGAAAAATGGTGTCACATCCATCAGTCGGAGATCATTGGCAACGTTATATTTTATGCAATTATCAATTTTTCTCATGATGGTCGCGTAATCGGTGATGATATTTTTTATGTGTTGTGATTATTTTATTGCATCCACATGCCATATCCCCATGCCATATCCGTGAACCACGAAACCTTACGGGAACATCGGTAGACACACTACGTAGAAATCTCGCTGTCAAACGGGCCGAATGATACCACGACACGATAATCACAGCACTTCAGTTGAAACCACGTAGAAACCTACACCATCTCTATGACTGTGCATATGTCTATGCACGGGCACATTACCCAGTGACCCATGTTGTCTGCTCAGCAAGACAGTGGCCAGCCCATAGCCATGAACCAAGCCATAGCAAGACAACTTGGATCTTGAGGGTATGAGAATCATTCCAGATACGTACCGAAAACTGGGTGAAATTGCCGCAGAATTCTAATCGCATTGAAATAAAGTAAACGAGAACGTTGAGCACATTTGTTCTGGCCGCGCTCGCATGTGGCAGCACCAGCGATCCCGCAGGAATGGAGCTAGCCAGCGCATTGTATTGTGACGTCACGAAGGGGCCACATCCTGGGTACCGAAATCGAAACTGGTTACTAGAAAAGTACCGTGCTAAGCTATTTAGTGCGGTCTGACGCTTTCCGGCATTTTGTTCAAGGGCTTAGAGGGTTTGGATCTTCATTGCAATGAAATAGAGAGGATGCGCCATGTGGATAATATTCATATTTATAAAGGAAGAGGCATACAGTAAGCAAGAATAGCAGACATTGCTGACCCTTTCTTATCGTTCGTTCTCTGCCACTTTAAACAAATATCTTTGCCAGTAGAGTAGAAAACTTGTCCCGGTATCGTCTTTCGAGAACATTCCCGGCAGTTCTTTACTATTGTTTTCTTTTTTTTTCTGGACGAAAACTGAAAACAGCGCCACCTATTTTGGCTCAGTACTCCTTCGACGCCTGGTTAATGTACTTTAACCTTGGGACAAACTCGTTTAGCCTCTAGTTAAAGTGGTTTATCCTCTAGCTATATATAGCTAGTACTACTTTAAGTTCCAGTTCTCATCGCTCGACTGCTTTCCAATGTCTGACGTTTTGTTCCGTTGTCACCGTGCGTGCGGCACGCAATTACACAGGCATACGAAGCCCCCAGTCAACATTTGCCGGAGAAACCATGCAGCTGCCCTCACGCATCGATCAGCCGGCGAACGTGGGCTATGGGCGAATCGCAGACGAACCGAAGCTGGTGTTGTGCTAACCTTAGACATTTCACTCTTTATGGACGAGTGTTTCTCGAAGACAAAAACAGGAGGGAAAAAAATATTATGTATATTATTATTTATAAGACGGGCGGGCAGATAGATAGATAGATAGATAGATAGATAGATAGATAGATAGATAGATAGATAGATAGATAGATAGATAGATAGATAGATAGATAGATAGACATATAGATAGATAGATAGATAGATAGATAGATAGATAGATAGATAGATAGATAGATAGATAGATAGATAGATAGATAGATAGATAGATAGATAGATAGATAGACAGACAGACAGACAGACAGACAGACAGACAGACAGACAGACAGACAGACAGACAGACAGACAGATAGGCAAGGAGCTATTGAAACGGGATAGCAGTTACCAGTTCGACCAAGTTCACAGAAATCTGCTTTTAATTAGAATCAATACGTCGCTAACAAAAAAGAACGCAACCTTTATGACGGTGGGACGAAGTGTAGGCCTCGAGGAGTACCCGCTACGTCCCACAGCGACCGCCTTCCGCCGTCAATAAGAAAGAAAGAAAGAAAGAAAGAAAGAAAGAAAGAAAGAAAGAAAGAAAGAAAGGAAGGAAGGAAGAAGGAAATCGATTACGAGTTCGTGTTCTACACAGCTTAACATTTTCAACGAACCCATCAGAGGGTCTGTCGGATACGTCGGCGCATAGATTAAGAAAAACGACAGACTGAGCGCGAGAAAATCAATACGCAATTACCCTCCACGTGCGACTGCCATCCCGACTGGCCGTACGATCCCGCTCTCAGAAAAAATAATCAGCGGCTTCAGTTTTGTCAAGGCGAGCTAATTGCAGGATTGCCACGTCGAGAGATGCCGCATATGGACCGGCTCCCGTGTCTCTCTTGACTGCCAGCGCTCCGTAAAAGGCCATAAAAAAGGAGGCAAGCGATGAATAACTGGAAAAGAACGCCGCGTAGCCCGCCAGTCGCTACCTGACTGCTGCGGTATGCAGCAGTGTCGATAGCAGACGACGCAACGCAGTAGAGGGATGGCCGTCTGCTGCTGCACACGTCCAATGGAAGCAGACGAGCGCAAACCGCAGCACAGCGCGGCGGGCGCGGCGCCTGCCGCAGTGATCCGCCGTACTGCGGCGCTCCTGCGCCACGTACTTAACGTACATTACTCCTGGCGCCTGCTATTGGACACGTCGCCAAACAACAACCTTCGATTTTGTTTGTTCGGCTCGCGCGAATCCCCCGACTCCTCCAACCCCCGCAATGTTTTTTTTTCCTTTTAGCTTTTTTTTTGTTAGCGTCGACGTTCTCCTGCCGTCTCGTCTGACTTTTACCTACAGCTACGACGATGTCGTCTGCTTGAGGAAAAAAAAAGAAGAAAAAAAAAGCAGCAGGGTCGCTTTAGTGTAATGAACTTCATCCGCGAGCCTTCGGAGAATTAGCGTTCGATACTGTGGAGCGTATGCTGTCGGCCCCCACTTCTATTCGCGATTAAATGTAGCTACTTTTGGACAGCGTGGTTTATTGCTGCACTGCAAATCAATTAGAAACCCCCTTCGCTCGGAGTCGGAGGGGAATGGCGTTTGGGTCAGTGACGTCACGCCGCCGCAGAGCGGGTTGCAGACGTCGATCGTCTGTTGGGTTTCAGCCGCGGCACGTGTAGTGTAATATCGGCTTTTGCGGCATTCCTGCCTGGAATTATGGATAACTTCGCCTTGACAGTGCATCGAAAGCGCTGCATTATCGAGCTTTTCGTAGCCTGGAGTGCGGTATGCTGTATGAGTAGCATCACATGGAATTGGTGCGTCATTTGGGCCTGCAAGTGTGAAAATGTTTTCTAGTTAAGTATTGCGAGTTGAGCTCAGATTAATGGAGTTTAATTATAAGTATCCTCAAGAATAGAGAAACGGAGTTTCTCGTACTTCACGGCGCGCATAGCTGTACATTGCAAATTAGCGTCTAATTATGCACCTGTGGTGAAAAATTGAGTGATGCCAACAGTGCACAGCGACAACTCGCCTACTCGCTCTATTAGGAAATGGAAATTGACCCGCAGATGAAAGTACCGCAGTGCACATGCGACTAGTCGGTGCCTTACGCAGTTTCACAGACAGACAGGGCAAGCCTTCATCGCAATAACAAAAAAAAAAGAATATCCGGGGGGGGGGGGGACTCCCATTTATTTATACGATGCTCCGTGGATAATGCAGACGAACTCGCATGCGATGTCTGCACTTAGATAAGCAATAATTGTAACTTTTCCCAAACAACTCTGGGTAGTTTGTGAGTGGTTCGAACGCATGATCAATGAAGAATACATGGAGATAATTATGATTTTTTTCCCACAATGCGTTTTCAATACTGTACAGCTTTTTGTTTGTTTATTCCTGCTGCGGAATCAAAAAGTAACAGACGAAACGGCTTTTTGGAACGTAGTCTGCTCGGACAGTCGACAAACCCGCAGACGAGAGTTCTGTGTGCCGGAAACTACGCAATGCAGAAACTGCAGTGTGGACCAGTTTGATTTGACCACGCGCAACTACTAAAGCCGGCCGAAGGTGACACTTCGCACGCCTCCCTGCAGCCTACATGCAACAATTTTCTAAAAGCATTACCGTTTACCGTGCACTTTCGGAACACTTCCCTATCGATGGACATAGATATGAAGGCGCGATGAATTACTCTGCAGTTCATCTTGGTTGAGATGTTGCACTCTCAACATTTTGTGTGTGAGTGTGTGTGCTTGAGGAAAGAGAACATGAGAAGGAGAAAACACGAAGTTCCCTCAAGTACGCCCTTCAGCGTCGTCTGCACCGTAGAGAGGGCGCTCGGGAAGGAAGGCACGCTGTATCGATTGCTAGAGTGAGGATGTTCGGCGGGTGCCGAGAGAGGGTAAAACTGCCGCGCTCGGGAGTAGTGCTCCGAAAGAGGAAGAGTTCATAGTGGAGCTCCGCTGCAGGGTGGGGCAAAGTAAGCGGGAGCAAAGGGAAGAGGTAAATAGATAAGAACAAAAAAAGAGGGTATACGGCGGTCCGGCGGAGCAAACACTGCAATGCGCGCGTACTACGCAGAGCAGAGCACCCTGCCCCCCTCTGTGATCTGTGTGCGTCGCGCAATGAACTTGGGCCCCGGGGTCCCCTGCAGTCACGTGGCACGGTGACGTCGTGGGTGCCACTCTGCCTCCAGGGTATGTGGGGAGCGGACGGGGACTAGGAAGAGGGGGGAGGGAGGGAGATCTCTAGTGACGTAAGACGGCTGTCGCGGAAGTTTCCGAGAGTGCTGCAGACGTGGCCGCTCAAACGTTTGCGCTTAGCTTTGAAAAGTGCGAAGGAAGTATGTTTACTTGACGATCTAGCCGGGAGCTCTACGGTGCCAGGAAGAAAAAAGAAGAGCATCCTCTACGACCTCTGCAGATTACTGCGTACAGGCTGGACCTTCTCTGTGCAAATGTACTTTTTTGGGGTGCCAGAATCGTTGGGTCTAAACGTGAAAAATAAAAAAAAATAGATTGCAGATTTGTAATGTAGCAGTACTCGAGGACCTACGATAATGCTTTAATTCCATTCACCTCCGTTGGTAGAGGGTACTGTCTGAACTACTCAGCCGCTTTTAAGCGTCATTATGCAGCAAGCCAGGGCCTCATTGAGGTTTTATAGGCGATGGCCGGAAAGTGCGCTACAGCTCCGCGCAAAGTGGCTTGTCTACTTTTCGAAATGGCTGTAAGTTAAATCTTAGGAGTTAACTACGCTGTCTGCTGTGGCAGTTGTACGAGGTCGTATGCAGAAAGTTTGCCTAAGAAAAAAACCAACGACAACAACGCAGTACCGCTTTCTCTGGAAACTGCATTAGGCGTCAGCTAGGCACAATGCGGGTGGCCTGCTTTTGGCAATGGATATAAGTGCAACCATAGGCGTTAACTACGCTGTCCCCTGCTGCGTCCGTACGAGACCACATCCAGAAACTTTTATCTGCAAACAACATGGCAATCACGCTGCACTAGAAAGTGTGGGCTTCGCGAATGTTTATGTGTGGTGCATCCTCTAGGCGAGTTAGGTGCACCGTTCTCGGGCCAATCAGATTGTGTGAACGTAGCATTCGCCGTAATGTCGTGACTGGTTACTAACTGGTTAATATATGGACTAACGCTAATATGGACTTACTGAGGTGGACGCGTCTTGTGCTAACGAAACTTGCCCAATTAATTTCATCATCATCATCATCATCATCATCATCATCATCATCATCATCATCATCATCATCATCATCGGGCTAGTTTATGTCCACTGCTGGAGGAAGGCAGTGGACATCTGCAATTACCCCTGTCCTGCGCCAACTGATTCCAACTTGCGCCTGCGAATTCCCTAATTTCATCACCCCAGCAAGCTTTCCGCCGTCCTCGACTGGGCTTCGCTTCTGTTGGCACCCATTCTGTAGCTCTAATGGTCCATTGGTTGTCTATCCTACGCACGTGGTCTGCTCGCTTCCATTTTTTCTCTTAATATCAAGAAAAATATCGGCTGAACTCATTTGCTCTATGATCCACACCGGTCTCTTCCTGTCTCTTAACGTTACGCGCAACATTCTTCGTTCCATCGCTCTTTGCGCGGTCCTCAACTTCTTCTCGAGCTTTTTAGTCAACCTCCAAGTTTCTACCGGTGCCCCATATGTTAGCATAGGTAGAATACACTTGATTGTACACCTTTCTTTTCAATGATAGCGGTAAGCTTCCAGTCAGGATCTGGCAATGTCTGCTTCTCATGATCAATTTACATTGGTCAATTACCTGTGGGCAATCGGCCAGTGTAAACGTACTCCTTCACAGACTCTAGAGGCTGACTGGCGATCTTGAACTCTTGCTCCCTTGCCAGGCTATTATCTTTGTCTTCTGCATATTAATCTTCAACCCTATTCTTATTACACTTTCTCTGTTAAGGTCATCGATCATTTGTTGCCATTTGTCCCCAGTGTTGCTGAACAGGACAACGTCATCTGCAAGCCAAAGGTTGCTGAGATAATCGCCGTTGATCCTCACTCCTACGCCTTCCCACTTTAATAGCTTAAATTATTTCACGCTTCGTTAATACGGAAATTAAGTATTTCAATGTAAATGCTATAAAAAGCGAAAAGCGAACTGCGGTCAATGCACTTTTTCACTTGTTATTACAGACGGTGTTGACCTAAACCTGGACTACACCATGGCACACGCCTTACTTCATATATTTTGATTTCAAGCCCTTTTCAACGAAAAGGTATGCGAGTGCTTGCCCGTTCAACCCCCATTGGAACGTGACCACAGCGGGTCATTCCTGAGAACCTCGTATATTTTCACAAACGAGCTCATTTGTCACGCTGCGGATGTTCTCCGAGGCAGCGGATTAGTCGGTCGATTTTCGGGACACAGGAAGTCACGTGGTCACGTAAAGTAACACGTGATAAACGTGACGAATAGTGTGACCACGTACATCGTTAAAGGAAGGAGATAACAGTTGTCGCTGCACGACATATATTTGTGATGCGCACAATGTTGTCCTCCTCGTCCGCTGCAATATCGTATACTGAGGCCTCCGAAATGCACGCACAGGTGCTGCCAATCTCGGAGCCTGCGTCCCATATTGAAATGGGCAGGAAGGCAGAACGACAGAAAGCTGAGCTAGTTGGTAAGGATTCATTATGAAAAAAAGACAGTTGATAGTCGGCGTTCGTGTTGTCCACTTCTCTACTCTTGTGTCCTGTCTGCACGCCTCACCTCTTTTTTGCAGGAAGGCAGGCTACGATCCATGCGGGATCGAAACTACGACAAACTGATTTTTTTAAAAAAAGAAGCGCAAACGAAGGGAAAGCCAGAAAAAAAAAAAAACTGGCTGTGGCTTAGCTAAGGTTAAGCACAGGATGCGAAGCATACTAGCCTTTATTTTAACGCGACAGCGTTAAGGAGCTCGTGTCGCAGAAAAGTCGGCGTCGTCGGCGTCGGCTCAGGCGTGCGGCGCTTGCTCAGGCGCACATTTCATTGTCGCGCCGAACGCTGCGTTGCTCGACGCTCACCGCGTCCGATGCGGGGCGCGTAGTCGCTGCGCCGTAGCAAAGCCACCTAGAAACAGTCTCTGTAGCACGCCGCAACCTTCGCTTCTCATTCCAACGAGCAGCTCTGTCTCCAGGAGGCATCTCACCTCGTGTCTAGCAGAGGCAAGCGCAGCTGCTTATATACCGCCGCGACGGCGCGAGCGACGGCGCGAGTTGGAGCCCCGTTTCTCCTCTGTCGTGACGTCACGGTGTCACGTGGTCAGCCTTGAAGGCGACGCCGCGAGCGACGGCGCGAGTTGGAGCCCCGTTTCTCCTCTGTCGTGACGTCACGGTGTCACGTGGTATTGAAGGCGACACCGCCGCGCCTGAGGAGCTGGGTTGAGCTCTAGTAATATGCTTCGCATAAAAGTCGTAAAGTCGTAGTGGTGGGTTTGGCATGGTCTGACTCATACCGGAAGTTGTAGATGAGGACATCGGCACCCGCAGGTACATCTGGTGAAACCCTGTTCCACCGCGATAAGAAACGTCCTCCCATTTGTTGCGCAACAATCTTCGGCGGAAAATAAATGCAACAGCCAAAAGATACCTTGCAGATAATCACGTGGTTGCCGTCGCGCTTGCGCGAGCTGATAAGCATGGCACTCAACCTGAAAAGTCATGCCGTGTGCTGCCCAATTGATACGGCGAGCTTTGTCTACGTCCTATGCCATTTCGAGCCTCCCATCAATACCCGGACAAACATATAAAGAATAGGGCAGGCTTACCTTAGCCGCGATAACCAGGGGTTCGAGGGTAAACGCCGAGGCGGGTTCGACAGGTCCACTGGAAGTACGACGAACAAACGTCGTTAGTTCAGCGTACTTCTCCCCTAGGGAATTTCTCTGATGTATGGTGTTCCAGTAAACACACACACACACACACACACACACACACACACACACACACACACACACACACACACACACACACACACACACACACACACACACACACACACACACACACACACACACACACACACACACACACACACACACACACACACACACTTTTATGAAGCACGTACCAACAGGAACCTGTATCGGGAGTTTCTCATGTTGCTCTACAATTTTACTCATTGACATTTTTCATCTAATTATAATAATTGAGAAGTCGAATAATTAATTAAGACATTGTTTAATTAGGCGGATTGCAAAAAATGTTAATCTGAGTATCTCCAAGCGACGGCAAACAACATTGCCTTGGTTCTGTCCAGTAACGTAACATTTGCATATTTTTAGTTTGGCTCAAGTTAAGTGAAACATACAGCGTGTGTCTTCTTATGCCGTGATTGGCAGGTGCTGCTTTGTTTGGCATGGCAGCACCAAGTTTCTTTTGCCCCTTACAGATAACTATTCGATAGATATTCGATAAATAATCGAAAGGAGGCATATCCACACCTTGCTGCTTACTTGACAAAAAAGCGTTCAGCGCACCGCAGTACGACCACAAGTCATATTTCGCAGGCTAATGCGAAAGAAATTTGGGCCGACTCAAATCAAAACACGCCGTCACGTCAGCCTTTCCACGTATCACTCATTGCGGCGTCGTAGCAGTTTTCCTTTCTTCCACGTCGGAGGACAAGATTTTCCCCTAGATTTGGATTTTTTCCGTGAACAATCGGCAAATGGCCAAAAATTCTTAGTTCTAGGGAGTCTGAGTTTTCTTTCCCCTATATGAAGACATAAGCTTTCCCTAGATTTGGATTTTTTCCTAAACAATCGGCACAAGGCCAAGAATTCTTATATCTAGGCGAACTTCCACAGGGTTGGCTGCCCTGTGTGGAGTCTACAATCAGAAACGTGAACAGAATAATATGCAACCCTGCGACAACCTCCGCTTCTTTCTCTAAAGTTGATAAAATTGTCATAAACGGCATTTGTCGCTAAATAAATAAAAACGTGCATATACGTAAACTGATGCACAAGGTTTCCTTTCGTTATCAGAACGCATCGATAACAGGTATAAAACAAAAATTGGCTTCTTTTCTTTTTTTGGCGGGGGGCAGTGGGGGGAGTGCAAGAAGCGTCAGCCTCAATGAAGACTGGCGGCATCGAGGAGACGTTTTTTCTCTCGCGCTACCAGGCTTTCGTAGTGCTGCACGCAACTGCTCGGGCAATTTGCGATGCGAGCAGTGGTTCCGTCCGTACTCTGAGCACGGACGAGGGATTCCTCGTTCGTGTGCTGCACAGGTTTGTGGTCCGGCAACAGGAAAAAAAAAGATGAAAGAAATGAGAGTTAGAACTAGAAAAGAAAAAGAACTATAGAGGGACCGCGTACAAGTGGTCCGTCCAAGTGTGACGTCACTCTAGGAATCTGAACGAATCTTCTTTTTCCTTTCCTTTAATTTCTTTTTTTGTTGTTGTTAACGTGGTAGTATCCATCGTCTCCGTTTATTTCGGTTCACCGGCGAAGCGTGGTGGGGGCCGCCAGGCACGGACTCAAATGGATTGCGTCCGGGCGAATGCTTGCGAGCGCGGAATGAATGCATCACGCATCTTCGGCGAGGGGATGCACCCGTCTTTTTCTATCTTTACTTCTTTTTCTCTAATCTTTTGCCGCGGGGGAAGTGCGTGTGTCTGTACGTGCGTATCCGTTCTTGCCATGCGCTCGTCTTTCTACCGGTTTGCGCATGTGTCCACGTGTCTGTCTGTATGTGCGTGCCTGTGCGCGTGCGGTGTGTGTGTCTGTACGTACGTGTATGCCTGGACGTGGATGCGTGCTCGAGAATCCGTGTGTTCGTGTGGAACTGCGAAGGCTGCACGGACGCCCTGTAAAGCATAATGCGCGTTGCTCCTTTCTTTTTTCTTCCCCCCTTTAGCACCTGTAGTCGCGTACTCTCTTTTCTTACACCCCCCCCCCCCCCCCTTTTTTTTTTTCGACGCAGCGGAGGCGATGTACGGCGGTCAGTGACTCGCACGTTCTTGCTCGAGTCTTACTAATCAGAGCAAAACAAAAAATGTACGAAGAAGCGAACCAGACCAGACTGCACTTAAGTTGTCTGCGATAAAACAGAGTGCAGTACAGTCGACAGGAAAGTCCAGTTTCTCTCAGAAATGGCGGAATAAAAATACGAACGCGTACTACATAGCTCAGCCACGTACTTTAGCGAAAAAGTATAGCTTTATCGTGGTAGACGGAGTTGAAAACGACACCGCCCCCCCCCCCCCCCCCCGCCTCTCATATCTTGCTCGAGACGCACTGCATTCGGCTTTGCCACTGAATCCAACCAATGCTGTTGCAAGCCTTTACTCCGTGGCAGCGCTAGAAGTCACGTGACCTTTCCGCGTGATCGTTGAGGTACGTTACAGGCATTCTCGTTGGCAACAGTGCAACTTCTGCTTTGTTGCGGTTGATTGAAGACATCGCTGAAAAAAGAAAGCAAATAAAGCTTTTTTTACTCCAAAAGGCTCCCTCGTATTTTTTTTTTCTTTTCTTAAACGGCGGAGTCATTAGTGAAGCGAGAATGCAATTGTACCGTCACGTCACGTTTAATCCATTCGTGGCACGATAGTGTCGAGGAGCCGGAGCTTGTGGCTACGTCTTTGTCTTGCGTTCATTGGCTGTTAGCTCGACTTGTTCGCAAGTTCTTGTGAGTTAAGAACAAGAACACCGGTGAAGGTGAACGACCTTGTGCTTAGATGACCTTGCTCATGGCGAACGTAACTTAATGGAATTGTAGCTAGTTAACGTTATATTAGGGCTGTTCGAATAGAGAAATTTGCGGGTCGCGTACGGACACGAATGTTCAGGAAAAGCTCCCTTAGAATGTCGAATCGAATGAAAAATATTTTCTCATTTTCATGCGTACGGTGCAGTACATTATGCGCGGAGACAACTTAAAAAAAAAGGCTCATGTACGTTTTTTGTACACATTACACAGTAAAGTAGCTGCCCCTGATACTATATAGATGGCTTAAATTATGGTGAACACGTAACCAGCAAAGCTAATCACTTCAATCACTTCTTCCAACCAATATTTTCCGGCACTGTTGCTATTGCGGAAGACTTGCGGAAGACTTCCATTCTACCGACTACATCAACATAGAAAAATACATAAAAATAATAGACCAGGAAGTTCATTCACTACTCAAAAACGTTAAATTTAGTTTCGCATCCGGTCCTGATCAGATTACAAACTATATCTAAAAGAAACGAACTGTGCTGCATCCGTCGCCCCATTCTAAGTAATTATTTTTCAAACATCCATCGAAGAAGGGTCCCTGCCCAAAGGTTGGAGAAGTGGTAACACAGTCCCTATATTTTACGCGTAAAAGCAGCGACAGCACAATGACAAAAAAATTGCAGACCTATTTCACTAATTAGCGTGACATGTGAGCTAATAGAGAACGTAATTTATGCTAACTCAATGAGTCACCTAAAGAACAACGGAGTCATTTGCCCTACGCAACATGGGTTTCGAAAGTATTTCTCGCGCGGCACTCAGCTAATGGCATTCACCCAGGATATCGCATCATCAATGAATATAGGACACCAGGTAGACTGCGTATCTATGGATTTTCAGAAAGCTTTTGATTCTGTTGCACATAACCTTCTACTGTTAGAACTTTCCGCCGTCAAAATTCCAGCATCACTGATAAAAGGGCTCGAGGCGTATCTGACTGGACCGAATGGTTCCTGAGGGGCTGACCTCAACAGAGGCTGAAGTCTTTTGGGGCGTTTCTTGGGCACCCTGTTACTTCTGATATTCATAAGTGACACAGAGAAGCATCTTTCCAGGCACATACGCCTGTATGCTGGTGACTGTCGCACACACCACGCCATTACGTCCCTATACGGACTCAAGTATGCATTGCAAAGCGACCTTCAGACAGTGTCCACGTGGTGCGACAGCTGGAGCGTGAAATTAAAGTCTACCAAGTGCAATGTCGTGCGCTTCACGAAAAGAGAGTAATGTTTGTCACAAATTACTTTCCACACACTGAAAAATTGATTGAGATAAGCAATTACTTAGTACGTAAGCGTGTTTTTTAAAGTATAATCTTTCTTGGAATGACCATATAGAGAGCGTGGCGGATAAGGCTAGCCGTACGTTGAATTTTCTAAAACGTAATTTCCATAGAGGCCCCTTCCCCCCATCCCCCATAAGGTAAGGGAAACACTATTTAACAAACGTTCGCCCAGTCTTGGAACGAAAACAAAAACGCACGGTCCGGTTCGTTACCGCCAACTATGATTTCACTCGGAGAGCGCATCCCAAATGCGAGTTAATTTGGACGGCCACTTCTCGGGAACCGACGGAAACATTTACGACTTAAACTTTTCTTCCATATTTACACAGACAAGGCTGGTTTGTGTAGGGACATGTACGTGAATAACGTAAGTTACATATCACCCAGATACTTCGCTAAAAGTACTACAGTGCAAATGCCATATTACCCCGAGACTGCACACTAGTGGAATAAACTGCCGCATGAAATTGTCACAGCAACGCGCTCTGTGTTTGAAAATTTGTTGTCGGGACATTTCTATGTTTAATACAAAAATTTTTTTTTGCTTTCGATAGAATAAGAGATCGACCTTTTGTGTCCACGGCTTTTAATACTACGTATAATGTTGCCTTAATTACTGTTTTATATTATTGCGTTGTATTACGTATTACATGTGTTTATTTTGTATTTCATAATAACCTTAAGTGTAATGTTGCGTTAATTACTGTAGTGTATTATTGTGCTGTATTATGTATTAGATCTATCCTTTTGTACTGTCAATCATCTGTATTTGTACATATGCAGAATACGCTTCCCCCCTGCTCTAATGCCCAACATTGTGCGCTACAGGTACGTAAGTAAATAAATAAATAAAGTATATAATAACGTTTACAACGAGACGTCCGATCAACTGAGGAGCTTTGTACGTCATGTTTCTATTTCCTAAATACGTTGTGAATGTAAAAGAGCGCTAAAGATAAATAAGGGGACAGAGAAAAGGCAGACGCCGATCTTTTCTTTGTACTCGGTATTTTTTGAGCGCGCGTTTTTACAGCCACAATGCAACCTTGCCGACCCGCACAACTTGCCACACTTGTCGCCAACATGTATCGATAATAATAATAAACCACTGCTGCCATGTTATTTATTTATTCTAGTATGAAACTCGACGGATCCGGTATGATGCACAAGTGAAGAGAGATGGAGAGAGAGAGCATTTACTAAAAGAAAACCACAGGGTCTTTCGACGGGCCCTGGGCGCGGGTGGAGTCCTCACTCCAGAACCCCACGAGCCGGTACCGCCCGGCACGCTCACACGACCAGATCGAGCTAGCCCCGGGAGTTGACGCTAGATAGACAGCGAGGATACGCCCACTGTTGTGTGGCGGGGTGTGGGTTTGTAGGGTTGGCGCTCATGGAGCTGCGGGGTTGGCGCTCATGAGCAACAATGACCAGGCCCAAGCGGCGTGGTCATTGTTGCGGGCTATTGTGTGGGGTTACGTGGCGCAATGTACGCGTTGTGTGTGTGCGGTGGGGAACGGTGTTTGTCTATACAGCTGGCTCCACGAAACTGCTATGGCGCGCGTGAGGGAGTCGTGCGGTGGGGTATTTCCTACGCTGTAGCCTGTGTAGTGTTGAAGTATGTGGCGTGAAATTGACTTGAGACCCGTTCCGGTCTCTCCTCGCCACGGTTGTCTCACTGTGAAAGAGTGTGCGCCCTATAGCCTAGAGGCGTAGGCCCTGAGGTTCTTAGCGAGAGAGTGGTGTCCGGTTGTCCGTACTATCGTGGCGCCCATTCCCTTCCCCACGTGTAGGGTAGCAAACTGGACAGGCTAACCTCCCTGTCTTTCCTTCCTCCCTTCTCTCTCTCTCTCTCAGGAAGGGGAAATGCCTCTAAAATGGAGATCACCATTCGCTTAATTCTACTAACATCGTAGTTACGACATGCTTCGTTCGAGCCCGTGATTATCGTGATGTGTTTTCTTCGGCGGTCCGTGGCCATGACTATGGCTATGGCCAGAAGGACACACGTACGAAACGTTTTGTTTACCAACGTTTAGACTGGTCGGCAAGCCTTCATCAAGTTCATATGCATACATATCTGGTGCGCTGTGCACGGAGATAAGTGTGACACTACAGTACAGCGCAATGTTCTAATGGATTTTAAACGTGGCGAGGCTGGCAATAAACTAATTGCTTGGTCTATAAAACCGAGACAACGGACTCGCAGGCTGCCTAATATAGCAAGGCATTCTTTTGAACGACAGAAAGTTGTCATTAAATAATAACTAATGTCGCGGCGACTACGTTCACCATGCGTGCAGGATGCGCATGTTTCTTCAAATAAAGATCAGTTGGTAGTTGGCGCCCGGGTCATTGTATCTTTTTCGTCCCCGTCCTTGGAGACGTAAGTGCATTCGCTACGTGTGGCCAACTATACACCGTTTCATACATCGCGTGCAACGCTGTGGAGGCTTAGAGAGACTTTCTGCAGTGGCTGCATTCGCACCAACAAAAAGTTCGGGGCTCTTGCCAGCAATTAGGTGAAACTTGTTTATTTAGATTCAACATTAAACGAGAAAAAAAGGTAATCATTGAAAATTGAGAACTGCGTACCTGTACGACTGCGGTAGGTTGTTTTATATCAATTTGTTGTTAGCTGTTGTTGTTTTCGTATTCTTTTTGTTTGCACCCCGTCGCCGGCAGCCTCGATCACTTGCATGCTCGCACGAGCAAACGCCGTTGGACAGAAGCGAAGCACAGACGGAACGCGCGGAGTGATACATTTTAGGTGACAGTACTACTTGCGTTCACAGTGTCGTGCGATAAGTATGAAACGAAGTATTTCTCAATTCAAGATATTACTTCACAGTAAGTGATTGCGTTGAAGTTATCTGCACCGGTGCGTTGATGTCGGGAACTAGTATATGTGCGCCAAACCCCCTTGCTCTGCACAAGTCCGGCTATTGTGCAGCAGAATCAATACCAATACTCTCCACGTACGTGGAGCTTTCTCCTCCGAAACTCCGATAAGTGTTAAATTAAAATTAGTTAAACTATGAGGTTTTGCACATCCCAAATTAACCCCGATACGAGGCACGCCGTAGTGGCGGCGGAGCGAAGATTAATTTTGCCCGCATCCAGGGTGTCCTTTAACGTGCAACAAAAGCTAAGAGCCAAGTGTTTTTTGAATTAGTAATAGTGCCCTGTATTCTTGTCAGCGAATCGCTAACGCTTACGAAGCGGTGTTGCGGCACGGACAGCTAAATATCGCATTGCTACATTAAAACCTATCCTTGCGACATTAAAGAAAAGCCGGATAACTCTTTCAGATCGTTCACAGCGGTACGCGTGTAGCGACAGAGCTCTGTCAACCTGTGGAGCAATATGCCCCGGAAATACCCGCAAGAAATAAAAAGCGAGCAAACAGAGAAGAGATAACGACAAAAGAGAGAGAGAGAGAGAGAGAGAGAAAAAAAAGAACAGACCGTTATCAGCGCGCCATATCTTGGCACTTCCACGAGGCTTGATATAAGACGGGGAACCTATACGGTGAGGTGTTTATCCAACCAGGAGGAAGGAAGCAGATTCAAACGCCTCTCCCACCTCTTCTTCGTCCTATCTCTCCGAGGTTATTTGTTTTGCCTTGACACACTTGGTACGGCCTAAACATTAGTCCTAAATGTCATTTGTATGAACCATCTGTTACGCAAGACCGAATGCATTGCTGACGACACCACTCTAACTCGGGAACTACTTTTTCATGGCGTAGGAATAACGCTACATCCCGTTGGCGCTCGTTCAACTCTACGCGCATGTTTGGCCGCCGAAACAACGCGGATGTTTAATGTAAGCCCCCGAAGGCATTGAAAAAAAAAAGCAATGAAAACTACATGCGTGGCGTAAGCAACGGTCCTATTTGCAGTGGCCAGCTGATAAGACCCACTGCTCGTTCGCATAAGCCCCGCTTTCGCGAACAATGGGAAGACATGGCCGCCCTGTGTCTTCTGCTCGCCACCTTGGGTTTCGTCTGCTCCGCGGTGGCGGTTGAACTGGACATGGAAACTTGTGAGTCTGTCAAGTCTGCCATTGGATTCGTGTGTGATGTTACCTCAAGAATTCAAGTGTGCAATGATGCGCTTTGATAGATTTCGTCATGCTGTGGACGCCGCACGTCTACGTTGCTAATTCGACGCATATTGACTGGGGGAGGAACTGAGGGCGTATATCCAACCAACCTGCAGTCTTTCGAGTATTTCATTACCGAATGCAATACGCTATGCGGAAATTGTGGCTAGTGCGGGTACGTAGTTCAAGAGACTTAATTTATTTAGGAAGTGCTTTCTTGCTCTTTCCTATCGTGTCTCTCCTTTCCGCACCTAACGGTGATTGTTTTGCGCAGTACGTTACAAATCCTTCAAGTTGTGACGAAGTCACAACTTGAAGGATTACTAGGACTGCGCCAGTCGGGCATTGCGAAGATGACCTTAGATGTTGCCACTATTGGTGTGTCTCTGTGTTATACTCTAGTCGTAGCAAATATCATCGCACTATATAAAGGTCAAAGACATGGCGATTGTTTGTTCGTCGAAACAGGTAATCTCGCTGATAAGAGTGATGCCTTTTTTTTCTGTTACCGGCCGCCTTTGACGTAAGCCGCACTTCAGACGATGAAAAAAAGAAGGCAGGACAAACTACGCCATTATAAGCGAGCGAAAATTGTTCTTCAGGAAGTAATCGTGATGCATTTCAATCTTCGTTCATGGTTGCAGAAGATATTCGGAAAACTACTGTAGGAACTATACGCCGAGTGTCAACAGACTGATGGGTCATGCAGTGAAGCAGATTAAGGGAAGGAGGGGGAGGGGCTTGCAATGCGCTACTGACACGTACGTCATAAATGGCTCTTTTTTTTTTCGCGTCGTTTTGCTCTGTCACGTTTACGATGAAGAGACTGTATGACCTGGTAGAGGGGGGGGGGGGGGACGTCTCGCCGTCTCGGTAATTATTGTAACGTCGATGTGCGGGATTGTATCGACTAGTTTGAGAACGTAGAAATACTGCGTTGACTCAGTGCGATGGCCACGATTATGCAATAGCTTCACCGCCAATGCTAAAACGTCTCCCCTCCTCCACTCACCAGAAAAAGGTAATCTCCCAAGTATACTTAAATCGAATTTCTTAATACTCGTGTGTGTGTGCGTGTGTGTGTGGAGTCCCCCACTACGGCGTGTTTCTTGACGAGATCCTGGTTTTGGCATGTGAAACCACAGAATTTAATTGTTTTTGTGCGTGTTTGTGTTAGTATGCTCGTTTATTCTTGTGCTTTCTATGTTGACTACGCACGCCAATTATCGAAAAGTCATTTATTGAAGGAACGCTCCCAATACCCTGGGTCCTCATTCTTTAATCACTGAACGAAATATAGTTTGCGAAGATGCCTTCAACACAACAGTTCACAACGCTTCAATTTTCATCGAATGAATCGATCAAACGATGCGAAGTGTTTTACTGAACAATGCGTACCAAAAAAAAAAGTGACGTCAAAAATGTGTGAGAAAACAAGGTAGCGCTAAGCACGAACTCTGTTTTTGAAGTTGGTTAGAACAAAACCACCAGCATACTTTTTTTAGTATATAGCCAGAGTCCCTCTCTGGAAGGACTCCATGGTATAGCTTTAAAGGCCAATTGTAACAAAATTTCACTTTGGCTACATTGGTTACAGAGGAGTAGCAGTTACTACTGAAGCAATCTTGGCAAAGCTATTTGTAAGATTAACAGAAACATCTGCGGGAGCGCGTTTTATGGTCACAACGCAAAACCCAGTCGAGGATGACCGAGCATCAGTTCGTGTGTGGAGTCTACAGGGAATATTAAGGCGTAGAATGGAGTCAAATGACGCGAAGACCTCTGGGGGAAGCCTTCGCGCCCTGGTGTGGACATTGAAAAGGTTGGTGATGACGACGATGCGTTCCCGCTGGATGGATAGATGGATGAGGCTCAACCCTTTGAATCGGGCGGTGGCGGCGCGCGCCACTTAACCTTGAATGGTACTATATATGCATGCATACCTACGTATTTACTCATTTACTTTTGCGTTGATATTATCCACCAATCAGATAGCCTCCGTTTAGTTGTTTCTACCTGTTCAAAGTCTACTTTTGGCCGCTGTGCAGTGTACATGAGCGACACCTGTCGGTCGTCTGGTCAGCAACCGCAGCTCACGCTGTTCCAGCTCCAGACCACGGGCAGCCGCTCCACAGTCACGCTCCGGTCTCAACGTTCCACCGCGGAGCGAAGTCGGCACGTGTGGGACAGCTGCACGTCCAGTCTACTGGTGACCAGTCCACCGGGATCGCGGATCACCGTGGCCATCGAGGATCTGGACATGTACGCCGACCCCAAGGAGAACTACTGCGTCGACTTCCTAGACGTAACTTCGCGCTCTTCCTTTTACAAGGAGAAGCTCTCTCTCTCTGCCAAACACTGGGGTTTCGGCGTGGCTGGTGGGGTTTCGTGCCAGTTAGGCTAAACGCGGGGCTCTGCGTATTGACGCGGCTGATTTATCCGTCACGTAGACCTCAGAACGCGGTTAATACAAGCCGTCACTCAATAAAGACATCCGTGTCCGGTGGTGGTATTTAAACCACAGTCTCCCAGGCCACAGACGCATCCTTGCGACATGACACTACCTGCCACGGCCATTCCCACGTATATATCGTTAGCAATGGTTGGTGCGCACGTGCACGTCACATCTCCTATAGCAACACCTTGCTTCTGCTGGCAAGAGCGCGCCAGATTCCCCCTTCCTTCCTTCACGGCAGCTAACGCTTCGGGACGCTGTGTGACATAGGAGCGCCTTCGCCATAGGCCCAATTTCTTTCGTGAAGTCGACTATTATTCGTTGCCGTTATCCTTGGCTGAAGCCGACTGAACTCCAAGACTGCCTGTGGCAGTGCCTAACCTTCACATGCATGCTACAACCTCCCCCCCCCCCCCCCCTATTGTTGAACGCTTCCCCGCTCAACCTCGTCTCAGGAAAATGGATGTCAGCGCCGCGTTTTGACAGATCTGGTCACTGCTCTTCATCGGCACTCCAGGGAATTTCTTGAGAAACGTAATGCCTTCTTCATTCGAGGGGTGGCAATGCACTCGAATCCGGGGCGGATTTGGAGGAAGAGCTTCGGAAAGTTGAGGATGGTTTGATAATGCGGGGGTCAGCCTTTCCAAAACCTCAGTCTACACCTTCTCGCCATTCTACAAGTGCAGAGCTGCCAACCACGTGCGGTCTTAAATTCCATTCTTTCTTTCTCGGTTCTCCTTTCGATCGCCAAGGTCCAGCAGCTGGACTCCTTGGTGAGCCGGTTCTGCGGATCCCTGGACGAAACCTACCCCACGACGTACGCTTCGGTGGACAACGGGCTGCGCTTCAAATGGAACTTCTACACGGCCTCGCCCGACAGCAGGGGCTTCACCGTGCTACTGACAGCCTTCACGGAGCCAGGTACAGTGCCTGACGTGGTGGCCAGCTTCCGTGTTCTGCATGATTTCACGTACACAGATGGCGGTATTTCAGTGCACATCAACTGCGCGTATACTTACACTGTAAAATGTGCTGCAGTAAATGACGGGGAATATCGTGGCAACTCTATTTCCAAGGACTTAACCGTCAAAATGATGGCAGGCCCTCATTTTGTAGGGTGTACACCACGTCACGTACTTCACACGGCATCCAATCGAATCGCGGTTTAATCACGAGCAATTTCTGTTGTTTTCATGGGGTTTCATGTGGTTTTTCAGATGGTAGTCGTGACTGCTCTCATTGTTCAATGGCGATAAAAACATTTTGTCGGATTGACCTCGATGGCTTGACAAGAACTATAAGAAACATGGCCGTTAAAGTGATGGCTGATTTTTACAGTGTATTATACTTCGAGCATCTACAGCGCTTGGCTTGGGCGGAAGGCCACGTTTGTACCTTGGGCACTTCACTGACTATGGGGTGAAAAGCCCGAAACCATAGACCGCCGATCTCAGTAATAACGACAAAACATAACTAATGATTTGCCCTCAGCGTTAGATAAGCCTGAGCGATGATGACTTTTACCATTTATTTCTTGTTGTTATGGCGCAAGTTTAGTAACAATTGCGCGATTTCATATCGAAGCGGACGGTCTAGGCCGTATATGAGCGATGCCAAGTTGCACGCGTAATTCCGGTTAGGGTGGTTATTGCGGTTATCGCTCGTAACTTCCACAGTAATCCAATGTATAGGATGTACGTGCACAAATGGCCTCACAAGTTACACATCGCTGTAACGTATCATGTGTCAAGAAAAAAATGAAAATTTTTAAAATTCCGCCGATATACAGACAGTTACGTTCGGAACTATACTCTTCTGCGGAAGGATATCGCCTGGATACACCTCGTACCTTTGACAGTGCTGCTAGTTAGTTGTGAGATGGACTATACATTCCGTAATCGCCAACGGCGCGGACTTCATGTACCTTCGGGCACCGAAATTTCTCTTCCATCAGAGAATGAAATCTACTAGGCATGATAACCGATAGTTATTTTTCATTTTGGACGTAGGAAAAAAAATCCGCCAAATAATCCGGAAGGATTCATGTGAATGAAACTGTTCCACGGATTTTGTGTGATGCGAAGTTTTTTTTTTACGATGCAGGGGGTGTAGTGGGAAGGGAGGGATCGTGTCTGTGAATGCTTTCAGCGATATATCCTCTCGAGTACAGTTATTTACTCCGCATTTGCTGCCGAGCTCATAAAGGTCACTTTTGTTTTTCAGTTCAGATTCGAAATCACAATGATTTGTTTCTCTGCAGCAACGCATTTACTAGTATTGATGTCAGGTGCCGGCGACAGAATGTATGCCCGGGTTTACACGAGCAGAAAATGCGCATTACCGTACGGAAAAGCAACCACACGCTCGATCGGCAAAGAAAATGAAGCATATGCAAGGCAACCATTCGCTGTATGATATGCGGCTGATGCGGTGTTCAGAAATGGGAGGGATATACTTTTAGAAGGTTCTCAGATATACTGTTTATTCGCTTATAAGCGCCGGAATATCCTTCGGCAGTTCAAGGGGCCCTGCCTCGATAGCAGCACAGTCCTTTCATGCTTTGAAAATTATTAAGTACTCTGACAGCAGTCATGTATACAGGGTGTCCCAGATAACTTTAGCCAGCGTTTAAGAACATTTGAATGCCACGTAGCTGGACAGAACCAAGGTGACGTTGTTTGCCGTCGCTTGGAGAGATTCGATTTTTTTTCACTCCACCTAATTAGATAATTATTCAACTTCTCAAAATATAATTAGATGAAAAGTGCCAATGAGAAAATTGTGGAGCGACATGAAAAACTCCCGATACAGCTTTCTGCTGCTCAGTACGTGCTACATAAAAGTTTTTCCAAACGCGAAAGAAGCCCGTGAATACACGCAAAGTGCCTCGCGAGGCAAGTCGCGCGACACGTGTACCGTATTCAATTTCCTCGCCTTCTCACGTCAGTACCCTCCCCCCCCATTTGTATGTGAACTGCCTCTTTTCCTCCCTCCTCTCTACAGTTCTATCTACGTCCTCCTGAACTTGCACGTTAATAGAAGAGGCGCTGCAGTTTCCGCAATGCTTTTGAGGGGAGTCACGGATAATTACAGTTGTCAAGAGGCTAATGATGCGACGCCCAGGGAGCTCCAGAGGGCATTGTGCACATTCGACGCGGTGGGGTCCAAACGAGTTTCTCGCGTCACCTTTCCTCTCCGACTCACTCCTGTCATGTATACAATTGTTCTGAAGCACCATCCGAAGCGGTGTGCCAGACAGCAGCGGTGGGAAAGTACAAGGAAGAGGCAAAGAAGGCTTCGCTTTAAAAGTGCCTGCATTAACATAAGACCGGCACGGACGGCCACGGTCATTTCATACCTTCCTTCTTTCTATCCAACATGTCAACTCCTGGACTGAGAAGACTACCCATTGCAGAGCGGAGGAGCTACCCGCGGGTTTATTCTCATTACTTTCGATGTTCCGTAAACTGTACGTAATACGTTTACGGACGTACGAACTTCATTAGGGGTGTCGCTAGCAGCGCATCATATTGCACCAATCCACGTGGAAACTGTGCGTTTCATTTCATTTCATTTCATTTATTGAAGCCTTAAAGGCCCGGAGGCATTACATAAGGCGGGGGCAAACAAAGTATGAGGAACTCATCACGCTAAAGAGGGAAAAGAGGAAGGAAAGATAGACGAAGAATAGAAACGGAAACAACGCTCAGGAGGGAACCGAGCAAGCAGTAGTAACATCAACAGGGTGTCTACCAAGTTGACATTTCCAAATTCCCTGAGTTTTCCAGGTTTTCCCTGAGCAGCATTGCGAAATTCCCTGAATGAGCCAGAACATTGTTTTATGTCAAGACAGGCTGACACCACGTTGCCCGATGCTGTCACTCTCTAGTAAGCATGATGAAACAAAAAAATGACTTAATCCAGTTTGAATAGTAAGGAGTAATATCTATTTTATTTAAAAAGAAAACAGAAGGAAGGTGTTAGTAAAATGCACAGCGAAAGAAATGGTAAAGCCCATTCCAAACTGAGTCGAACATTTCCAAATACGAATGAAAAGGAGATGCATACATAAGTAAATATTTTTTAATATCAGCTATTTCTATCAACTGATAGCAAGCTTATCTGTATGAGGTCCTGAACTTTGTCACAACTAAGGTTCTCTCTCAGCAGCTGGGAAGTCAACCTCAACTGTCCTGACATACTCTCAGCCCGTACACAACATCTCAGTGTTGGGTTTCACTGCTTAAACAATTTATTTTGGTTTGGATGAGGGACACCTGTGTCTCAGCGTCAGCCAACACTTAGTTTTTTTGCTCAAGCTCCTTCAAAAAGGCGGTGGCACCCTTCCTTTCCCGTTAATTCCTCAGTGCGTCGGTCCTTTCTCTTGTCATCCTCCTACTACCACGCTTTCACCACGTGGATCATTTGAAGCATCCTCTTGGTCAGTTGTACAGTCAACATTTGATTTTTCGGACTTCCGAGGGGCCGCAAAAAAAATTGAAAAAAAACGGGCAGTCTGAAATGAAAAAAATTAATGCATGTCTTTAACTGCCTTTAAGGGCTAAAATTACCACAGGCACGTCTGAAAAAGCTCTGAAGGCCTGCCAGTATGCTTATTAGGCATATCAGGGCTTGTACTGTGTCAGGAGACGGGGTGCACGCATGTGTAATTAAGGAACACATACTGTGTCCCGTGACAATTGTCCCCTTCCCACGCTTGTTATGCTTCACCGCCTAACAGTAGTGTGCTGAGGCGAAGCCAACTTTTGGAGACTGGCATTACGCAACGCGCTGTGCTCTGCGAGCTTCAAACCCAATCGCGAGGATTACAAAGGCGGAGTCGGTGCCATTGGTGATAGCGGCGAATTCTTTCAATGAAAAAAAAACAGCACCGCACGGCAAGAAGCTTAATAGCGAACATAGAAGCAGCTAGGCCTAACGTTGCCGCGGTGGTGGTTACGGCTGCCAGCGGATCTGCCTGCGAGAGTGCCGGTTCGAGGCAGCGAGATAATCAAAATAGCGGCGGTGGCGGCTTTGATTAATGCCATTTCAGACCTGCAGTCAGGGCGATATACATTGACTATATGGAGTACGTGGTGGTGCCGCAAGACCGTGCAAATTATCGGGCATGTCCGAAAAATCGGGCGTCTAGAAAATCGGTCGTTAACTACTCTGGCAATATATGCCGATGACAAGGCGTCAATGATGATTCGTTGCAATTCCTCTGTTACTGGAGGCAGCATTAACACCACTTTCGTTCGCTTTCAATAAAGTTACAGCTAATTTTCCCTGATGGAAGCACAAATTCCCTGAGTTTTCCCTGAGTTTTTCCAGACTGTTCAAATTCCCTGAGAATTCCAGGTTTTCCCGGTTTTCCCGGTTGGTAGACACCCTGATCAAAATCACTGTAAAGAAACCATAATATACAACAAAATATATAGTACATAAATACTATTAAAACATATTATGCGTGAGAACAAATTATTATCAATTAATTACATAAAAGTTTGTTGTTGGAGAAATATGGTTGTTGGAGAAATATGGGAGAGGCCTTTGCCCTGCACTGGGCGTAACCAGGCTGATGATGATGATGATAGTTTGTAGCACAACTCCACTTTCCTTATTTTTACGCAGCGGACGGCCGTAACTGCACGACCGCCGGCTCTGCCTCGCCACCCGACGCCCAGTTTCTTTGCGACAACGGTCGCTGCATCGACGCCAGGTGGCGCTGCGACAATCGCGACAACTGCGGCGACGCGTCGGACGAGAAAGGTTGTCGAGGTGAGCGATACCAAGCAGTGCATTAAATTTGTACCGAACGTGCGAATGCCCGAAATTACGAACGCGATTATATATATACTCCCCGTTTCGTATCGAGCATTCTATGTTCGAATCGTTCGATCAAACCTCCCCTTCCTAGCATGCCGGTCACCTGCGTACGCTCTACGAGAAAAATTAAGCTATGAACGTCACGATAACATAGGCCACTGTGAAATAATAGCTGGCCCACACGTTGCCGCGGTGGTGCAGTTCAAGGACCCGGGTTCGATCCCCGCCGCATTCCGATGACGGCGGGGTGCAAAAATGCCCGTGTATGCCGTAAATTTGTAGCAGGTTAAAGGGACCCAAAAGAGAAAAAAAAACTATTCGAGCTGTATTTGTAACAATTACCCTGCTGCAATACCCAAACAGTCATTCTTGCCGCGAGAGGAGGCGTGATTATCAAGAAGAGACGCAAAAAGGAAAGACAGGTGGCGCCGCCACCTTCAATCTCCCGCGACGTCATGGATTTTGAAGGCGTCTGCTCGAGCCTATCTCATCTTATTTGCAAAAGGTGAACTGCATTGTATTCAAAAAGAGCCAAAGACTGAACTTAAGGAGTATCGAGAACCTTTGAGCCACAGCGGCCTAAATGAAAAAAAAAACCGCTTCGAAATTTGTGACGTCACACGGACAGTTTCGGCGCGAAATTTGAAGAACTGAACTTTGAGCTTCATTTCCTCTTCAATTAATCAAACTATTACAGCAAAGATCGCGAAAATACAGCTTCAGCCAAATGTTTTGTCGGTCTAAGCTGATGAAGTGTTTTCCTATAGCGATCCTGTTGAAG
Source organism: Dermacentor albipictus (assembly GCF_038994185.2). Lineage (NCBI taxonomy): Eukaryota > Metazoa > Arthropoda > Arachnida > Ixodida > Ixodidae > Dermacentor > Dermacentor albipictus. The sequence continues at coordinate 29,595,606 of NC_091830.1, read as the reverse complement.
AACTCCAGGCAGTCAGAGCTAAACCGGAGCCCCCATTCACGGCGTGTCTCACTATCAGATCGTGGTTTTGACACAACCGGGAATTTATATTGTTCAATATACAACCAATGAATGCTCGACGCGTTGTGCTTCATCGTAGACTTCTTTAATTCCAGGTGAAGACAGCACCTTGGCGACACTGAGCATCTGCGTATGCGTCGCAGTTGTCGTGCTTTCAGGGCTGTTGGTCACAGCGGTCTGGATGAAGTTTAAGAGGCCACCGAGCAGAGGCGCTGCGATCGCCGGCGGACCAATGACTGCGTACAGCATCGCCGTTGGTCCGGACAACTCGAACAGACCTCCGCCGTACGATCATCAGCCGGAAAGCACAAGCACGGCAGTATCAAGGTCGTCGGGTAACCGTTACTAGGGTGCGCAATGTGCAACTTTATCCGCATCAGCGATGCCATGTCACGTCGCAGAACTTTATGCGACGCGTGTCGAGTTGGTTCCAGACATGTCGTCGTCCAGCCAAGGATACGCATCATCAATGACAGCCTGGACGTCTGCTTCAGCGTATGCTTCTAGTCGACCTGGAGGAGCTACTTGAATACTCGACGCGAGCGCTCAGGCCTAAGAGATCTGCACTTCCGCCAGCTAATCAAAATACCTGTGCTATTTCGAGTGCAGTCACAGCGGCAGTTCTGTCCCGACGAGCTGTTTTGCAGCTTCCGGAACATGAGACATTCCATTGAAACCACCGCTGCTGTCCATGGCTACTTGAAATAAAGCGGTATAGTATACGCACCCACTACGAGAGAAGAGTCTTGATTTGCATCACACTTTACAGAAAGAAGTAACTGATTTTAGTTCACTTAAAGATGTAACCGATTACAGTGACCAGTTACTGCTCCGAAAGTACCCGAGCAATTACTAAGAATAGATCGTACTTTTACGCAACTATTGCTCCCGCCTCTTGTTCACATCGCATGAACGGTAAATCGAACAAACTGGCCTAGCTCTATCTACGCGCCGTATGTAGCCTTTCAGGCGTTGTTTACCTTCGCGAACAATTGCTTTTCTAAATTTTGTTCGGTCATCTTCACTCATTTTCTTGAGCATCAGCAGCTACAACATTGGAAACTATGTGCGCGGTGGAGGGAAGGACGGTTTGTGGCGTATGAACACCTAACGTGTAAATAGGCAAAAAACAGGCTTCGGGAACTGTTCAATGAAAATGAAAAGAGCGAAGACTTAAGAGGAACCTTTAACTAAAGGACTACTACCTGAATACACGGGAAAGGAAAAAGTTTTTTTCGGCAACCACTGCACCAAATTTATCGAGATTCGTTACATTCAAAAGAAGGAAGTCTAAATCTAGTGACTGCAGCAAGCGTATTATTTAGGTCATGCATATAAAAAAAAAAGATTGTTGAAAATCGCAAATATTCAAGAATGAAACCGTTATGTTCAGAACACTCAGTAATGTAATACGACACCACAATCTTGCAAATGGCGTCTATAATAGTGCACCTAAACTGGACAAAACTGATGAATTATACATGCATGGCTCTCAAATACACCACTAACATTCCAGTAGTGCTCTTGCAAACCCCTCGCAAAATTGCAAGAGGTTCACACAAGATAAAGATATTGTGGCGACGAGCGACCACGTAGACCGTCGAAGTATCGGGCTCTCGCAGGAGAGGAAAAACCAACACTCCGTCGCTTAGCGTAGCATTCTTTTTTTAATGATCTTCGGAACGCTAGCCCGCGCCGGAACGCGCCAGCCGCTCGAGCCTCGTGTAGACGCGAGCGTCTGCGTCAACTCTCGTGCGACGCCGATGCTGCTGCCGCTACAATATATCAAATTTGTCCGCTATGTTCTAACAGATGCAGTTCACAGACCTGCGATAATGGTCTTTGGTGCAGATATACGGATTTGTGAACTGTGTGTTTCTATTTAAGATCGCTAATTACTGGCAACATTTGTAAAAAAAATTGAAACCCTAAAAATCAACATTCCGCTTCCAACAGTAGCTAGAACCTAAATTTCTCAAATGCAGCAATCAAAAGCTCTCCGTGGGTCATCTCAGAAAAGCATTTCTGCATTTCATGTGTGTTTGGATGGGCGGAATCGGAGCTGAGCACGAGCTAAAGCTTCCTCTTCAACCGCAAAGGTAATGGATCTCGCATTCGCAAGCTTCCTCTTAACTCAATGTGGGCGTTCTAACGTGATAGTGCTCGTGCCAAACAGACACGCGAAACCATCGCGAGATGCAAAATGCAGCGCCGGCAATACAGGCCACGTGACCTCAGCTGAGCAGCGGGTTTGCCGGTCTGATTAGGCGCATGCGCGAGGCGGCTTCGCGGCACGACCGTGATTGCTCTGCTGTAGCTCGCGCCGGTTGCGCAAAGCTGCGTCAACCGTTACAGCTGGTTTTGCCAATAAAGCAACAGGTTACACGTAGTAATGGCCCCTGAAAAAAAAAAGGTACTATGCAGTAAGCATTACCGAGGCCAAAATGTTCACCGACGATTATGATACACCCTAAATTTGAGCGGGCAATCCGTCTCGTACGGCACGTTGCAAACGGAGCGAAGCGGCGCCACTGTCTCGCACATCGGGAAATTGCGAGAGGCAGCGTGCAGATGGCGTGTGGGCACGATTCACAGCAGCCGCTGCAGACAGACAGACCTCCACTCATGCAGCGCTTTGTTTCCATATGTGCCATGGGCGCGATCGAAGATCGCCGTTTGAAATGCGTGTTCAGTTTCGCCTCGTGCGATCGGCCTACGCCAATCGCGCGAGACCGATCGTGCATTCATGGCGCAGCTCGTTAAACGTTGGTGTGAAAGACGTTCATTGCGCGGTTGCTTACTGCCTTTCTGTAAATAAAACTCTCTTCGAGCCGTGTTACATCAGCACAGCAACCTGATGCGCTAACCAGTCGACCACGGACTACCGAGTGACCCAGGTAGGCGCGAAAGCGGTTAGACGCAAATACAGATAAATCGCTCACAGGAAGTGCGTAAAGTATCATAAGAATGCTCTCACTTAGGCATTTGAATGTTACCAATCAATTACAAAACTACCAAAAAACGTAACTGATTACTAGTAATTGCGTGTGAATGTTTATGTACATCGTTATGGCTTGCACCATCTCCTAGAGGGAATGCAGCATTCCGGAGCAGGTGTGCTTGGTCTGCTACTATGCACTGGGAAAGATGGAGGGGGAGTGAAAGTATGGGGATTGATAAGGAAAAATGAAGGAGTGCATACTTTTTGACAGTGGCCCCACTAGAACCGCTCGTCTATTGCACCATTTCATGCAGGAACTTAGAGCACTATCAATGTCTTAAGAAGCCAACAAACGAAGACACCAAGGACAACATAGGGGAAATTACTTGTACTTACTAATCGAATTAAAGATGATAAATTAACGGCAGTGAAAGTGGATGAAAAGAACAACTTGCCGCAGGTGGGGAACGATCCCACATCTTCGCAATACGCGTGCAATGCTCGCGTAATGCGCATACGTGTGATTGTTCCCCACCCCCGGTAAGTTGTTTTTCATCCACTTTCACTGCCGTTATAATTTCTGTAATTAAATTAGTAAGTACAAGTAATATCCCCTGTGTTGTCCTTGGTGTCCTTCTTGGCTTCTTACATGATTAATAAAAATGGGGCCCCTCGGTTAACCCCCTTTCTTCACTATCGGTGTGCCTCAAAGTTGCAGTATCAAGAAAATATCAAGGTCAGAAAATAGCACCCTCCGACAGTGGTTGCCTGCCAACGCTGGCGAGCTAGGGAACGGTCTAGCATAGGTCACCTCGGCATATATGCTGGGTGATATATCAGGTTTGTGTTCCAGTGTTTCAGGTGTTTGGGAATGTTGATGTGCACCCAAAAACGCACGTTACGCAAATTTTTTTCTGCATTCCGTCCCCTTCAAAATCCGGCCGCCATGGCGGCCGGGGATGGGACCCACGACATTTCCCCATACACATTCCTACATGCTCAGCAGCAAGAAAAGAGCCGCTGAGGTGGGCAAGTTAAAACACGTGACGAAGCTAACTTTCTGGATTAAATGGTTTAGCTTTGTGTGTAGCAAACGAATGTTTTCAGATGCAGCACAAAGCTAATGCAGCTTTCGCACATGCTGCCAGTACAGTTTCGAAGTGGATGTTGTTACGTTTCGCCTACGACGCGCGGTATAGCCGGCGCGGATGCAACGGACGCCGGGGCTTCATTCAAAGCGGCGGACATTTTGGCCCGTTCAGCGCTGCCGCGACGCCTCCCCGCCAAGCGCGTCCAGGCATGTTTCGATGCCACGTGTATTCGTGTGTGCGTGTGTGTGCATGTTGGTGCCCACGCTTGTCAAAGCGCGGCAGCCGGGGAGAGGAGCTCCCCAAGTGTGAAGCGAGGAGGTCTGACCGGCGCCGGCCCGGCTGATGCGTCACTACACTCGTCTCAACATGTCTCTCAGCTTGTCCGTGCCCCGCCGTCACGTGGCCTCATCCCGTGACGTTCCTTCTTGCCCTCAACTCCGAGAGTATAAAAGCAGCTGCCCCCGGACGCCAAGAGAGAGGCTCCGATTTCTTCCGTCGAGTAACGTGCTCTCCCGTCCCTCCACTTCGGTCGACCTGACCGGCTGCTCTTTTGCGATGCTAGAATAAACAAGTTCTGTTGGCAGTCGACTCATGCTTTGCCAGGACCTTCAGATGCTTCCAGTTGTGCCCCAGGCCGCCAGGCCAACGCTACCCTTGGGGCTTGCGACCCAATTGCAACAACTGGTGTAAGCGCTCCGATTGCGACAATGTTGATCCTCATTGGAGGGAAAAATGACAGCTTCGCTGATCTTTGATCAACAATTCTGCAACACAGCACACATACTCTAGATTCCTCTTCCTCTAATGGTTTGCAGCCAATTCAGCAGACGACTGCAAAGAGCCAATAGGTGTGAATGAAGATGAGAACAAAGACGCTTCAAAAACTTCGGAAAAAAACTCTGCAATATATTTTTTTATTCCGGCGCGACGTGCCCCCTTCAATATCAATAAATAATAAAACCGTAATCAATCTGTCAAGGCATGAACTGCAGCCACTATACAGACACATCTCGTACGTGGTGTGTGTACGCGCACAGAATACAAAAAACAAGCATGCACACAAGTCCCGTCTTGCATTACGTAGCAGTTCTGGGTGCCGGGTTTGTAAAGAAAAACGTAAACACGCTAAACCGAGAACACACGAACTTGAAGCAGCCGACTTCTTTCACACCGGGAAGATGTCTCTTCCCCATTGCCGAATGGTGAATGGTAAAACAATTATCTTGGGTACACACACTATCACGACCTAAAACCTCAGGCCAGTTTGTTTTATGTATAATCGTGACAAAATCTTCAGCAGGTTCCATTCCTCTGAACAGAGGCGACATCCACTAAACCTCAACTCAAACTTCAAGTTGTTTCAAGCATTTCATTTCAGATAGAGAACACACCACAATCGGAGTGTTCAGCGTTAGGGGCCATTACATGACCATGAGCCTGAGAAAAAAAAAATCTATCACAGGGCACTTCTTGCAGCATTGCACAGCCTAAACAATTTTCTAAATTTTCTAAGAAAAATCCCCCGGCATGCTTTCACTGAAAAAGAGCATTCCCCCCGTGTCCTCTTTCACATCAGAGGCACCATACAGAAATTGGTTTCACAAAATGGCTGAGAAGCTCTTGTAACCTTAGATGCAGTGTTATAGAGAAATAAGAGCAAATGGTCTGCTTTTAAGTTATGTGCCAATGCAGTTAAGAAAGGCTGCTTCATGATGGCTGCCCCTAAACACTTGTGCAACACGTCGCTCTCTCATGGCACGCTCCATTATTCCATTATGGAATGGGCTGACTGCAGTCTCGTCTTATTCTCCGACACATTAAACCCACATGCAGTAATGCAGTTCCCTGGCAGCTTTTTGCAGCTACACCATGAAGTTACACCCACATGGCATCAGAGCTCTACAATCACACAAGTTCAAATATTACACTAAGCCCTTAACAATGACTCGACAATCGACCTAGACTTACAACTACATCACTCATCTGCCCACTAGCCGAGTAGTAGGCAATACGACAAGGCAGTGAGACCTGAATGTTTCATTGATAAGGGAGCCAGGTTTAAACAGCTCTTGCAGATGAACCAATGGCTCGTTTGAGCTCAAATTCCATACAGAAATGGCATTTACAGGTGCATTTTGTGCAATTACGTGATTGCACTGCCTGTTTTGAAGCAAATGATCTAACTGCAAGTATATATTTTTCAGCAGAAGGAACGGTGGCGTTATGTGCCCTATGAAAACGCTTGTAGAAAAGAATGCCGAGTGGTTGCAGCCTCCTGGTGGCAAGTGGTGGCACTACTACTGCTTAATTCTGGACAAAGCAGGCACATAACGCCCAAATATACCTAAACATGATACGCAACAAAATCGTCTGTTCGGCATTGTGCCAGACGATGTGACGCTTGCTCTTTATTTTGGACGAAGCAGGCAATAACTACTGCACCCGAACTACCGTGGGATGCTATCTCTGCGCAAACTCGGTGCACGAACAATCCAGAGATTTAGCCAGTAGAGCCACTTACACGACTCCTTTGTCAAAGCAAGGATTTGATAAGAGTTGCTGACATCTAATTTCCCGGTCATAGGGGGTGGCTCTGGAGCCAACCAGGTATTCAGGCAAGGTTTGATGACCAATAGAATTGCAGAGTTATGAGTGCATCACAAGGCACATGGAACTGTTGGCTGTTATCGAAACGACCAAAACCCGACCATTCTTTTTGCACGCGTGGCAACTACACAAATGCCTTTCACCATCACCAGTACAGCACGGGAACTGCTCTTACAGAAAACATTGCAGTCATTACAAACATGCGCGGTGTTCCACCTGGGCAAATGCTTACATCGGACATGTTTTTAGAAAGCTAGTCACACTACGGCAAAAATGGCTGCTCGCCAAGGCAGCTTGTTTTGGCTGCCCACCATATCACATTCATGAAAGTTAGTACCGCAAATGCATCTCAGAAAAAAAAGAATGTTAGAAATCTAGACTAGCTAATGGGTTAAAGTGAGACCTCAGGCAACAGTGTTCTGTCCCCTTTTCACAGAACAATGCAATCGGCAACAGTGAACAATAGATGTGAATTCACTGCCGATCTCAGCAACGCTGTCGACTCCATACGCACCATGAAAGCTGATGGACTGCCTCCGAACGTCCAGCAGCCATAGACAAAACCCATGTTGAAGCTAACCTCCTGGCTGTGTTTGACAAGCAGATTTAAGAGAAATTGTAAGAAATGGTTGAAAAGGACTCCAATTCACATTCACGGTAAAAGAAAAAAGTCCAGCAGAGGAATTGCTGCACCGCACAGCGTAGCCTAAGCTATGATAAGTTCTCGATGTATCATCAGCAAGACAGAAGTTTGTAAGACAGACCACACCCTGGCAATAGAGCCATCTCAAATGAAGTTGTAGAGTGCCCAGCACAGAAAGGCAGAAGCCTAGACTATGATGGCAATTTACGATGCCTCCACCCGGAAGAGGTTATTCTGCAAAGACGTAGACTACCCTCTTGCTGGAAAAGGGTCAAGCACACTATCCAGCAAAGCAAGGGGCTAGCCCAGAGTACACAGACCATCCCTTTGCTGTGCTGGGAACCCTACAAACAATCCCAATATGGATTACCCTGTTCATTAGGTTATAAAGTGACCTGCAGTTGTTTCATTCAAAACAGGCCTAAATCATCCAGAGTGAAGTCGGCACGTGGAATGGATTGTACAATGTTGGCCACAGCACAACGCACGGCTAAAAAAATGCACTGAAAGCTGGACGGTGCAAAAAAACAGCTGCTTTTGTGAGAATGAACCTTCAGTACAGCACTGAATATTTCCTTTTCTTAGTACTTTTTCTGTACTGCAGCGGGCAAATGAACTTGCACTAGGGATAGAAACACCAAAAGAAAAAAAAAACAGAACAAGGGTAAACCATTTCAAATTTTGTCATGTTACAAAAGCAAAGCTCAATCCTGCATCTTCACATGCCCGGAACAGACAAGACCTTATCGACAGGGTAATGCAGGCTGCAGAAGCTATCGCAACACATCAATAAATCATAAAAAAAGGCGGGAAACAACAGAGACAAAATGAAAAAGAATTTGTGGTGACGAAAATGGCTTATTGAATGAACATGCTGCCGCATAAAACCACAAACACGTACAACCAGAGATTTGCCTAATTTAGGTCTTTGCATGGACGCACGAACAGGATTCCTGCTTAACTGCATTATAAGCAACTGTCACATGCTCATTTTTAGACCGTTCAAATCCAATAAAGTCCACGAGTCCCATTGGCACCCTGCTGTGAGCTCGCACAAAGAAGCCAGTAAGGCTGAAGTATTTCAGTGGTCTTTGGTTACAATGACCACTGAAATCGAGATTGTGGTGGTATGAGGCACAGCCTAAGCACTCCAGGACCTTAGTAAAATGGTCATGCATCATGATCATGCACTGCTAATGTTGTGATACCACATTAAAGTTGACTGTTGGCTTGATGCAGTTCCAGAACAGTCAAATCTATATGTAGCGTCCTCCGTACGCTTTTAGGTATGACCCAAACTGATGTTTATGGCCACAGTTACATGCATTTAGTTATGAAATACTCAACTAATAAAACCAGGTGATGAAGTAGTTAAAATGGACTTTATACCTAGTGACCACACTTCAACATTAATTTGAAAGACTATGCATATATGAACTGTGCTGTAGAACTAGAATATCTGTTTTTGGTCAACCTAAAATGAAGTGCGCCTTATGTGACATATCTGGTGCATCAGACTGTCAGCTTTAGCACATTGATAAGGAAACGAAACTACTTTAAAACGACAGTAAAACAAAAAGAATGCGCTGGTATACAGTGTTCAGTAAAACACTGCTTCACAACCAGGACAAAAGTAGTCTGACTGACTACTCAGGAAATCACTTGCAAAATGCTGATGCTGAAGAGTTTCAAATAAGCTTTGAAATTCCGATGCTTTTTTTGAATATTGATGCTCTCACACGAACTCCTGTTTCGATACCTGGCATGGACAACTGCGACGACCTATTTTGATGAGCGTGTTTAGTTACGTTCGGCTTACAAATGCCTTCGAAGAAAAAAAAAGAAATAAAAAGACAACTGTAAGAAAACTGCTTTATAGCTTTAATAACTTTCTATATGGAAACTCTTCACCCCATCACAATTTACCCATAGTGACATGTCGACCTACATGGCGGCGTACAAATACAGCCCTGCATCAGAAGCCGAATGGGGGGGCCGCTGCTGAGATCTGAAATCTTGCAAGACAGTTTGCTGTACCTGAGAGGTTGTGAGGAGGGGGAGGGGTATTGGAGTACGTAGTCGACCTCATCACTTTCTGAATAAACCTGCCAGCATAGATGCAGCTGATTGGCTAGAGCAGCTAATAAAAGCATTCGAAAAAAAAAAAACGTAGAAAGGGTGTCAAAACTGCTGAGGAAGTGGCTGAAGTCTCCTTTCAGGGCTGCAGATATATGTATATAAAAATTAAAAAAGAAAAGAAATAGATGCAGCTAAAGAAAGGAGGTTGACAGTAGGAGGCATGTTAAGATGTGGACACGTTTCGGGTGCACGCTTCCGAGCTTCTCCTCGATATTTCTTTGACACGAAAGAGATGACAGTTTCTGCACTGGGACGCACGTTTCCGTTGTTGACAAGGAGAGAGAAGTCGCCGGCGTCAGTTTGGAGCCGGCGAGACGGTCCCCTCTGCTGTCGTCGCCGTCTTCACTGCGCGGCACTGCACTCGTCCTGCCGCGCATAGTCACAGACACTCGGTCGATCACTACGGTCCTCTTTGAAGAAAAATACCACTAGGCAGCAGTGTCGTGATCCTGGGTAGCCTGCAAATGAAAGCACGAGCAAAGGAACTTGATGAGATACCCGTTCACCCCATGCAGTCCTTCACAGTCACTGACACTTTCTCGGACTCGTACGGGACAGCAGAAACTCCAAGTAACTGGACAGCCTGAAAAAAAAATGTCGATGCTAAAATCCAATCTTTTTTTTTCGAGGCCAGTAGTACAAAAGATATCATTTGCAGAATTTAGTCAAGCGTCGCGTTTTGTTTAGAGAATCTATGGTTAAAATATTGTGATGGTTGAAGTCGTGTTCCGTGTGTCTCATGTCACATGATGTGCACTGTTGTGAAGTGCAGATAAATCGCACGTGCTGCCTTGACTGCATGACGCTATCAGTGTGGGCTGCTTTGCGCAAAAGGAGTTTTGGGACTTTCTGCTCGAGCAAGAGCCTTTCTGTCTTTTGTGGCTTCAGTTAGGCAATATGAACCTTACCAGTAACCATGAACATGAGTGTACTAATGCATTTGTGCCTATGGCTTTAATCAAACGCGGCTTTAATCAAATCCATCAAAATGCGGCCGCTATGGCCGGGATTCGATCCCGCGACCTCGTGCTCAGCAGCCCAACACCATAGCCACTGAGCAACTGCGGCAGGTGCGCCAAACAGTGATCAAATCTGGATGGCGCCTCTGCCAATGTTTCGACAAAGGGGTTTACCTTCGTCAAGGAAACAAAAACAAGTCCAAAAGAAGACCAAATTCCCCTTGCCGAAACAATGGCTCCAAGCTAAGGCTTCCTTTGGTCGGCCGCTTGTGATCTACCATTGGTTGTGCACGAGAAAGTGCCAACACGCCGACAGATGTTTTTTTTTTTAGTTATCACTACTTCAGCATGCCTTGCAGCTATGGCTGCACCGTATCGTAGCATACCGGCAAGGTGACATGCAAATCGCACTCACTGCTTGCTCAGTCCAGGTCGATAGGCACAGAGTGAAGGCTGGGTTTGATGTCCGAGGACAGCGCGCTGCTGTCGTTGGGTGGGCTGCCCATGTAGATCTTGAGCGCACGCTCTTTCCTCGGGGACGGGACGGCCTTGACGCCCTTGGGAGCCCTGCAGACATGTTTCGTCCGTGCTCGTAGGCCTGCTCCAAACTTGCAAGGCCCCCGATTCTACCCTCCCGGTAGCATTTACACTTCCAGTCCCTCGACAATCAGCTGGTACTGGGAAAATTAAACAGGGCAAAAACGCACCTGACATTTTCTCGACTGGAGATTTCTTGCTTCTCCTCCTCTGTTAGCTCCTTGAGAGTTTCCGTTCGGTCGCTGCATGAAATGTGCAGAGGCATGAGTCACTGGCAGAGTATGTTGCAAAGTCAAATTATATATACAGTCAATGGACAGTGCAGGAGTCCACATTTCCCCATCTGCTCTATTTCAAGAAATCAGACACCTTCAGGTGCTTTTTCCTGTGTGGAATTCGAAAGGAACTCATATGTTCCTGTGTTTCCTGTGTGCTCTTGAGCTCGTGTGCAGTATGTTCAATTCTGCCCGGCATGAGAAAATTTAAACGGTTTTCTAATGGTACGTTTGGCTGGTCGAAATGAAACGAGGCTCCTTTCCCGCGCTTCCCGCTGTACACGCAGCGCCCTCTGGCGGCGGTGCCGTAAAGTCGTGCAATGTCCGCCGAGCATCGGAGAAATTAAAGGGATCTCCTGTCATTGTAGAGCAGCACATCACCAATGGCAATTACCTAGTTACCCAAGTTGCCTCAATGACGTTCATTGAAGAATAGCGCACACCTCTTAAGTTGGTACCAAAGGAGTTCAATGAGAGCTGCACAGATTGAGTGGCGCATGCAAAGTGTTACAAGTCAGCATAAAAGAAATTAATTGAAGAGCGGTACATACCCAGTACCCCATACTTTGTCCTGCATTCCTAGTCGTCCATGTTGGCATCAGTTTCATTGAACAGTGGCATCTAGGCACACAGTGCCGCATACCGAGTGACCCATATTGGTTGTGAACTCTGTTTTCCTTGGCACAGCAGCCTGACACGCTACCCATTCCACCATGGACCACTCAGAGATAGTCAACCCCCGGAAAGTGTGTAAAGTACCACAAGAATGCTAAGTGCATTAAAAACCCATGCCCCATAATCTCCCCATATTAATCTGGCCAATCACATTATTGTGGCTTCATTTGGAAATGCTCAAGATTTTAGTGGGGTCCCATATGATGACACACGATTACAGGATGTGGGGTGTATGTTTTATTAAGTAAAATATGTATTGACAGCAACAGAAACATCAAAATTTCAACACCAAGCTCTATCTTTACATCACATATTCACAAAAATCCACACACTAGCAAGGATCATGTCCTGCACAAACATATCAAGAGCATTGACCTCTCATATAGCAAGTATGTTTATCCCTGCTCTCACTGCAATCTGGCTCACAATGCCTCCAGCCCTGAACACATCTAGAAAATGAGTACCAATACAAGAAAATGAGTACCAGTACTAGAAGAAGAGTACCAGTACTAGAAGAAGAGTACCAGTACTAGAAGAAGAGTACCAGTACTAGAAGAAGAGTACCAGTACTAGAAGAAGAGTACCAGTGCTAGAAGAAGAGTACCAGTGCTAGAAGAGTACCAGTACTAGAAAAGAGTACCAGTACTAGAAAAGAGTACCAGCAAGTGTAGTGTCGAGTGCTTACCGGTAGAGCACCACGAGGCCGTCCTCGCCTATGTACAGTGGCCAAGAGATGAGGGAAGGCGCTGAACAGTGCCACTCTACCTCTGTGTGCACAGTCAGCGATGACACCGGGCATGGGAACTGACCAGGGCACTGTATTCCCCCAGAAAGAAAGGAGACCATACATATCCCAAACACATGCGACATGCGACATGAAACCTGCAAACACGAACTGATCCAAGCAGTCAAAGGCATTCGCAAAGGCCATTGCGCAAAAAAAGCACAGAAATGCCCTCATCGACTTGTTGGCTGACAAGTGGTCAGGCAAATGTTTAAAGCATTATCAGGATGATCACATTGGTCAGTTGTCTGGTCAACTGAACATGTGGCTTTCATTACAATGTGTACACGTGCAACCAATGCAGGCTATGTATGTTGAGTATTATTGAAGTTCCGGGTCTGGTCCTATGAAGCACAATTCCTGGGGAGTAATCAAAGTTGTTGGTTTCTCATGGCCATCAAAAATGTCCGAAGTATTTGGTGCCACCCAAAGAGCGGTGGCTGGCTGGATGGTGGCAGTGATAATGACAGGATCACACAATGGCATTACAAATGCGACAATGATACAATGACAAGGACTGCATAACAGCCCATACACTGCAGACTCAGGATTGAATTTTAGCTGGGGGTTCCTAGAGAACAGAACGTCATAATGAAAACGATCATGAGGCCTGTAACAGATGCCTCGAAATCTTAGGAAAGTACAGTCAAAAGCTATCAATAAAAATTAAGCATGATACCTGGTTACTCACCTTAGCAATTTCAATGACCGATGGGTCCAGGCCACTCAGCTCGGACAGCTGCAAAAATTTCAGATAAATACAAATGAATCTAAAATGAAGAATATGAAAATATTACAAAGCAAACGTATATAAAAACTGTGGCTTCATGATAAGAAAGGTTCTTAAAATGAAAACCAACTCACTTGAACAAGATGCAAGAAGATAGAACAACTGGCCCAACAACGTATTTTCTACAAGATAGCTTTGCTTTCCTAGCAGCTTTTTGTACATGGCCATCACTGGTCGGTGTAAGTTTACTGGCAAGCCATTTGCAAGCAATGGGTATTTAGGTGCCATTACGTACAAACAAAAACACAAGCAATTATCAAGCAGAACACCTGTTACAAGTAATACAGCAGACGTTCAGTAATTTGACTTCATTTAATTATGTTTTTCAGTTAATTTGATCCCAACCGAATGCCCTGGCCTGTGAACTTCTTTAGGCCCAAACTTTCATTATTTTGTTCCTAAAATTGGCCTTTGCTGCATAACTTGAACTTGACCAGTCAGAACGCACATTATAAGCATCTGCCTTAGCAAAGCTTAGCAGACAGTTAATGCACTGAACACATCAAAAGAAAGAATATCCCGTCGAAAGCGCCCATTTTTTACCTGCCCCATGAGGATTTTGAAGCAACAACCATCAATGTCTGATTATGGTATTTACCTGATTCTAACACGAGTCTTTTTTTTTTCAAGAAAATTAGGCCAAAAATTACCTGCCCAGTGCAATCGGATACGAAACCGAATCTGCGTTCGTGGCGTTCATATGCTTTACTGTGTAACATGACTGTATTACGGCAAAGCTGACTAAATTACCATGTGATGAAATTGACTTCAGGAAGCCAGTTGCTACTGCACAACACATATTCGAGCCTTGCCCATTTTTCTTGCTAAGAAATGGGGTGCGTGTTTGATTTCTACGTTGTTTAGGAGCTTTAATGTCATTTCTATGTTAGTTTTTTTAACTCGGACAGAAAGAAAGCGGGTGCGTGTTTAATCTGGGAACATATTAGACTAGAATTGGACGAATACTGCCAAATCAATCAGTGGTGTGTTTTGTTATTTCTTCTGTTGATCCTGTCAGGGTCGACTTACCAGAAGTCTACTAACCTGAGAGCACCATCTTGCACTGGTACTTATCCGATCGCCAAAAATAGTGTGGGCCCCAAAGGAAGTGCAGAAGCCAAAATCGCGCTGCTATCACGCAACGTGGCAGGAGCGCAATTGAAAGAATGCATGCTAGTTAGCCCTAACTAGCTCGCATTCTGTTTGTCCACCATTATAGTGTTCAAATATGTGAAAACAATCACTAGCCCTGATCTGTACACTTGTACAATGAATGTCAAATACAATGGACAAAATTTTGCCGATTGCACTTTGGGTTATGGTTGACTCAATATATGATGCAACCGAGAAAATTTGCCTAGCTTTTCTGAAAAGCCAGGCCAGCTATCAGCTTTGTGGTGGATGAAGTGCTTTTAATGTCTGCGTAGTGCACAGACTTTACTTCTGTGGATGTCCGTAGTCTGCATGCTACTGAGTGCAAGCCTCGTGCTCACACCATTCACACTAATAATCATCAAACTTTCTGAACAAGCTGATTGCAGCATGATCTTGCTTCACTACAATAGACACCAGCTACTGAGGCAGTCTCCAGCTGCTTGAGGAACCAATGAAAAATGAATTAGTCGATTGAATGATTGATTGGTTGGTTAACAGGTTTAACGTCCCAGTGCATTACTGGGGCAATGAGATACAGCATTGTAAAGGGCTCTGGATGAACTTTGACCAGCTGGTGTCTTAAAATGCATTTAGATCTCTTAGATCTGAAAACACGAGCATTTTGACATTCTCGCTCCAACTGAAATGTGGCCACGGTGGCGTCGAGTCGAATCAACCAGGGCTGCTACGTGAATGCGCATTCTTTCAAAGAGAAAAAAAGCTGCACGCACCGCGTCCTTGAGTGCTCCGACAGTGCGCTCATTAAGAACCACTTCCTCCAGGGGGTCAAAGGTGAAGGTGGAAGGCCGCCAGCGGCGTACAAACAGCACCAGGCTGTTCGCAGACACAACCTTTTCGGGCCCTGCATTTCAGGAGCAGATACACCACAGAAAGACTAAGTTTAGCCTCACTGCTGTGAAAGCTCAAGGTAGCTGCAGTGTTTAGTATAGGTCCAAGCAAGACGAAGTTAAGCATTCATGACAGGAATCCTCTGTATGCCTGGTCACACACACACACACACACACACACACACACACACACTCACACACACACACACACACACACACAAAACAACAACAAAGCAATGTAAACCACTTACAGTTCAGACCCTTAATAGTGTAGCTGTTTACAGTGCAGGACTGGATATTATGTGGTCTCTTATGACTCCCATCTTCCCACAGAACTCAGTATATGCATACCGCTTAAGTGCAGCTGCACGAGACAAAATATCAGTTATAATGTAGTAGCCAGAAAAGCCGACAGAGAAGCGAGACAGCGAGTGCGCTTCTGAACTAGGTATGCCGTCTGGGGAGAGAGTGACCAGGGTGATGTGGAGAAGAGGCGGGGCGAGCAAACAAGAGGGGAAAAAAAAAAAAAAGAAACCCGCAGCAGCAGTGTGTTGGCTCAGCTGGGGTGTGCGGGGGTTTGCCTAGATGATGAAGAAGCCTTTTGCTCCGATTGTTTGTTAGCGATACCTGGTCTGCACAGAACATGCCCACATGTTGCTCTTTGGTGGTTGAGCTAGTGTGCGGAATGTAAATATGAATTGCTGACAGATTTTATCATACATAGACAGGGTCGCAAGAATGTCTGATTGATCAGGCAAGCCAGAAAAATGAATTTTGACGTTAGAATTGATACTACAGCACCATGAAAATGTTGGTGAAGGCCACAAGTGCATTTCGCATTCGCACGTGACGATGCGAGACACTGCGAAGTGCAGATATCCTGCGTGTGACCTTGACTCCATGAACGCTGTTTGAACTGTGTTCCAAGAATGAATTCTGGGGTTTTAGGTGCCAAAACTACGATTTGCATATGAGGCATGTCGTAGTCAGGGGCTCCAGATTAATTTTGACCACCGGAAAACCTTTCACGTGCCCCCAATGCACGGGACAGGGGCATTTTTGAATTTTGCCCCCATTGAAATGCAGCCGCTGCAGCTGTGATTTGACCCTGCGAGTTTGTGCTTAGTAGCGCAAAACACTATATTTGCTAAGCCACCATGGTAGGTAACTGCGTTCCACAAATTTACCAGTTCAGAACGTTGTCCCCGCATGAGCTGTCGTCGTTACTACCAGTAGGAGTAGATACAAACTTTTCTGTAAGTGTTCATGGTAGTTGCCGGCTGATCACCTGCGAGCGCCACATCATGCGTGCCGCTACTAGTTCGGCCTGTGCGCATGATCTTGTGCCACATCTCCGTGCAGTTTGTCTACGGGTACGAACATATGCCAAGGGCGAGCTTTTCATGACGGCATGCAGCCCGACACCCCCGCCAGCTATGTCAAACCAACGCCGTCTCGTTGGGAATCGGCGGCCAAAGTTGCGGCTTTGTGCCGAGTCAACTAAATGTTTCACGGTTGCTGCACGACAATTAGGAAGCGGAGGAATCCTCTCGCCAACGAAAGTGAGGTTCATCCCGGTCGTGTGCTTTGATTCCTGGACGTATACAGCTGCTTGGCCTGCATGCTTTGCACGTGCATAGCAATTGAGAAAGGTTGTTTTGTTTATAGTATGGCACTGCTTTAGTGAGAAAATTCATGACTCCAGCAAGTTATGTTTGTGTGATTCGGCACTGGATGCTTTGGTTTACGTGGCCACCAGTGTTTCTGGTGCTGTGCTCAGCTCGCTGTCTGCGCAGAGTGCCAGGAACACTCTCGGCCGTGCATTTCGACAAGTCTGACTGGCTAACAATTGGAAGTGTTACAGTAAAACTTCTTTATTTCTACCCTCATTAGTCTGGAAAATCAGATGATTCGGACTTGTCCTATGATCCCGGCAGGCGTGTGCATTATATCACACAATAAAACTTGTTAATTCGGAAGCATTCGGCCACGCATTTTTTTTGGACAACTCTCAAAGCTCGGCGAGTGCGGAATGCCGCAAAGTTGGGTCGCAAAAGAGCGAAAATGGCATTATCATCTATCGCAATGATGTGGTGGAGTCCGCATAAAGTACTACCGTCCATTCATAAATGGCGCAAAGATTGGCAAATGCTAATTAACATGCAGAAAGCTGCAGTGCTCACATTAACATGGAAAAAAAAAGAAAATTGATTAGTGCTGTGCAATTAATAACAACATGATTTCAAGGGTTTACAAGCACAAATATTTGGGTACAGCACTTTCACACGATCTCAGGCTTGAAACTTGCGTAGGCAACATCACGTCATCTGCATTAAAAAAGCCAGTTTTTTTTTTTCTTAGACGTTCCATACTGCCTAAAATGAAACTACTAGCCTCTACTTCACTGGTTTGACCAACCCTAGAACATTCCACAATTGCTTGGTTTCCTTACAATAAAGCTTTTATCAGAACTAGAAGCTGTTCAACTTAAGGCAATCAGGTTTGCATTTAACAAATTCACACAAACTGATTCACCCACAAAAATGACAAAGCCAGTCATCTAACTATTGAAAACAGAGTGAAACTAGCAAGACAGAAGTTCTTGCTCCAATGTTTAAGAGATGAGATTAAAATTGACACATATAAGTTCATTTTTTTAACCATGACAAGACTACCAAACCAACTCGACACAAGCATTCCCTAACACTGGACAAACTCTCAGTCAAACTGCTTTAAATATTCACATTTTCCACTTGTGCTTAGAGAACGGAATAAATTACACTAAGAAATCACTAACACTGAGTCATTAAACGGTTTTGTACCCTTAGTAAAAAAAGCACTGCTTACATCTCAGTTACAATAACTGCTATTACCATTTTTTTCCCCTTTAGCATGTTATCTTTGTTAACCGGGCTGTAACACTAATGCTTGCGCAAAGTATCTGCTATACAGATGGCGATTTTATTTATTCGGAATTTTCTTCGTTTCTTAGTTTCTTCCAGTGTATACACATCGCATTCATGATTGCATAAGTACTACATAGTTATGATGTTTTAGTTTGATTCTATAATGTGAAAGTATCACGTGGACATACTTAGGGTACTACATCTTGTTAACTGATGTTACAATGCTTATGTTACAAGGTTTTCGAACTGCGTTATGCTACTCTTGAACACTGTATTATGAATTCGCCTGTTTCTGTTCATGACTTGGCGCTGTACTTAATTCTGCGTCCCACCTGCTGGTATCTCGGAAGAGACTGGGAGTATTGTACGTAAAATAAAAATGAATGCTTGTCGGCCTCCGCCCTGCATTTCTACAAAACCAGAGATTGTGTGGGAAGTTGACCGCATTCCATGCCTACAGGAACAGCTCAAAGTGAACATACAATCCACTGAAATCTGGCCACCTCTATAAAGAGCTAAGAAAAGCAAGCTAACAAGAAGAAAGGTCAGCTCACCCTGAAGCACCTCAAGGAATACTTTGTGTGAGAGAAACATAGAGGCATCGCTGTCTATCCGGTCCGAGTCGAGGTACACGGAGCCCGGGTTGCCAGAGATCTTTTTCCTGAGTCGACACCTGCAAGCACAACAGGCAAAGAAGGCACTCCTCATAATTCCACCCCTGTACATCAAGGTGTAAATACTTTATACATACATTAAGCACACCAAACTACAATTGCCTTATGGCTGAACCCCATGAGTGCAATTTTGTGCGCGACAGCGACGAGCGACGGATATAGCCGTCGCTTATACAGATCGCTCAGTCTTGTCACACGATCTCTCGGTTCTGCAAATCTAGAGTTCGTCGCTTGTCGCCCGGAAGCGCTATGAGCGACTAGCCAATAGCACGAAGCCGGAACTGGATGTACATCACTCAAGTACTACCGATTGTGGCATGGAATGAGCAAACGATCGAATTTTTATAGTGCAAGGATAAGAACCTACTGGAAGACCTTCAGAAATATTTTACGCTGATTTTTACGGCAAAACACATAATTTTAAGTTAATAAAGCACGCGGCACGCTAGTTTTGGCTCCTATATTGCTGCCCTCATACCAGCAACACTGGGGAGACGTCACTCGAAGTCATCGCTCGCATGGGGTACGACTTGCAGGTGACGAGTGAACGTGAGAGCCATCTCCACCGTGTCGCTTGTCGCTGTGGCGTGCAAGATCGCCGGCATGGGGTTTATACTTTAAGCATTTGTTGGGTGTTTTAGTTCGTTGCACTTGCAAGCATCAGTTTCAATACTCCCTGACCAGCGGCACAGGCTAAACAGTTTCATCACCTGTTCAGGGGAATGTCCCGACCACAGCGCTCGCGGATCTTGTGCAGAATCTCTTGCTTTATCTGCAGCACTGTCGTGCCTTGCGTGAAGATCCAGTCTAGAAGAAACTTGCTTGGCTTCACATGAGAGAGGGGGGAGGTGAGAAGGAAAAGCAGAAGATGAGTTACATGCTGAAATAAGAAAAGGTGTGTAGATTGCACACAGCAAATGCCAGGAACGCTGTGGTCAATACTCAGATGCATCTGGAGGTTCATACATCCTGCCTCAAACAATTCACATACAGTAAAACCTCGTTAAACCGTACCCGCTTAAACAGTAGTTTCGGTTTAAAAGTAGTAAAGTCAATTCCCCGACTCAGCGGCCATTGAACATAATGTATTTTGTAACCGCATAAACCGTACCAGCTTATTGCGTACGCATTGGTTAAAACGTAGTGTTTCCACTTTTCGTCGCGCAAACACGGCGGTGCGTCGTCTCCATCGGGTGGCCCGGCAGAACAACAAGCCTCAGAGATCGGTACAACGGCCTCCAAGCGCCCTGTGCGTTTGCACGTGAAGCCGCATCAATATCAACATCATTGCGACGCCGCATGGACGCAGTGCGAGAGAGCGTTGTGGCGTCGTGCAAGCGAGGACTCGCGTCATGCCGAAGCTAGGATAAAAAAGACGCCGGGTGCTCAGCATAGAAGAAAAATTAAACATCATCCGTGTTACCGAACGTGACACGAAGAAGTCGGCGCTGGCCCGCGACATGGATCTGCTGTTCACTACAGTGTGTGGCATTCGGAATGCGAAGTTGCTCGGCAGCGCTGATGCGACCGCGAAGAGATATGTCGGCTACTAGGTTCGACTTTTCACCATCGTTGCCGCTGTCGTTGCCGAAGTGTCAAGTAGCGACAGTGATGAGGACGACACGGAAAGCGACAGCACGGGCTATTCAGGCCCGACAGTGGCAGGAGCTGCGCGTTACGTCAGCCTCATGAATGCGATCGTCGCAAGGAGAACAGGGGCGCGATAACGTAACTATTCCAAACGAAAAGTTTTCCGAACTCCGGCACCCTGCAATGAAAAAGGCGCCCCGGGACTTATGCAGCACTACTGCGCGCGTGCACGGAGAATACGTAACGCCAACGAGGAATCTGCCGTGCGAGTGTTTGCCGAGAGGAGGGGGGCTGGCTGAGAAGCTGGCACGCAGCTTCAGTAAGTTTGAGGCCGCTGTCGTCGTGCTAGGCCGCCGCGACATCAAATGAAAATAACACTTACGTCCCGCGAAGTGAATAAATACTGCATGTTTTTTTCCCCTTTCATCGCACTCTCTCCGAGTTCCGTTTTCGACAGGTAAGTGGGCGATGTCATGCTATTTCGCTTAAACAGTACTACCGTTTAGTACGTACTTTTTCCGAGCTCCGGCCGACTACGGTGTAACGAGGTTTCACTGTACAAGTACAGCCTGTTTTCTCTTAGGACATGGAATGAGGAGCTAGCACTTCATTTGAACCATGACCAGGGCCCTCATAAGTTGGACAAATGTGCAATGCGGAGAAATGCATTTGAGAATTATGAAGAGGGCCCACTGTACTGTTTAACTAGAGTAAAACCCCAATACATATAGCAAAATTCCTGTTTAAAATATCGCATTATTTTAAGTGTTTCTTGTTACTGCGTTACTATGACTACCTTGGCCTCACTTCTTTCAACAATATACTGCCTACAATGAAGTCAATTTCCTGTCCAGATTACTTTGTTAGAATGCGGGTTTGTTGTACAATACTTTCAAGATGGCAAGAAAAGTTGAGCTTTTAAGGCAAAAAAGAAGGAAAACCTGCCCTCTCACCTCTGGAGCATTTGGCGACAGGAGGTACACTTCCATGCGGTGCTCGCCAGACTTCAGCGCCCTTCCCAGCTTGATGACGAGCTGTGCACAGACCACAAGCTGCCACAAGAACCGCAAGAACCACAAGAACGCGCCGGCTGAGGTCAGGCACACACCGCGGGCACGGTCAAACCGGTCGCATCATTGTTACCAGTTCGAGATGGTACCAAGCCCAAGTGGGCCGGTGTGTCCCTCACACATGCTGCGAGGGACACAACGGCCCACTTGGGCTCGATACCATCTTGAACTGGGAACAATGACTGCGACCGGTTTGACTGTGCCCGCGGTGTGCACCTGACCTCTGCCGGCGCGTTCTTTCATATGTTGACTAGCATCGACTAAGACATTCAAATTATGGGCTTTAACGTTTCAAAGCTACTCTGGGGCTACTGCGAGAGATGCCGTAATAAAGAGGGGGCGGGGGGGGAGGCCCTGGATTAATTCTGACTGCCCACAGTTTTAACATGGCAAGCTGGGCGAGTTGGTGATTGAACATGTTCCCGTGGGTGGGCAGCGCAACCCGGAAGTGGGACGAGATGTAGTACACAATATGCCTCGTCTTCCGTCCGAGTTGCGCTGCCCATTCATAGGAACATGCCCTCAGTTGTCGAAAGTGCACTTAAATGTAATTGCACGAGAGTTTTTGCATTCTGCTCCCTGGCACCTGGCAGGTATCGTACTGTGCAAGATATTCCACCAACTCCTTTTTGCGATACGTGGCATGCTTTGACAAGTGTCCTCACCTTGGTGTCTTCTGCATAAGAGGCAAGGTTGTCCGACAGCTTGGTGCACTCAAATTCCTGGTTGTTGGAGTACACTCGGAACACCTGCATTATGCAAGGAGTGATGACCAATGTCGGGTCAGTTCTGGCAACTGATGCAACTCAGCCTGCATGCTACATGGTAGTGGCTTTTATTACACAGGTGTCGAATGATTAGTAGGTTACTGAATAAATCTATAAAGATTAGCCATTCCAGAATGTACTAAGAGGAACAAAAAAAATCTGAGTGCATTAAGTTTGGCTGTCAGAAAGACAGCCCATGTCAGTTTCGGATCATACAGACTAGAATGACATAGGCACAGGCTTTGCTTGTGTTTATGTTCCTGGCATTTCTCAAGACTCTGGCAATAGCCAAGTCAATTCCCAAGCCTAGAAATTTATGTGTAAAAATTCCCAACTCTCTGGCTACTCCCTAGTCACTGCTACTCTAAGTTTTTTGCTTCACAAGGCTGTGGCTACTCCTATTAGTTTACCTATTTTTATGCAAGGTTTGGCCATTCTTTTCAATGGTGTTACAGTTAAACCTCGATATAACGAAATCCTCGATATAATGAAGTAGTTAACTTTTCATCACCTCTTGTCCATAGATCATGTATTTAGAACTTCAATATAAAAAAGCGCGTTTCTATGCGATTTCCATGCAACGAAAGTTCACTGCCGTCGCAAAGGAATGCCGAAACAATAAATGGAAACTTCTGTCGATGCAGATGGTCAAATGATTGCATTACAAGCGGCTGCTTGCAAACGCACCTCTGAAATTCCGCACTGCACTACAAGAGCGACAAATAAAGTGGAGCCATATCATGTTCCATATAAAGTCCAAATGCGATAAGATCCTATCACCCCAATGCACTGTGTGCCTTAGGTGCTAGTGAAAGTGTGCGTGGTTGAGACAAGATGGTGGGCTTCGTGAGTGACGCCTTCCCGTGCGAGCAAAGGGAAAGAGAGGGAGGGGAGCTAGTTCGCGGTAATGAGATGAAGCACGCGTGAGGGGCGGGGGTAAGTTGTTGCGCATACATAGCCACGCAGCCGCGCACCCTGCTTTAGAGGTAGCCTGCTGCAGGTGCAATGAGTGGGCGTGCTGAGATGGCATGGCACCACGTAAGCTGTCTTCCCGTGCGTTTAGTATTGGAGGTTGCATAATCTCAAGTTTTGGTGGCCCATCAGAGCGAGAGGCAGATGAAGCATAAGCTCCCCACTGTCAGCACTTTTCCTGATAGTGTCGTCTCGGTGCGGGTGGGGGAGCCACAAGGGCGGAGTGCATGCGAAAGCATGGCTGGCTTCACTTAATTCGTACCGCAGATGTTCAGATCTCCTGGCGCGAAACAAGCAAGAACGCTTAGACACGACAACATCACTAAGCACTACCAGCTAGGGAAGTGGACATTGCCCCCACCTCACCCCAAACTGACACCTTGCCAGGCAGTCGTCTGGTGACAACTGCAGACACACACCTTCCCCAGTCCGGTACAAATGCGGCACATTTTCCCCACGCAATACCCGAGTGCTCCTTGCAAGTTATGTCGGGCAACTAGAGCGATACTCTTGCACACGCTGTGGGAGTGTCCTGCTACAGCAGCTAAAATGGCAGAAGCTCCGGAGGCTCTTGCATCGCAGTGGGCCACCGCTCTGTGCAGCTCCAACCTCAAGACACAAGAGTGGGCAGTCCAGCGGGCCCGAGAGGTGATGACGAGGCAAGGCCTCGAAGTTAACTCACGGGAGACCCGAGCCTGGGTCGTTAAACTTTGCTGGATTCTGCATAAAGTTGTTTACATCCATCCATGTGAAGACATCGTCAACGTAGCGTGAAACTGCATCACTCTTCAGCGACTCCCAAATTTATCAAAATGAATTGTTTTCTCATTCATATTGGCTTTTTTGGTTGCTCGATAATTCGGAAAATTCTGCTGCCCCCTTACAGTGTAAGCAAAATAGATTGGCCACTGTACTTATTTGCATAAGAGGTCGAATTTCAATACAATGAAATTTCAATATAACCAAGCAAATTGCCGATTTTATGGACTTTGTTATACTGAGGTTTAATTGCATGTAAGTGGTCTCTATTCGGCTGTTCCCAGAGCCACAGCACGGTTCATCTTTGAACCATGTGGGGATGCGTTACTCTCACGTGTCCCCTGATATGTTGTTTTCCCGCATAGCTCCCGTCTCCTGTAATCCGGCTTCGCCGCGTGGCCTGATGCCTGCGGCAGTCGGTCTGGTTGCAGCGCAGTACGAGAAATGGCGCAAGTGTTGCGCTGCTAACGCGACCTAACGGCAGGGTTACTTGGACGGGGAAAGAAGTAGGCACTTGCTCTTTGGTTCGGAATTGGCTAGCTGCGTGACATTCCACAAGTGCACCGATCCATGCTTCTGCAAGACCGTCTCGCGAGGGCTTGTTCGAACGCGCCACGATTCGCGTGACCGTACGCGCCAATGACCAGGTGTTGGGATCCAGCATGGGGCGAACATATTTGCTCGTTACCTGGTCGCGGTGAGTCGGACTTCCTAGATTTGTCGCGGGCCCATAGGCATGTTTTGTGGATAGCAACTCGGCTAGCAGGCATTGATCTATGAAAGGTGCAATAAATGCCCTTGTGATTGTTTGCACTACTGCGTAGTTGTTCCTTTGTCCCAAGAGCACGGGTGAGAACACCACAACCAATAAAGAATGGTTCGTCTTGGAGGTGAATTTTCATTAAGCCATAACACTTTCCATGTCGACTGACCTTGAACTGGCTGGAATCGATGCCGACGTAGGGCTCCAGTTCTTTTTTGAGAGCCCCGAATGTGATGCGCTTGTCCACATAGACACGAAGCCCTGTGTAGACAAATAAACTCTGGTTGGCATCGAAACGTGACACACAATCATCCTCAGTTCATGTTGAATGCCATTATTTCCAATGAAAGCAGGCAAAAGGAAGAGGAGGATGCCTTAACTGCAGAAAATTCTGATCATTTCAAAGTGATACAGTGCCCTAACTCAGGCCTATATCTCATTTTCACAGCTTTAAGGGGTTCTGCAACATGCCGAATAAAGTATTATGTGGCAATTTTGAAAATTTCACCCAACGGACATGAATTTTGTGTGAGGCACTATGATCATAGATGAAAAATGTAATGTGTGATATGGGTATGTACTGTGAAAAAAAAAAAAAAAACTGACGTTGCATTTTACAGCTATTTGAATTATTCATCGCAGCCACACGGAGGGCCTTGTAACCATGCAAACAATGCCATTAACATGCTGAGCACATGACATGCCAAATTCCATCTCGCAGAAGCTGCTGTAATGATAGAAATAACGCCATCAAAAAGGTAAGCAGGCTTGGCAACCATGGCATGCCAACTTGCGCTACCTAACATCAATGCCAACTGCTATTGGTCACCACAGTTTATGTCATGGGAGAGTGAAATTGGGTCGGGGGTAACTCTTATTTTGCTCGTATTTTGAAGTTTCATTGTCTGATAACTTGGCTTCATGTGTGTTGTCATATTCTTTTTGCTGTAGCTTTGTTGACATGCTGAAAATATATCCAGAGCTAAAATAATGGGTCAACCATCATCACTTATGTAACGAGAAGCTTGCCCTGGCAAATGTGATGTGTGGGTTGCATGCAAATGTTGGTTCATTTTGCGTGCAACGATGGTGGATCTCCATGCAACTCTCCTCCCTGTCGGACTCATGCAGCAATTTTAAGGTAAGCGAGCTGGTGCCCCTGTCTACCCTACTGCACAAGCCTGACTATGTATGCTGGCAACTTACCGCGGCCATTATCTTCCCTGTCCGTGTACGGCCATGCACGGAAGTAGCGTCGCGGTTCCTCTTTCGTGGCCGCTGCCTCAACTTGGGACTGCTGCTGCGACAAAAGGAATAAGTGTGCAGCGTTACCACACAACCAAAAATATCTACTGCGAACACAAAATTTAACAATTCATGGCATAAACAGCTGCCTTCAATGATGGGTGACAATGCCTTGATTAATGACACTGCCTCTGACATGCATTAAATTCTTTAATTCTGGGGTCTTATGCACCGAAATTATGATACAATTATGAGGCACATCATAATTAATTCTGACCACCTCGGACTTCTTTAACGTGCCCTCAACGCATGGGACACGGGCGTTTTTGCATTTTGCCCCCATGAAAATGCAGCTGTGGCTGCGATTTGATCTTGTGACCTCGGGCTTAACAGTGCCACACCAAAGCCACTATGCCACCACAGCGGTTGTTTCACATGCATAAACAAACGTCTATTAACCCTGTCTGAGGGCATGATTCTAGCTATTAAGCCTTTATGGTCAGAACTTCTTAAATGCAGTGGCGATCTTATATGTGCATCTCAGCGAGAAAAGTCTGGGAAAAATAAAGAAAAGTTCCCGCTGGGGTTTCGGGCAATGAATTGAAGGTTTTTTTCATGAACTGCTTCTGAAGAACCACACGTGGCTTGCACCTTAATTCACAATCATAATGGCGAGCAATATGGCCAATGTTTATTTGAAGGGCATATTTCTGTCCTCTAAGGCATGCGATATGCATGAGGCAGCAGGTTGCAAAAAAAATCGAACACAGAGGCCTAACCTCAGCAATGATGCGGCGGATACACTAGTGGAATTTAAAGGAGAGCCATACGTAGCTGCAGGACAAAGTTGACAAATTATGTAACTGCAAATTCATTGACACTGAGATTTCTAAAAATAGTTTTGTTAGTTTTTCTTTATGATATTTCCATCGATTCTTGAAGAAATTACTGGACCACAAAGGATTATTAAATATCGACAGAGGCAAAATCTGCGAGATCTTGGGCTAGAGGAGATGGAAAGAGGGACAGAATGCACAAAGATGGAATCTGCACAAACATTCACTTTGAGGTGCCTTTGCTGCTGCATTATTCGGTAGACTATGAAGTAAAAAAGAGCCACTCACCGCAGTGTCACCGCAGGCAAAGGCGCTGGCCTCTTCCGAAACACCAGCACCGTCGCCAATAGGTGCCGCAGCGGCGGTGGGCGCAGCCGCAGATGTGCTCCCGCTAGGTTCAAGCATGCTCCGCTTGATCTGGTCCGTCATCTCTACAAAGTTGCAGAAGACCAGCCAGTTAGAATGTGAAGACAGAAGTACAATTCAGGCAGATGACGGCACATCTAAATGCTAAGGCTGAAAATCTGCGTCAAGATGCTTAACCTTTCCCGTGCCATATTTTGTTTTTCAGAAAACTACCCAAATTTCCCCAATCTTTTACCAACTGATTTATTAAGAACAGCTGTCGTTATAGGTGGTGTTGAAATCGACTTCCCATATGGTGGATCCACACAATGAACTAAATCCGTCTTTTCCGCGGCGGATGGCGCATCACGTGACTACGCATCACGAATTCATACCGTCCGCGCGTCGTCCGTGAACCCCACGTACGGAAAATTCCGAGCTATTTTTCACATCCGGATTCTGGGGGTCGAATGCTGTGGATTTAGCCTAGCATACTCTACAGGATGACAACAAGAGTGGCTTTGGGATTTTTCTGAAACAGCTTCATCGCTGTTGACAGCATCCGTGCCTGTTTGCCCGTGTGACTTGTGCAAGAGCGACTGCAATAAACTTGAGTGATGAGGCAACCTTCTTGCATCTCATGGAGCAGCTCCCCGCGTTGCGGGACATGACTCTCACTGATTACTTGGACACGAGAGGGGAAGAAACGATTTGGCAGCAACTGAACAAGCTCCTCTCTTGTCACTCGAAGCAGCCTCCAGTATGCCTCAATGTCACTGACCAACAGCTCTCGATACAAGTGGTTTTGCATACCGAGATGCTTGGTGGCGATATAGTCCTTTTGCCAACAAGACCTCTTTCGATGAAACAAGTACTCAACATACAATTTGGACAAAACAACAGCCACTGCTCTCGCACTTCTTTCAATATACGCTGCACTGTCTAATGGCACTGCTGAGAAGACCGTGCGTGGCCTCAGACTAGAAACGCGACGCACTAGTGCACCACCAGTGCCACCCACTCCGTGGCACATATCAATTGCATTCATGGCAAGGCTCGCTAAAGCGTGGGCATGAAAGCTTTCATTGGAAAGGGGCACACAGCCATTGCATTTATGGCACAGCCTGCTAGTGTGTCTGGTTGCTATCCTTGAGGAACCCTTGTGACATGGGTTTGATTCCGCTCAGCATCGGAGAAATTTAACGAATCTTTTTAGTTATTGTAGAACAGCACATCCCCATTGGCACATACCGAGTACCCAAGTTGGCATCAAAGACAATCACTGAATGAATGAATGAATGAATGAATGAATGAATGAATGAATGAACTTTATTTCCCTTTTAAGAGAGTAGAGGGGCAGGTGTGGGGGGGGGGGAGAGGGAGGTCTAAGTACTCCAGTCCCAGCAGGCGTCTGTCACCACCATCCATCTACCAGTGGTGGTAGGCCTCCTCCACCTCCTCGGCCCACCTCAGGAGTCTGTGCTGTAGGGTGGGATTGGAGCTGCGCAGGGCGGTCTCCCACAGCTCCTCGCTGCTAATTAAGGGTTTGAGAGTGCACGAGGGGGGGGGGGGGGGGGCAAGTTTTGATGGGGCATTGCCACATGATATGGGAGAGATCTGCTATCGGGACAGGGCAACAGCGACACTTGGGTGTTGGGTATGTGGCGGGAAAGAATAAGTGCAAAGTGCGCGAGGTAAGAAAAGTGCCAGTGAGTTTGTAGTTGGCCCCACAGTATTTCTCTCTGGCGCATTCTATGCATAGAGAGAGGTGGATACATTAGGTGTTGGTGTCTGTAATGTGTGCAAATTTCATTGAATTGCGGCACACACCTACTGGCACATACCCAAAGACCCCAGCTGGCATCAAAGAGGTTCACTGAAGACCAGCACAGACTGAGTGGCAGGTATCTAGTACGGTAAAACTTAGTTAGTACGTAGTTGGCAGGAAACCTGAATCAGGTACACACTAAGCGATGGACTAATAAACTGACAATGACAAATAAGCGGCTATAAACTTACTGGCCAAAAAACAAATTCTCACTCAAACACCCACACAAACACACGCAGACAACTACTTGTGAGCAGCCAGCAAAATATTGGTTTTTCACTTGCCGCCGTGGCGGCCTTGCAGAGACTATAGCGTCTTTAAACTCCGCAAGGCTGCGAGCCAGTTTCTCCATTAGGCCCCACTTCTCTGCTAATGCCCACATGACAGTCAACACACTAGCCATGTCAGATACGGAAGGGTCATCATTTATGCTGTATTCCATAACAGAGAAGTTGAAGCGCTGGAAGCTATGGGAGCAGGCAACATGTGACTGCTACCATGTTATGATGTCACTAACAGTGGCGACTGCAGTCCGGGAAGGGTCAATTTACCATAATTTTGCTACCTATGGTACGCGCACATAACATTTTACAGATTCCACACTTGTACGTTCCGAAGAATGAAGTAAATACTGCGCACTAGCTGTTTGGCATGCATTAAGTGACTAAATCTCAGTGGTCAGCCAATACCTTAGGTTCAATGGTGACAGGATGGGGGACTCATTGTGACATTTAAACCGAAATTATTTATTAAGCGGGTACATATTACCGAGGTTTCACTGTACTTCAAGTCAGTGTCAAAGAGTTTCTTTGAATAGTGACCCACCCAGTCCCGCATCTACAGTGACCTATGTCGGCGTGAATGAGGTTCGTCGAAGAGTGGCACCTATGTGCACATTAATCAGTGAACCGAAGTTGTTCCGATGGTTGCTTTAGAATCCCGTTCCCTAAGCACAGCTGCCTGATATGCTTCCCATTCAACTGCTGACTACCCAGTGACCTAGGCAGGTGGGAAAACGGTTAGGTACAAACAAACAGATGCATACATACAAACATATATAGATAACATACAAACATATATAGATAACTAGATAGAGATACATAGCCCTCAAAAATGCATGATGTACCTTAAGAATGCTAATACATCAAAACTTGCGACGACAAATGCAAGACGTTTTTAAACAACTCACCAACAGAAGGCACAAACTTTGGCAGACGTTCGTCGCCCGAACAGCAGCCATTGTCGTCTGCAGCGAGGTCGGGTGAGTTGTTGCGCGGCGATATGTCATCGCCGACGAGGGTCCGCTCGCTGTCTGTGAGACTAGAATCCTCGGAGTGGTCGCCGCCTGCCCCATGGCAGCCCGAGGAGGACGAATCGCAGAGGTCGCTGTCATAGCCGTCCGACAGGGCAGTGTTGGACGTCTGCGTCTGCTGCGTAGACTTCGTTGCGCCTGCACGCGCAGCAACAAGCTGGAACTGAGCACCTTGCAAGTGCAAGGCCGTGCTACAGAGTATGGCAGATGCCCTACCCTTTGACTGGCAATAAACTCATTTATTTCCCGACAGAAGTAGCCTGTAGTCCTTACTACCTTAGTTATTTTGCTTGAATTGAAAAAACATTTGATTGCTATCAAATGTGCATACTTTGAGAATGAAACAAGTCCATTTAGGGCTAACTAATAATATGCGTATCTGTGTTTCTGCCATTTCAAATTTGTGTTATATCGGCGCACTTTTGGCCCTTACGCATAGATCAGTTCCTAGCACTGTTTGCGGTCAGGCACTTAGCGAGGTGACATTGAACTCTGACGTAATTTTGCTCGTTCGGTTCTTAAAATTTTCCTGTCGCATTTCATTTCAAGTGTACAGTACAGTAGAACCTCGCTCACACGATCTGGAAAAAAATATATATATAAAAAAGAAATGCGTCAAAAAACATACTAACCAGGAAAACGTATGATCTGAAGTTGCTAAAAATTTGGCACACTCGAGTGTAGTTGACATCTACATAACCGATGCACTGCAGCCCAAGACACGCATTGTTTTGGCAGTTTTGGCCACATTACGTACACCCGTGAGCAAAAGTATACGGACCAGGGACTGCGTGATAAAACTCATTTGCGCCTCTGTCTGTGAATGCAACTTGAAATTAAAGACTAAAGACTGCAGCACACACTTGGCATTACGAATTTTTTAGTGCGCTCATCAGTTTCCGTATATGCGCGTTAATTACGAAGTGACGTTTTTTTCGGCGACCCTATGGTCTGCATACTTTTGCTCGTGGCTGTACATCTGAGTGCACATGTATTATGTAAAAGGGAGTCTCGCTCACCCGTGCCGCCCTCATCTTCAACGTTGCTGCACCTCTGATCGCATTCGCTGCTGGAAGACATGTGCTGCTTTTCCAGTAACACTGCACACAGACGAGAGATACGGACTCAGACTTGTACGCTAAACTTAAATTACACTTACTCTAAGGTTTTTTTTTTCATGTTTGCTCAAGCATAAGGACGATGCCAGGCATGCTAGCATGTTCCTATCTATGTGCACATTTTACTGTATTGTACAACAGCCGTAAAAGTGTATGCTCGCTTGCAACTGCGCGAAGCCTGTTTGAAGCCGTGCTATGTTGCCGAAACAAGTGCAAGGAATTTTCTCGCAAAACAATGCGAGCCTACATTTCACTGATGCCTCACGGATTGTTCAGTTTAAGATGAGCATTTATTTTACCCTGGCATCTTGGTTCAAAATAATTTGTTAAACCTAAATCTAATTTTGAAGGGTTGAAATTTAAACCTATGCCGCATACATTGCTTAGTTTGAGAGTATGAAGAAGCATCATCTTGGTTTGCTCTAATATATAGCTCTTCGCTTAAATCTTATCTTAAATGTTAATATTGAATTGTTCGAATTTAAACGCATAGAGATGGCGCACCATAGTAGAGTGGTAGGCCTTGCACCGACTTAGGATTCTGCACAGTGAAAGATGAAGACACGTGGACACACAAAAGCCAGTACTTCAGCAAAGACTATACGAGGCAAGCCTTCAAGAAAGCCTTTAAAGGCTTTAATAGAGGCTTTGCACGGTATGTCAATCCAGGTGACTACAGTCACATTTACTTGAAGGATTAGAGCGGCCCCGGCATGGTGACCATGCCAACCAGAGGCAGGATGGTGTTCTAAGCATGGCACTGACTGCACCACTCAGCCTGGCAATGCTAGGGAGTTCCAAAATCAGAAATTGGAGGTCTTCCTTGATGGCACTATAGCCCATAGCAGCCCCACCTCAGTTTTATTCGAGGCAAGCCTGTAATACAGCCTCTGTTGAAGTTTAACACTTGAGTGTGTCCGCTTCCTTGGCCTTGCCTGTTGTTGCTCCTAAACAATCCTAAGCATGCCTTACATAAAACCAAATGTGAACACCAGTCAAGTACTGACCTTTCTCTTCTGGTGGCAGTTGGACGTTGATGACGACGGTGTTGACCTGCCGATCGATAATCTCGAAGAACCGAGACTCTCGGAAGGGCCGGCTTGCATCCTCCTCGTTGAGAAATTCTATGTACACCTGCGTTTCACACAGACGTCGACAATTAATAGGCAGAGGCAAGCACAGAGGTACATGTCAGCCACGGCCAAACAACAGTGGTCTAAAGGGAGAAAGCAAGACGGCCAGGAAATAGCAACTCAGTGTTTCAACAGCAGAAGCCATATATGCGAAGTTGAGCATTGATAACATGCGCGGACTGTGAGCATGCGCCTCGCGTTCGAAATATACCGTGCGTTGTAAAAATAGGAGTGCCAAGTATGCATGAATCTTCCAGCAAAACTAATGGTTCATTTTTAATAAAATATTGTGCAGAGATAGAATTTCGCAGTGGGTCTGGCTTCATACCAGGTTTGTGTGAATCGCTTGCCTACTTTATGCAATAAATCCAAAGTGTGCGTCGTCTGCGGTGACATCCCTAAGGAAGTTGCACTTTCGTCCATAACGTGAAGCAGTGATGTGACAGCTTGTGCAATATTACTCACAGTAAGTCTTGCGGTGTTTTGTGTGGTGTTGGAGTAAACTGCTGCAGATGAGCCTAAGTGATGTTTATTTGAGAAGAAAATTATTCAGTGATGACTCACCTAAATCTACCCCACTCTTAGCCATCTCCCCATAGTGGGTATGAGCCACATCTAGAGGGAAACCAACCAACCAATCGACTACAGTCGCCGACCGATAATTTGGACTCGACGGGGACTGCCTAAATGCATGCATAATTGGGAGTCCGAAATACCAGATTCGTCCAACACTAAGTGACATTCTGCTAACGGCCAAGAAGGGTGTGCTGTATTCTCGAATCATCACTCTTAGAGATGCAGTAAAAGCTCGTGAATTCAGATTTCCCGGGACTGAAAAAATGACTGAATTAAGCGAATTTTCAAAACGAAACGTGTTTGCTACAACCCCTGTGGACTAAACCACGGTGGCAATCGATGCAATCGTGGATGGCGACTGTGCAGTTTTGAGAAACGCGGCTAATGCGCGCACCTATTCAAAACGAAACTACTGTTTGGCGCAACCGCTGTGGTCGAAACCGCGGTTGCTATCGCCGCGACCAAGGATGGCAACTATGCACTTACGAAAGCTCACGGTGTTACAAATGCAAGAATAAAGGCTTCAAAGACACGTGTCATGGTGTCACTACAGATAGACGAAAGTACAGTCAATGCATGTGCTGAATTATCATAGGAATTATCATGACCAATGACCATGCCAGTAACGTCTCGAGACAAAAATATTGCTCTTTCTGTTGGACTTAGTGGCCATACTAGCACACGATCATGCAGCTACAGTCCGAATTGCCACTAATGCGCTGTAATGGCACCCAAAATTTCGGCTGTCCTTATCATTAAGTCCCTGGGGCTAGTGGTGGTAATGAGGGGCTATGCAAATAATCAAGCACGTCCGAATTATCGGTTGACTGTACTCCTTGACTGTGTTCAAGACTACTGTAACTCGAGACAGGCTTCACATGGGAAACATCGAGGAGGGGAGGCAGGGGGTCTCACTGCACAATGGGAATGCTATAGTTCCTTTTTTCATTTGGTTTGCCAAAGTGGGCTGCAGGTTGCTGCGACAGCACACACATGCATACAAACAGGCATGACAACTGGAGTGTTCATTTAGTCACGAATTACGAAGCACTGTCATTAAGTGTGTTGTGATGGTATTCCCAGCTGCCGCAGACTGTCTTGAAGGAAAGCAAAGATGGTACAAAAATCCTTTTCACATTTTCTAGCGAGTGCTGGCAATTCAACAGTAATTAAATTTCAACTTAGTGTACCGTCAATAATGCCAAATATTTTCCATAAAAACATGAATTGCCAGCCCTAAGCACATGCACAATTTTATTAGCTGCAGGCATAAAAAAGAGTGAAAGAGTACTACTTTACCATCGGTGACGGAACACAGCATGTCGAACGTCCTGTCAAACATGGTAAGTGCCAGTAATAAAGAGCTCATGCCAGTACTCTGCAGTCTGAAGTGAGCTGGATTAACACTGGGCATAAGCAGAGGGTTCAGCTGACTTGCAGCTCAGTTCCCGTGGTTACTTGCCTTGCCACTGCTTGCCAGAACTGGCAAAACGAATTCGCGTCGTCCACACACGTGATGACACCGTGACTAAACGGGTACAGTACCTGTGACCTTGGCGCACGAAAGACGCAGGCAAGAAACAATGACGATGCACTGCATCGAACTAAAACTAGCCCAAAATTCTATGACCGAAGGGGGGCAATTGCTAATGCAACGAAAGCGACTTACCGTATTACTCTTGCCAAAACCCTCCGACTTTAGCATACGTCCAGATGAGGCGAGCAGCTCGAGGCTGTTGTGGTAGTTCTCC
This sequence comes from Dermacentor albipictus, assembly GCF_038994185.2. Taxonomy (NCBI): domain Eukaryota; kingdom Metazoa; phylum Arthropoda; class Arachnida; order Ixodida; family Ixodidae; genus Dermacentor; species Dermacentor albipictus. Next base: position 29,560,457 of record NC_091830.1, on the reverse strand, counting down.
AGCACCATGCGCATGTTGCTTGAGGGCAGGCCGAGTTGCTGCACGCAAGAACGGCTCGGTCGAGTGCGGTCGTACACTAACCTCGAACACTGCCGTGCCTTCGAAGTACAGCGCGGATGAAGACGGGCAATAAACTACGAAACCGGACACACGAAGCATTGTATTCTATACATTTTCTTCGCATTTATCACAAGAGTGTCTGCTTTGTTTGTCCATGTTGTACATTTACGCCCGCCTTTTTCGCCACTCTACCTTGAAAGCCTGTATTAGCTCGTTAAACCTGCACTCAGCTGCACCCATGTGTAACAGAGTGCCCGGTGGAAAAGCAACCAGCCAGGGTCACCAATGCTTGCAATTTAGTACCTTGTTTACTCGTGTAAAACCCACATCTTTTTTTTATTTCTTACAAGCAGGCCTTACACGAGGCAGGCTTGTAGCCACTCACTAAAGCCTCAAACTGCACTCGGACTTCTATGCCAAATAAAAAAAACAACCACTGTTGGCTGACCATGAACACATTTACAGTTGCCGGTCTATATGTTGTATACCGAAAATACCATGAAAGTGTCAGAATAACAGGGCAGCTCGTAAAAACGAATTGTGAGGATATAATAGGTGGGAGGCTGCGATCTCCAAGCCTGACCTGGTCGACCAGCGCGAACTCGTCGCCCGGGCCCGGAGGGCGATCCAAGCCAGAGGGTTCCTGGAATAAGGGACCCTCCCACCTTGAGTAACAAGTCACTGATTCAAATAAAGGTTTCTCTCTCTCTCTCTCTCTGAGGATATAATCAATATCATTGTTTTTTTTACAGCAGAGTATAAAATTAATTCAGAGACTATTGCTTAAAGCAGTGCTCGATTAAAGGGATACAGAATAGAAATCGAAGAATATGGAGAAAGCCCCACAATTGCATTCCTAAGACACGATTGTTATAGTATATAGTCATTATTTGAGTTACTTTTGAGCGGATGGCTTTATTTTTCACTCTCTATGAGCGGCCACCGCGTCCCTCACAAAGCGCTCCCGACAACAAGCCGGCGGATCTGACGTCACACCTACCCTCAGCAGCCGCGGAGCGAGCTGGCCGGCTGCGCAGTTTTGTTTTCCTCGCGCTGCGCAGTGCAAAATGCAAAGTTCTAGTGAGAGCGATAGCATGAGCGGAACTTATGACTCCGACTTGGATGAGCGGCCTACTGAACGACCACGAATAATAAAGGCATATGCCTACGATCCGTCCGCGTCGTCAAGCGAAATTGACGACGACCCGCTGCAGCAGTCCCCCTCCGCGGTGCCGAGAGAGTCTGGACCAGCAAAGTGGTGTTTACACTGTGCATTCCATGTACACGCGTTCGCCTCGAGAGATCAGGGGTGGCATCATAGGTGGAAACCAGATATAAATGCGGTTCCTGCGGCTCGGATCGCAAGCTCGCACCTGTCACGAATGAGTGAGACGAGAGGCGCACGCCTCATTGACAGTGTTGTATCCGTTGCGGTGCGCCCAGCGTGATTCGCTCACGCAAACGCTTTGCCATGTTTGGCTTCATCAGAGTGAGGACGCTTATGCCTCAGGCTATGCAATGTCAGGCGACGTAAGGAATTTACTCTGCGTTCTGCGCAAAGCGGCTTGCTCCGCCCGCTTGGATGGGTAGCTGCTAGCGCGTAAAACATGAAAGCCACCAATGCACAATACAGGTGCCGTGAGTACACACTGTACAAAAAAAAAAACAAAAAAAATACGTAGAAATCGTTGAAGATATTCACGCGTGTAGACCTCCCTGTACCTACGCCATCGGAGCAGGTGTGGCCGGCGGCATGAGGATAACAGTCAGCTGCCGACTCTCGTGCGGCAGGTGCTTGATGCGCGCAAGTAGCTGTTTTGAGAATAGATGCGATTAAGCAACGGGTGAAGATTGAAGCCAGGCATGTGCAGTGACTGAAATGCGCCTCTGTAAGCAGGGAGCGTCTTGTTATTCACAGAGAGAACGAGTACATGCGCAGCGGTTTCAGCGTCCCGTTGTTTCATCGTAGTCGAGCACTCCTTCGCTTGGTGCACACGAGATGGCGTCACCAGTCTCATGTTGGCGATTTTTTTTGTTTTTGTTTTTGTCAGTCGTCACTTCAGACGATGCGGATTTCGATTAATTCTGGCAGAATTGGCCAAACATCTGGCTCAGAACGTCGTACAAACGACAAATTAGGGTCAAACGGCACCTGTGCACAAAGCTACAGCGTGAATAAGTACACGAGAAAAAGACTACCGCTGCCTGCTGTTTTTACATGCGCACAGCAGACCCTCGGCATTTTGCGGCGTTGACACGGCTGCTCCACACATCAAACGACAAATCCACGAGATGAAAGACGAGGTTTTCGAACAGCTCACATGAGGAAGCGGTACGAATAGGATGGTCGAACAAAAAAAGCGCGTTGCCGCAAACGTCAACTCGCTCCTTCGCGCGCTCAGTGTGGACAATCGCTCGCAATGGGCCTCGAGGTGGGTAAGCGTGACGTGACATCCGGTTTTGCCAGAGCTTTTGGAGGAGGCCGGTAGGTGCTGTGATTTGAGAAATATTCACTAAAATAATTACTTTTCGCTCACTTCTCCGCAGAAAGAGTGTTGTTTTGGTCGCTCTCGGTGCGACAGCTATCACTGGAGACAGGAATCTCGGCAACAAATTTTTTATTCACTATCCCTTTAAAATCAAGTTTACTTGAAATCTCACGAAGGCCGAGGCTACGGGTCCATTTCGTGGGTCATTGTGGAGTACACAAATTGCACACACACTTAGGCTGTGCTGTACAAAAAATGCCTCAGTTCAGCCCGAATGACGAAGCATCGATTGTGATAGCAAATTAGTGGACTGCTAGCTACACGAAGTAAGGATAGTAGTTCTATCGGCCGTATAAACTTGTAAACATAGGCATCCTAACTAAATTAACAACCATGGTGTCACACGCACACAAGAAAACGTGAACACATCTCACTCGATGACTGCAAGAACTCGCTCGCTGTCGAAATGCTGGAGTGAGGAAGTGAGGCAGCAGCAGCGAGCGATTTGACCTTCTTGCTGTGTCTCACACTGACACATTCTAAGCCCCGAAAATAAAGCACGCGGCTGGACTCTGTCCCAGTCGCAGATGGCTTTCGAGATACGGCACTTTCCCTACCCTCCCACGGATTGTTGCGTGCGATGGACGTGCTTCCTCCCTGCTTCCTTCGTTTACATGCGCGAGATCGAACCACAATCAACAGCTCACCCTCGCACACTTTCATCACCCTTGGACTTTATATACAGAACCTCACAGCAACGGCACAAATGCACCTGGAATGTCCATTCAATTGCCTTAGCCTTATGCCCACACGTGAGCTTACGCCGTTCCATCCAGTAAGCGCACCCATGGACTTGTTAGGCATTCACGGTAGTTGCCGGCTGATTGCATGAAGACCCAAACCCTGCTTCACACATGCAGCTGTAAGTCCTGCCCACGCATGCGATCTCACGCCCACTCGGCAATACGGTCTGCTGGCACAAAAATTCAAGGGCGAAGTTCCCGCAATTTGCTGCTCGCCACACTTACTGTATAGGCCCCACCAATGTCACAGCACTCCTTTGTTGGAGTCTGAGGCCAAAGCTGCTGTTTGGTGCAGAATGTGGGATACATTGATAGTACCATCATGGGCAGGACAACTAGTGTCATCTAGCAGTGGGTTACGGAACATGGGTATGTGCATGACACTAGTGAAATTTTTTTTCAAAAATTTTCCCACTCCTAAGCAGGGTTGCGGACCTACAGGAGTAAATATGGTAACAAAATGAACTACTAGAGAAATGGAGCCTCTTATTTCTCAACCATTTTACTTTCGTAGTTATTCAATGGAAAATGCTGAGGCAGTCAATTACGAGACCAACTGTAAGACTACACAATGGCTTGGTTGGTTATTCTCTATTTTGACATAAGCTGCACTTATACAACAAAAGCACGGGCATCATTTTGTTTGATTGGCTGCACTCTTTCTCTTGAAGCATGTGGCTGCCCATGTTTTCTCTCAATGATATTCACACTACAAATTACAATTACACCTTAACCAAAATCTCATGTTCAATCAAGAATTTATTTAGTCAAGTCCAACAAAGAGGGAAATGGGCAGTATACTAAAAGAAAGCCATTCAATATTGACAAGACTGCAAAAATAGGTAATAGAAACATGTACATGGTTTGGCAAGAGGTCTGGCAAGAGCAAGAGTCAAAACTCACCTGAGCTACTTGGGCTTTGAACTCGTCAACCGTCTGAGTTTTGAGACCGCGGACGACTATCGGCCGTCCAATCTCGTTGGCCTCCAGATTAACAACGTGCACTTTCACCGTTGTTCCTGAAAAGTCGCGTATGAACAGAATCAGTGCGAGCGCCACCTATGCAAAAGTTAAGATCCCTAGTTTTGTAATCCCAAAGCCAAAGCTATATTCGTCCTGCCAGTTTGTAGCAATATTGCAATGGACAAACACTCCTTCTTCGTGGCACACTTTGCTTTGCGCTGTGGCAACAAGTCCTGCGCATTAGCCTGTTCCACCGGTAACTGCTGGCTCCAGGCACTCGTGTGCATCATTATAAAGCAGGGCGGTGTGAGTATTCGAAATTTTCAAACATTATCGAATATTATACTTTTAATGTTCATATTTGAGTCAAAAACTAGGTATTAGGAAATTTTCGAATATTCGATCGGATACGAATATGTGGAACAAATTGCACGCACTGCTGGCTGTGCGAGCAAGCATGTTTCTTGGCGTCTATTTTTATCTAATCTAGGATAAGTGTTTTATTCTGAGTTGAACTTTGCGATAATTTCATGCTGATAACTAAATTTCATCTGTAGAACACGAATAGCCACTGGACGTCTCAGCTTTGCAGGAAAGCCAGCCTCTCGGCAGCAAGGGGCACGGGTTTGCGAACTGCGGGGGTGCACTTTTTTGCAGGTCCCGCCCCCAATCAAATCTTATTGCTCGACAGCAAATGCGATGAGCGACGAATGGTACAGGACCAAATGCCTCTGATCTTATGGGAAATTGACGAGGTATAGTAAGGCACAGGTTGGTGAGAACAGACGCCTAGCGGAAATTACTCAATTTTCCAAAGCTAACATGAGCCGAATACACAATCTCTTAACCCTTTAAGGCGCCTTGTACACAATTGTGTACATTGTACTTCTGGTGTTTTTTTCGCGTTTAGGGCGCGCAATTTTCTATTAGGTTGGCTTTAGCACATTCCCAAACTTTAAACTGACAACCATGTGCATTTTGGGCACCATCTGTCGCATTTCGGTGAAGATGTTCATATCAAAACAAGAAATGGTGGACGCCGGAGCAGCAAAGAGCGGTGAGTCAAGTTCTTATTTTTTTTAGAGCCATTTTTTTTTATTGTGGCAAGCGAAAAAAATTATACGCGCTTGTGCATCATATGAAGTACCGAGGAGTGATAATTTTATCCTTTCTGAGGAGATGACCGAACGCTAACGCTCGCACGCGCATGTGTACACGATTGTGTACAAAGCGCCGTGGTCGCTGCAGAAATGAAGAACGCTGAGAGTTGCTTTGATTTTCTTTCCAGGTTTTTTGGCCATTCGTCGTTCTTTCTACAATGCAAACAAGTATAAGAAAACCCAAAAGACAGCTGAAAGGCTTTTGGAGCTCATTGCTGATAAATGTTTCAGACGTTGGGGAAAGTGACGAAGAAGAAGCCACGTGCGAAGCGACCGACGCCTGCGTTGCAGCTGCGTTCACCAACCTCACAGAAGAGGAAGACGCTGCTGCAGGGGAAACGCAAGCTGAAGAAGTGGACACAGAGTGTCTTTTCCTTTTGTGAACCTGGGTATCTGCAATTCTTGGCTGGACTACCACCGTGACAATCAAACGCTGCCTGGAGCTAAACTCCTATATTTGATGAATTTTCGCTTGCTTGCAAGCTGCCGAAGCATTAATTAAATCGGTACTACCCGAGAAAAAGCGTGGAAGGCCTTCTCTTGCAGAGATCCAAGCACCACAACCAAAGATATGGCAAAAAAGCAAGAATATCGCGTCCATGCACCGACGCGCACTACGACTCCTTTGACCATTGGTCCGAATCGCGCAACCGGAACGTGCGAATTAGGTGCAAGCTCGAGAAGTGCACATGAGACACCCGGATATTCTGCATGAAATGCGCCGTGCAACTGTGCCTGACGAAAGAGAGCAATTGCTTCCTCGCATTCCACAAGTGAATTTTGTGACCACCGAGGCGCTGTGTACACAATTGTGTACGATGTTGCAGAAATTACAGTTTCATAATAACTTTCAAGAATTCGATGGTTTTGTGTTTCTTAGGTCCCAAAAAGAATGTTTATATATAAAAAGATTTTTTTCTATGCATAATTGCAAGTGGCGCCTGAAAGGGTTAATGCAACAGCTTACTAGTTTAATTTTTTTTACCAATAAAAATGTAATTGCAATGTTCCAACATGTTAAAATAACCATCTTCGTAATAGATGCATTGTGCATGTCATTACTGAATAGTCAATTTGATATTCGATGCTAAGTATTCATATTATAAAATTTTATTTGCACAACCCTATCCAAAATGAAAAAAGCTTTCTAACTCTTTTGCCTGTTTTCATGGTCAGATTTTCACTGTTGATACAAAAGGCACAGATGCATACAGTGCATGTGCTCTTGCAACCAATTTGCATTCCTTGCTCAAAGGCCAACCCCTAGAGCCCTTTGATTTGTGTACCTATACTATCGCAACAGATCAAGGTCAAGAGCTATGTTCACTGCAAAATTACAGTGAAACAAATATATTCACTGCAACGAATACACACCATCAGGCGCAACATTCCTTCATAAAGCAAATGGCTTTCTTGAAGCATCTGGTTACTTTCACTGACAGTAATCCTCGATGGTTTCTGCACAACTTTTTGTAGATTACTTTGTTTTGAGTCTCACTCAGTGTTTTAATTGAGTTCGAGGGATAAACTCTACAATACACTGCATATAAAAAATTAATCTAGTAAGGAAGAAGAAACTTCACGCATTTCTGTAAGAAAAACTTTGCGAGGGCTATGGCACTATACACACCTTATACAAATGCCACAAGCGCACTTGTCCATTGCTATCAAGCAGATCAGCCTTGCGATTTCATGTCTCATGGTGACATGCCTAGACAGTGGTAAAAGTTACAGCATAGACTTGCTGCCTGCCATGCACATTCTTGCCGACGAGTTGACGCCAGGCCCAACCCCCCATTGCTTCCATCATGTAGGATTTGTTGCTGGCAGTGAATCAGACGCCAAAGACCTGGGACCTTTGCCTCAACTACTGCCTCCAAGGTAGGGCTTGTGAGCACAGACGACCTGATTGGCGATCTACGAGGAAAGCAGTGTGCCGATTCCGGCTGAAGTGAACTTCGAAGACTGCCATTGTTGACAGTGCCAAGTTTTCCTGTGCTGAACTGAATGATGCCAATATCATTGATCGAGTGCTTGTGCTAGTGAACAGAGACTCCGAGTACGACTCTGAGGACAGAGTGCCTTGAGCTGCGTATTCATTGAGCGCAAGACCCAGCGCAAGCCTTTGTGGTGCATCGTTATCGTACAATGAAAGCACTACGCTCGCCGAAATACTAGGAGACTTGGTTCTGAGTAAGCGTATCTGTGCGGCAGCACATAGACTCAGGCACACTAAAATGTAAATAATTTTCTTTTTTTTTTGCTGAATTTGGTCCCCGTAAACACTGAATCATTGGTCGCCGACTGCACTACTATCTCAAAAAATATCTCGCCATTTGTTTCTGACCCGGAAGCCCCTCTCTTTCTTCATTGCCCTCGACAACAAAAGCTGCCCTGCTGTTCGCTCACCGCCAATCTTGTAGGGCTGGAAGGTCTCGTGGGGCTTGCGTATCTCCAGGAGTAGGTCGAAGGGGTAGGTGGACTTGACGCCGCCCAGGATCTGGCCCATGGTCTGGTGGGCCACCTCCTCCAGCGAGCACTCCAGGGACTCGGCGCAGTCGTCGTACATCACGAGACGACAGCACTCCAGCGGAACCACCCCTTCCAGGCCCATGATCTGCACAGTTTCCGGCACTTATTTGACCACTTACTACACATGTAACCTACATCACCCATAATGCACCCAATAGGGGGTCGAGTAACAGCCCAATAATTGGCATCTTAGAAAAACAGTAATAAACATCAAATAAACATTAAACACGTGAAAAGTGATATACTGCTCCAAGTACTGCAAACACCAAATTTTGCACAATTAGCACATGACAAGCAGAGAGGTTGATCCAAAAACGATTTCAATGACAATTTGGAAATTCTGTGAATGTATGACATCCCTCAGCAGCTTACTCCTACAGCGCTCAGCCTACTGAACTTCACCGTGGCGCACAGTTCAATTGTGATTTTGGATGTTCACGTAGACGCCACTACAGGGATGGAAGCGCCACTACAGGATGGAAACTTGCTAATGTGTTCACATTAGCAAGCTTATATGGCCGATACAACTACTAGCCTTACTTTGTATAGCTGCCTACTAATTCGCTATCCCAGTCAGTGCTTTGCCTTTCGGGCAAAACCACGACTTTTTCAATGAGGTGCCAATACAAATGTTGTGAAATACGTCAAGAAATTACCAATAACAGCGCATATAGTGACCTAGATCTTGCGCGATCCTTTCTTGCGGGGGAAAAAGAAAGAACAAGACAAAATTTTAAATGATGGGGTTTTACGTGCCAAAACCACTTTCCAATTATGAGGCACACCGTAGTGGAGGACTCTGGAATTTCGGACCACCTGGGGTTCTTTACCTAAATCTAAGTACACGGGTGCTTTCACATTTCACTCCCATCGAAATGTGGCCGCCATGGCCGGGATTCGATCCCGCGACCTTGCGCTCTGAGCCCAACACTGCAACCATGCGGGTAAAGAACTAGAACTAGAAAAAGCCTGTGAATATTTTAAAATTCACGTGACAATGAGTCCCAACTCCATTTGGTCTCAGATGTAAATTTCTTCCAGAATTCATAGACAGCACTAAAAAAGTGCAATTGCCTCAAATTCTGCTGTGTATCTTGCCATTACATAAAGGAAGGTCTTAAAATTAACAAAAAAAGTCAGCTATTTCACTACCACGCCTCCCCTTGTGTCCAGGTTTTTTTGTTTTTGGGTGATGCAAATTTTGAAAGGTTCGTATCAATGCGAGTCTATTATATAGGGAAAAAGAGCACCTAAAATGTTAGTGCAACATTGTTATGGCCATTGTTCTTGGCATGGTCTTTCTGAAGTCGAAGATTAAGCATGTCGCGCTACCTAGCTTTTTGCGACGCATACCCTCTTATTTCAAACTTCAAAATTTTGCAGGGAAGCCCGCTCTAATTCTGCTCAACCTTAAAGTACACTTTTCTTGCATGGTCCAAAATTTAGCAGGGGGTGGACACGCCAGTTTAATAGTGCATTCGGATAATATCTCTTTCACACACGAGAAAAAAAAGTTATTCTCACCTGATGCGCTGTCTCTGTGGCCTCAGCCAGTGATGCGTCCTTGTGGACCTTGAGCCGCATCTCTTGCATGGTGGGCTTGAGCGGGTGAAGGCAGAACAGCTTGATCTATCATACAAAGATGAAAAGCATTGGAGTTACGTTGCTTGCATTTATCATACAACAGCAACATACATGCTATGAAAGACACTATACTGAAGAAAGGGGGGCGGGGGGTACTCTGGATGAAGTTTGACCCTCTAGGGTTCGTTAACATGCACCCAAAGTATGGGACATGTGCACTTCTGCACTCGTCACCCATCAGAACATTGCAGTGGCTGCTGGGATTCGGACCCATAACCTCGTGCTCAGCAGTGGGTTGCCATGGCTACCGAGCCACTACAACAGGTGAATGGTCAAGCTTGACCAAGCCCTTTGTCATGCCAAGCTGTGGCTTCTCAGCTACGCTTGGCGATACAGTTGTTGACCGATAATATGGATGGGCCCAATTATTCGGACAACTTCGCGGCACTGACTGCTGGTAGCCCCATAAACTTAACAGGACACTAAAGGCAAGTATTAAGTCAAGCTAAAGTGATAGATTAATGCTTGAGAATGTCTAATGTGTCAATTTTATTGCGAACAAAGCTTTAGTAATGTTGAAATTGAGCTGAATGCTGGACATGATTTGAGATCCACCCAGGACATTCAAGTACTAGCCCGATGGCGTAGGCACCAATTATAATTCTGTCATTAATACTCTACCGCTAGTAATTAAAGGATTATTGCGGTGCATTATAAGATGGAAAAATATTCTACTTGTCCAGTTCTATTTGATATTCAGAATAAAGAACTAATTGACGTTACCCTTTACAACAATGCACACTGTCGAAAGGTTTCATTTTCACTAGACTCTGCGGCACCACACTTTTGTGTTTCGGCAGTTTCGTTATCGCATAGTGCAGCACTAGTTTTAATGGCTCGAAAACTCGCACTAACTGCAAGTAGCCGAGAATGCAATGTCCGTGTGATGTCAGAGGATATATTTTGGAATCCATTATTCAGACTTTTAGCCGGTTCCTGCCGAGTTGGAATTATGGGTCATAAAGTCTTATGCAAGGTGAGCTGTCAGTCGCAAAAGCTAACATGCCTAAGTCTGCTACTACCACTGCTTGCACTTTCTTGCTGTGCTGCTTAAGTATGGCAGAAAGTGATGACCAAACATAATTAACGAAGAAGCTAAGGAACGTGCAGCAAGAGAAAAAATCATATGCCCAACGTTAAGAGAGAATACAGCACTGTGAATTAAAGTGCAAGCAGCAATACTACCAGTTGAAATTAATAACAAGAAGTAGAGTTGAGTAGGCCACATGAGGCATACAGTCAATAAATGATTGTGTAGTTGAATAGCTTGGCCGCAATACAGCTGTGTTAAGCAGTGAAGCATACAAAGTGGGGGGGGGGGGGGGTAGAGAAAGGTGTTGCTGTTATAGGACTTAGCACATATTCCTTAATTTACGCACGTACATGCAGTCTCTGATCACAGTGCAAGCACCGGAACACATAGTAAGCTCACTGGCAGGCCTTCAGAGTTTCAGATAGACCCCCACTTTTGTTGGCTTTAAACGTCCTCACGCCTTTTGGAGTTTTTTATCATACCACCTTCCTTTTCGCTAGCTTTCCCCAAGCACAGATGCTTTTTCTGCTTCTTGGTGAACAGCACATGCACACGCGTATACTTATAAAATGCATGCTATGCCCCGTAAGCTCTCATATGACACGCATGGCGAGCAAAACAAGAGCTCAAATCCCAACAGCAACGTCAGAAACAGTTCTGAATGGCAGCCAGTATGAATGTTAGTCACCTAGGTGCTTGTACCGAGACCGGAGATGTTGCATGCATGCCTGTATAATTAAGAAATGCACACTATGTCCCATGACGGTGGCCCCATTTCCATTCTTGATTTGCTTCACTGCATAGCATGGCTGTACTGTGGCGAAGTTGACTAGTCAAGCTCAAAATATTTGGCGAAGGCTAATTTTAAGACCGAAATAACGGAAGTTTGGGCCGCTAGAAATATAAAGGTGCTGGCTGGGACCTTCGGTCGCAATCAAATTAACTGAAAGATTGAATTAACCGAAGCTGAATTAAGGGAAATCTACTGCACTTGCCCATTCTGGAGCACATGGGGAAGCCATGCTGGTACACGCGATGGCACTCTTGACGAAACATGGATGCATGAGCCAAGAATACGCTGGTAGCAGCACGAATACCAAGGCGCATGGTAAGAAAAGCAAACCAACCTTGCACATGGAGCGGTCCAGTTCCTTCTGTTGCCGCTCCCGCTCCTCTGCCTCCTGCATGCTCTCCAGCAGCACCTTCACGTGCTCCGGAAACTGGTCGGGTGTCATCGGCTCTGCATTCTGCTCCTTGTCCACTCGACGGTACATGAGCATGTACGCATTCGTCGAGCTGGATTGCAACACATCCAGATTAGCCACACAAGTTCCAGAGAAATCCACGAAGTGAAGAAGTTTTATCCACCTTTTGTACCAACTATCGATTTACTGTAAAAACCAGACTATAGGTCGGACTGAAATATAGGCAGATCCCCCAACGACGAATTCTAAAAATGAAAAAAAAAAAATCTTTTTCAATGCAAAAGTACCGAAAAACACCCTTACTTTGAAACAAATGTGACTCATGCACAATAACTAGTGACAGTACATTTAAATGCTGCTCGCATGTGCACCCGGCCAATTTTTACCAGTATCGCGCAACCATCGACCCGCGTGCTTGTCAGCACCTTATTAACGGCGCTGAGTGGCGAAACAAACGAGATACGAGCAGGTGTACACGTGCACTTACTTTCACTATTTCGCCGCTCTGTGCCGTGATGATAAGGTGCTGACAAACACGCGGGTCGTCGATGGTCACACGATACTGTTAAAAATTGGCCGGGTGAACAGTACGCAGAAGGGCACGAAGTGCGTAAGCGCTACTCTGAATCAGAGCAACGCCTTTGATCACAGTGGTCCGAACTAGAGTCGGATAACGAGTGCTTCTTGCTGCCCAGTTCAGAGGCGCATGCGATCTCTGCCGCTTTCAAACAGATGCATTCGGCTGTCACAGGCAGCGATCTTACACGCAGCTCCCGGACGAACTCCGCAATCTTGCCTTCCAGTTCTGCAGTCCACTGCGGTGCGCCCATGAAATGACGTTTTCTGTTGGTTTGCTGCTTCTGTCTCCGCCAGTACCGAATGCTCTTTTCAGATACTTCAAATTCGTGCTGTGCCGCGACGTTGCCGTGGGCTTCCGTGCACTCAATCGCCTTTTTCTTGAAGGCGACGGTGACTTGTCGTCGGCTTCCACTCATTTTGAAACAAAATGTGAAAAAGCAGCCTTTAACCTATATAACTTTGTGACAATGTAAACGCAAACTGGCGGTGCCACAATGTCGCCACGACGCGCTGCTGCTGATGGCGATGGTGGCCTTTTAATTCATCAGCCCATTGTTTCAAAACTTCCGTAGTTTTTCCGCCAATGTCTGGTATATAAGACTACGGTCGCTTTTCGCAATGATTTGTTGAAAAAAGTTAGACCTATATTCTGGTTTTTACAGTACTGTTCCCTATAGTGTGCCTTTATTGTGATAGGTTGTCAGCCTATAACATTTTCCAGGTGCAGTCTGCCTTAAGCTCTCCCAAATGGGAGCTCCACAGTGAGCAGTTAAAAGAAAAGAAGAGACCAGCTATTGCCTTCAAGGACCCAAATTTACAAAGGTGCTCTAATGAGGGTACTCCAGACATGTTACATTGGCAGTTTCCCGATTCCAATCCCTTCAAATTGCAGCCACTACAGACGGCCAACATGAGATTAACAGCAACATGCTGTAGCTGTTGAGCTGACCGTGGCTTGTCAGTCGATCACACAACTAAGCTGAGCATTCTCCCGGTGAAGCTTACCTTGCATAGGAACTGATGTAGTAGCCACCTCGACTCTGTCCTCCGCCGTAAGTCTTGCGAATCTCGTCGTACGTCACTCGTGACACTTGAGCGTCATTGAAGCAGTACCACTGGCCCTCCGTAAAGGATCTTGGAAATGTGCAAACAAATTGTGATAAGAACTCTGAGGCAACTGAGGCCTACAAGCAAACACTCAGTTTGTTACTGCCCCAAATACCCCTAAAACAAATTGCTCTTGCTGAGGTAATGGCAATTTGACTTCTCTAAGGCAAGTAAAGCGTAAAAGTAAACGGCCAGTTTATTACTGCAGAGAATCCTAAAAACTCTTTAAGCTCCTAAAACTCTTAAAAGCTCTTAGTTTATGGTAATTAGGCTTATTTTATGATAATTAGAAGTGTGACATAATTATGCTGCTTAGATTAAGGCATCACAACAACTTCGCCATGTCATCATTATGTTAGCTTATACTTCAGGCCTGATTCCTATGACAACAGGAGCTTTGAATGTGTTTTCAAGTGGCACAAGGAACCTGCGTGGTACAGCAACACAGGCTTGGCCTTTCAGCCTCACTCACTTTCGCTTTATTTACTTTTCTTTGTCGCCAATTGCAATATATGCTCAGAAAACTTAGTTTTCCAAAGATTCCGTACATATCTATTAGAAGTGATTAACAGTTTATTATCGACAGATTTAGTTTGTTCCTTCATGTTATTCACAAAAGCAGTCTACAGTGCTTATCTGAAGGGAATGCCAGTTTTATAAGGGAACATATTATTAGGCACATATACATAATATGCAAGGATACGGAACATGTGACAAAGTAACATCTTAAATTGTTTGGCATACCAAAAAGAAAATATACAAGGAATAAACATGTCTGTTGCGCACTATTGTAACACTCACAGCCAAGTGGCACAGTGGTGAAATGACATCTTAGAGGAGATAAAGATTACTCGTTCAGTCAAATAATTGCCCAAACAAGGTACTACTGCATTTTGCATTAGGTTGCGGTAAACCACTCACTTGATGTAAGCGTAGTAGTGACCACCGTTGGCACTCCCAGAATGCACCATGATGGAGAAAAGCTCATACACGTATGGACCCTGGAAAAGGAATGGAAGCATGGGCATTGAAAGCATGCTACATTGGCAGAAACAACACTCGGAATAAAAACACTCGCTAATGGCTCCCCTGGCAGGAGACAGCATACATAACACATTCACGCAAGCTGGTGGATGCAACAATAGCAAGCAGTAACGCAACAATAAGCTAAAATGTTTCAAAGCCTGCTAATAAAGTACCGTATTTGCTCGAGTTCAGGCCAATAGATGTTTTCGAATAATCGATACCAAACTCCAGGGTCGGCTTAGATTCGAATATTTAAAAGAAAATATGCCAGTTTTGATTGAAATTGATAAATATGGCACATAGCTAGCGCCACCTAAAGAAGTCAGCATCGCAGCTGCTACTGGCCGCGCCAGTAGCCAAGTGAAGTACATGAGTGACGTCGCCATTTTGACCTGTGTCGTACCGGCGTGCGGTGTGGCGTTATTGTAATGGCACCAAACAGGCGATGCTACAATAGTGCTGCTTTCAAACAAAGTTGTGCTAGGCCACAGAGGCAGCATCAAATGTTCAAGTTGGGCGGGACTTCGGCATCAATGAGAAAAACGTCCGTTGTTGGAGGAGGCAACGGGAAATGCTTTTTGCGTGCGCCGCAATGAAAATCGTATTTGCCGGACCACAGCAGCGATGATGTAGAATGAGCTCGCCACCTACCTATTCAATAAATGATGTTTTTATTTTGTGAATGCCGTCCTTCCTTTTTTGTTTGGCCTACATTAGAGGCTTACATTTCTCTTAAACTTCAATTCGTCAATTCAAGCAATTCATCAATTCAAGATGCAAGAGGCATTAGAGGCCTACATTTCTTTTAAACTTCAATTTGTCAATTCAAGATGTCTTGAATAATTTCTGAAGTCATGCGTCACCACGAGCGACGTCACACTGCGGACACGATTATGTAGGTGCAGGAGCCGGACTATGTCACCGTCTCTCTCCGGGCGGATTCACCGCGAGTGAAGAAGGATACGGTGTCAGATTGAAATTTCAGGCCTCCCCGCAGCGCGTAGCGGTGTAATACTTTTTAGCCATGATTGTTATCGCGCAACATATGATTTGCGCTTGTCAGCTCGAAATGGCCACACCTGGTGAGGGGCCCTTTAATGCTTCCATATTTGTCAGTACGAAAAACTTAACTACCTGCAATTGTATAGCCTGAAATGTACTGCAATTACAAATATGAGCAATGACTAAGGGTGGCAAAAGAATTATTGTGACTTGTTAAATTTTGTTGTGATAGAATGTGAGCACAAAAAAAATGCAAGTTTTTACATATCAAAACCACAATCTATTTTTGTCCCATGACCTCGTGCTTAGCAGTAACGCCAAAGCCCCTAAGCCGCCATGGCTGGCAATGCGAGCTCACTGTGTTAATGGGCCGCTTCAGGTTGCGAGCATTGGCCGCGGCATCCGCGTTGCTGCCGCTACCGCTGCCCACGTCGATGCCTTCGTCGTCGCTACCTATGTCCTCGCACGGCCCATTTGTCTGACGGCTGCTGCTCGGACCAGATGATGTCGAGGTCACCGCAGCCTCGTCGTCGAGCGCCGACCCACTGTCTGTCGTGTCAGCATCATCGCTGGGACTCTCCGCCTCGCTCTCAGACCGCACAAACTGGTTGAGGTCTAGAATCTCCGGGAAGGTCACCCTGTTCAATGAAGTCAGGTTGGACAGGAGCAGGCATTGTTAGCTCAACAAAGCTTACTTCAGAGCAAAACAGAAGACACATGGCATGTTTCTGTTGCAATCCAGTGTAGCACCTGTTGTACCAACTGCTGCCCTCTTTACTCGCATAATGAATGCACTTTTTTTCATGACGAATTTCTGCCGAGTTGGGCAGTGCATTTGTTACGCGAGGTAAAATTTTAAGAGAGTATTTTTCCCGACGCCACTTCCGAAAAGTATGAGACACAAAGTGCGATTGGGTGTTGAACGCGCCACACTGCAGCCGGACCCAACGTATATTGCTATGCTGTGGTATCAGATTCACCTGATCCAGTGCTACAGCACGGCAGAACACTTCGGATCCAACTGCCGTTTCGTATGCTAAGCTGCAACGTCTGCCTCCTACTTTTATCAAATGCCGGGCATCCGATCGGGTGCTACTGCACGGCAAAGTGCCTCGTATCTGGCTGCCAGTTCTCATATCCATTGTAGAATATAGGAGACACAATACGACCATCCCTACTCAGTGATTAGAGGAGACGATCTGTGTTCTGTTCCAGGGACTTTGTACAATAGGTACAGAGAGTGGGAAATTGTAACCACGGTGCGTAGCATGGCAATTGCCGTATTTACTCGCATAATGATTGCACCCCTGAATTTTGTTGTCAAAATTGGATTTTTAAAATTTCCCGTATAATGATCGCACCCCGAACTTGCCGCAGCGATATGTCATGTGCCAAGTCTAGCTAATATTGATCGCGCTTACCATCTGTCGAATGTTATGTGAACGACTCTTCAAGACAAACCAAGCGGTCTGCACGCACCAAACATTCTTAAGTAGATGCCTCATTTCATTACTTTCATCACTGTCCGCACTTCCATGACTAAAAAAAGCTGCAACCAAACTTGCATTTATTATGTGTAGGCTTTATAATGGTTGTGGTCAACAACAACAAAAAAGGCGCCTTTTGATTCTTCTCATCTGCACTCGTGGGCAAACTACAAATCGTGAGCGGCAACGATAGTAGCCACGTTTACACTGAACGTTAAAAGTGTACCCTATTCATACCTCGACGCTTGTAACATAGATAAGATATTCACCCACCCTTAAGGGGGGAGGAGGGGATCAGAACTAACTTTTTTGTTTCTTGACAGAAAGGGCTGCAATTTGGCACACACGCTGCACATTGCAATAAAGAGACAAATCTAAAATTTCATTAGGATATCTTAATTAGTTTTTGTTTTATAAGAATTTATAAGTTCCTTGCTTGTGGAAAGCCTGGCACAGTAACGAAACATGATAGGGAGCTGGGAATACTTTGCATGTTTGCCCAGATGTCTAATCTACATCAAGACAGTGTTCGATTTTTTTTTTAGTGCGCTAATAATTTTTTGCTCAACATAACATGCACATGACTGTGCTTCTCTGCATGAAGCCATGTAGTAATTGTGAAATAATTAAATAATGGAAAGATAAAGAAACATTTCAAGACTCTTTAAATAAAGCACAGCTTGTGGATCACAGCAAAACAAACTGGGCCAAAATCGGTCCAGCTATTGTTGTGCTACGCTTTCCACGAGCGAGGTGATGGACTAAAAAAATGCAATTGAGAAAACTGGCTGCAAAGTTTTAAAAGCACTGCAAATTTATTAAAAAGCACCAGGGCTGTAATTATTGAATCATTGCTGTCAGGCATCTTCTTACACCGTTGCCTCATTGTTTGGTGGGCTTTGGATGCCTTCTTCAGGCGTTCTTTATCCTTTTCTTGCGCCGTCTGGAGTAGTGCATGACCACCATTTTCATTGCCAGACCGAGCCTGGTATCGCAGTGTACACCCACAGAACGCTGTTGGCATCTTGCGCACAGAGCTTTAGCGATCAAAGAGTTCATCGCGGAAACAGGCATAGTAATGAACTCACAGTCACAAGGGGCCGAAATTTGTTCTTGGCATTGCTGCTTCCGCTCAGTCGCGGACACTGCGCGAAGGGAGTCGCGAACACTGCATGCCTGCGCTTCTGCAGTCACCGCTGACACAAACCGCGGCTCGAGGCGCGTCTGAATCGTGTGACGATTCGTCTGGTGAGCCTTGAGTCACCATACAGTATGTAGCTCGTCGACGGTTGGGGCTCACTTGCAGGCTGCGTGTCCCTGTCGCACGATGAATCGGAAACGCACACCGGCTCTGCCGGCGATGGAGACCTTCGACCCGCGTCGCCTCCAACAACGCGGGCTCGCTTGCCGACTCGCGCGGCCGTACGCACAGGTGCGAGAGCCTCCGTTGGCACGTCTTCCGGTGGCTTGGTTATCAATGTTGATCTCACAGTGCGATTGTCGGCTTCGCTGCTGGAATCGCACGGTGCAAGATAACGCGGCACGTTATCCGCGTGTTCAGTCGGGTTCTCCGCTTCCCCCGCTTGCCACCGTCTTGCTCTCACCGTAGGAGGCTTGCGCTTCCGTTTTCCGAAGGCATGCTTCATTTAAAAGTTCTTTTCGAACGAGCGACGATCCATCGCTGACCTGGGAGCTTTCATAAATCCGAATTCTGCGAGTGTCAAACGAAGAAAGACGCCGGCGTGGTTTTCAAAACAGACAACTGCGGTCCGCCATGGTTGCCAGCTTCCCCGCTGCTGCAGCAGCAACCAATGGCGAGACGCCTTTCAGTACGGCAACCAATCGGAGGCCCGCTTTCATCGCAGGGCCCGTGTGACCGCCTCTAGCAGACCTGCGCTTCTTTTGTGTTTGTGTGTTTGTTACAAGATGGCGACGACCGAAGAATTCAGAAACGGAATGGCGAAACTTCGAGCTTTCGAACGATACCAAGATGGCGGCGTTCGGTGGCGGGAAAGACGAGTTAGGGCTCCGCGAACTGCGATGAGTTTACGCGATTTTAAGCCGTTTTCTCGCCCTACGCACTGATAAATTAATTTTTTTCGGCCACTTTTAGCGCGTTTTCAGTCAAACCATTTTGATACAATGTAGATTAGGCATTGCAGATAGCGAAACGCGTCGTTGCCAAAAATCGATCTTTTTGGAGATTTTCGCGATCTGATCCCCGCGTCCCCCCTTAATGGAAACGTGTCGCATTAGGATAGTAGTGAAGACAGATGTCGCAGTTTCCGCAGAATGCTGGCCATATGTTTCTATGTCACTGGCAGCTAAGTGCGCCCATCTGTTTCTGTCCCCTCGAAGTGTACATGGCTATGTTATTACCGCAAACTTGCCGATATTAACGATATTATTCATCACTGGTACGGAAGAAACTGTTTCAATGCACGAAATGTACTCACGAAAAGAAAAAAAAATCACGTTCGGCGCGTTTGGCTTGCTCCGCCGGCTGGCATTTTTGTTTTGGTGTTCCGCAGCAAACGCGGGACAAAAAAAAATTTTCTTTTCGCGGGAAATTTAACCCGCGTAATGAGCTTATTCCTGATATTGCATTAATTTTTCTGACAAAAAAGTGCGATCATTATGCGAGTAAATACGGTAGATGCTCCCATGTGCACTCACAAAGCTATTCATTATCAAAAAAATCAATGCGTCAATCAACCAGTGAATCAACGAATGATGAATTATTAAATTGGAATTGAAAATTGGTCACCCACTTGTCGTTGAGCTTGATGCGGTGCATGGTGGTGGGGTCGAAGTCAAACCGCTTGAGCTGCAGCGTCAGCAAGTACGGAAAGCGCACGAACTTGAGCCCCTTGTGGGCGTCGCACTTGCGGCTGCACCGCTCGCATGAGTACTGGTTGCAGCCATCCAGGGTCTCTGGGGTGACGAAAGCGCGGAGGGCCTCCTCGACGCTTCCGTACGCCTGACTTGACCCGAATGGCCGCACCACCAGTGGGATGTCCAGGAACGTGTCCTCGCGGGCGCTCTCGTAACCACACTGGCAAGAATCGATCAATAAAAATTGATTAAATTCTGGGGCTTTATGTGCCAAAACTACAACATCGCATTCACTAGAAGCGCTTTTGTACCACTTTGAACCATCGAACTCGTGGCCGAGTGGTAGCGTCTCCGTCTCACACTCCGGAGACCCTGGCTTGATTCCCACCCAGCTGATCTCGCAAGTTATCTTTTGTTTATGAAGTGCCTCCCGGGATTTATCGCTCACGGCCAACGCCGCCGACACCGGCTTTTCTGCGATATGATTATGAAACATGCCACGGTGGGGGACTCTGGGTGAATTCTGACTGCCTGGTGTTCTTCAACGTGCACCCAATGTACGGTACGTGGGTGTTGCATCTTCCCCCCCATCGAAAAATGGTTACCATGGCCGGTACACCTTGGGGTTGGCAGCGCAACACCAAGAACACCAAAGCCCCTACGCCACCACAGTGGGTCAAGAATCAAGCAATTGAATGAAAAATTAATGAATGAATTGCATCACAGTAACATGGGCACATTCAGTCGCACTTTGAGTGTCTGCACTTTTCTGCATTGAATGTTCCTTCAATGGCGCACAGCCGTATGGAAAAGCAATGCATCATTTGGAATTGATGGCAATGTCGTAGGCACATGATATATTTTATTTCATAAAACCTTTGCTAAATAACACTTTATAGTTAAGAACAGTGCTTAGGACGACCTTTAGTTTCAGTATGGTAATTCGTGCAACTGCATTAACACAATCGGCTGGCACAAGTGAGGACAAGACAGCAATGCATCCAAGGCATGAGGATACGAGAGACAGTGCTTTCTTGGCAATGTGCACTTGAAGAGTGGTGATCAGCAAGTGAAATGATGCTATTAAAATTGACATGCGGGGTAAATATTTTGAAAAAGGCAAAGCCTCTCAATTCTACAGCTTATAAATTGGGCAAGTTAGCTTTAACATTTATTAGAGTGACACAGCTGTGGTACCAACATACTTGCTATTAATAAACGGAAAATGAGACATACATTTGGGATATGCTCACAAGACATTTTAATTTTATGCTAACGTCGGTCAGAGTTCTGAATCTGGCATCAACCTCAGTGTGACACGACACAGTAAAATTGGCTTGCATCACATAGCAATAAAGCTAGGTATGACGATTTTTTTGATAAAATAAATTTAATTAAACTATGGGGTTTTACGGGCCAAAACCACTTTCTGATTATGAGGCACGCCGTAGTGGAGGACTCCGGAAGTTTCGACCACCTGGGGTTCTTTAACGTGCACCTAAATCTAAGTACATGGGTGTTTTCGCATTTCACCTCCATCGAAATGCAGCCGCCGTGGCCGGGATTCGATCCCGCAACCTCGTGCTCAGCAGCCTAACACCATAGCCACTGAGCATCCACGGCGGGTCATTGCCAAACTACGATTTTATGATATGTTTTCTGTTCGCTAGATCACATGCAAACAAGAAAAGGCGTGAGGGCATGCATTATTGAGAGCAGTGGGCACCTGAAACGGCAGCTTCCCCACAGTACTTGAATGACTGCCCGTGTCATGTGACAATACCACCACACGCTGTTTCCTGTTCTGGTACCAGCTAATCCCCTCGCGGGTCATGGCACATCACCATTCACAGCTGTGGCCATCAACCCAATGCAATCAGATCTTCACTTATCTGTTTCACAGTGTGTGTGGCATAGGAAGTGTACTGCACGCTTTTAACATGCGATAGGCCAAACGAACCACTCTTCCCTGCAGCAGTTTCCCTCTGGCGGCATTGCAGCTTCGTATTCTGGCATGGCCCACCAAGCTCAATTTCATTTCGGTTTTCCATGCGTCTTAGCATGACAACTCTCGGGTCGATCGGTCCCCACAAGGTCGACACGTGTCGGCGACTCGTGCGGCAACGATTGGGCACGTCAAGGAATGGGTATGCCAAAACTTCCCACCAAAACGCTCCAGCAAGAAAGATTGCTCTCCGAGGTGGCCCACCTGTAGGCACTTGACGTAATCCTTGAGCTTGCCCTCGTACAGCTGACAGATGAGCTTGGCCTGGTCGGTGTGCTTGAACTTGTGCTCTAGCGCATCAAACATGACTCGGCAAAGCTCCTGCACATCGTGCTGCTGCCATGCTGTTGAGATTGCGGGAAAATACAGGAAAGGGAAATAAAAAAGGACTTCAGCACACAGGAGGTTTTGACTTGAATACTTTAACTATTGCTTAGTGCTATACAGTAAAACCTCGTTGAACCGTACTCGCTTAAACAGTAGTTTTGCTTTAAAAGTAGTAAAGTCAAATCCCCGACTCGGCGGCCATTGAACATGTGTTTTATATATGCATAAACTGTACCAGCTTATTGCGTATGTATCGGTTAGCACGCAGTGTTTCCTCTTTTTGTCGCGCAAACACGGCGGTGCGTTCTCTCCATCGGGCGGCCCGGCAGAACTAGCCTCAGAGATCGGAACAATGGCGCACCCTGTGCGTTTGCGCATGAAACCACATCATCAACATCATTTCGGCGCCATCCCAGAGAGCGCAGTGGCGTCGTGTAAGCGAGGACTCGCATCATGCCGAAGCTCAGATAAAAAAGACGCCAGGTGCTCAGCATAGAAGAAAAATTGGACATCGTCCGTGCTGTCGAAGGTGACATGACGAAGTCGGCGCTGGAACGCAACATGGGTTTACTGTTGACTACGGTGTGTGGCATTTGGAATGCGAAGAAGTTGCTCGGCAGCGCTGCTGCGACTGCGTAGAGATGTCTGCTGCGAGGTTCGACTTTTCACCATTGTTGCCTCTGTTTTGCCGAAGTGTCACCCAGCAATAGTGATAAGGATGACATGGAAACCGACAGCATGAGCGATTCAGGCCCGACAGTTGCAGAAGCTACGCGTTACGTCAGCCTCATGAATGCAATTGTCGCAACGAGAACAGCACCCCGCAATGAAAAGGTGCCCTGCAACTTCTGCAATGCAACCCGCCTGCGCACGGAGAATATTCAACGCTAACGAGGAATCTGCAATGCGAGTGTTTGCCGAGAAGAGGGGGCTGGTTAAAAAGCTGGCTCACAGCTTCAGTAAGTTTGAGGCCGCTGTAGTCACTACTAGGCCGCCGTGGCATCTAACGAAAATAACACTTGTCACGCGAAGTAAGTAAATACTGCATGTTTTTTCCCCTTTCATCACACTCTCTCTTCCGTTTTTGACAGGTAAGTGGGCGATCTCATGCTATTTCGGTTAAGCAGTACTACCATTTAGTACGTACTTTTTCCAAGCTCCGGCAAGCTACGGTGTAACGAGGTTTCACTGTATTAAATTGTTATGTTCCAAATACAGCCAGCTACACTGGACCCTTGCAGGAGTGAGTGTCGATGGAATACATATAAATACACAACGCTTAAAGGTTATTTTTACAGTGTTCTAGAAAAGATGTCCTGTTAAAATAATAAAAAGAAAAATTAACTGCCACATCAACTTGAGAAAATCTCCGCATTACAGCTGCGATTTAGAAATGCACAAATAATACATTGCACGGATAGCCATTTGTGCTATCCTTCATGCATGACACATTAAAGGCATTGGTCCAACAAAAGGCTGATTTCGTGATATTCAAAGGCATCTCATGACAATGACAAACACTTGCCACAGCGTGCAATGTGTTATATAGTATGTACGCTGCGAGAACTGCATTTCCATGTGACCAGCCGTGGTAACTCAATGTGTCACCACCCTGTAGGCCGGCTTGCAGGAAATGAGCGTACCAGTTGCGATGCCTGACAAGTTCGTATTACCCGCGAGCAAATGCTCCCTTGCTACAAGGGTACGGCGAAGACATGTCAGGCACCCACGGAATGTGCAGAGAGTTACAAGTAGAGATGAGAGATCTATGAGCAAACCTAGCCTGTAGCCTCAGAAGTACAGCATCCTCTGCCACAGTAAGACTGAAGACACCTCAGCCAGTTTTGAAACTGTTCCCTGTCAGTTGTGAATCTGACACTCCAATCAAACGTGTGATCAGGATGTCGGCAAACTACACCCACTTAGGGCATTTAATGCTTTAAAATGTTCCTGACATCACCAGATCATCATATTCTGTCTTTGTTAACATTATTTCAACATTATTGGCCTTCCCTCATGCCACAGCAAGCTGGAATTGCCTTCCCAACAACATTAAACCAATATTTCACCATGAAATTTTTCCTAATGACCTGCACACATCTCATGTCTAGGTTTGTATAAGCTTGCTACAGCTACTCTATACAGGCATGTGTCTTTGCCTAGACGTTTGTTTGCCACAGCATCTATATTGAAGTAATCTTGCGTACAAAGACACCCCAACATCGCTGCACATTTGACTTCCTGTTTGCCTGGCTTTTCTTTCTTGTATTTTGTGCTATGTTACGTAGCCTCCCTTACTTAATGGCCTTTCATTGGCTGGAAATATGTCACAACAATGGCCACCAGCTTCACCAGGCACAATGATTGAACGACTTGTCGACAACCCATGGCAGCAACACACGCAAAATGCCCGCCCCCTGCATTTGTAACAAAGGAATGCACATTCCAGTCAGTTCATGGCTGCCAACACCTACCAGTATCGCCCAGTTGCCGACACAATACCATCCCAGGGAGTGACTGATCAAGCCCATGCTGCTTAAGGGGGGACGCGGGTCTTGAAATCGCGAAAAATGGTCAAAAATGGCAATTTTCAAAAATCACGTTTTTGAAGTCTTTAATGTCCCAACTATGCCTCTACAAAATTTTATGGCTCAATTCCTACTCGAAGTATAAAAAAAACGGCAATTTAGAAACGTCGGTGAGCCGAAATTGAACGCCAAGCGCGAAGGTTTGCCTCATTTTCAAGCTGCCGTAGCTCCGCGCGACGCGAACCGATCGGCGCCATCTTGGTCTCGTTTGAAAGCTGGTTTCCCGCTCTCCATTCTGGCGCCCCTCGGCACGCTGTAAACCCTCGTGCAGCGGAGCGATCGGCACCCCAGGCACCCGTTCTCAAGAGCGAAATCGTCGCGAGACAGCCGCTGATTGGGTGGAACGGGCGCCTCCCCGAGGCGCAGCCCTCTGATTGGCCGTGACGCATGCTTCGCCTGCCGCGGCCCCGCGGCCGCGTTGTTCTACTCCTTCGCGTCGTCTGCTTTCGCCGGCGCGCACGTAATTTTTCGCGTTCCTCTTTGTTTCCTAGTATTTTTCGTTCTGCCTTTTTCTTTATCGTTCTTGTAGATATTTTGGCTATTGAGTCGCTTCTTTTAACCATGAATTTCTTGCTTTTGCGTGCCTGGTGTCTTTGTTCCGCGTGTCACGATGGCGCGAGACGCGCGCTTGAAAGCAAGCACGCGAAAAGCAGTCAGCAAAAAGAGGCGCGCATGAAATAAGAGCACTACATCGTCGAGAACTACAGCTTCGGTGATGCCGCAAGCTGCTGTGCCCTTGGTGGACGCGGCTGGACTGAGCTCGCCAACAACAGCTTCGCCGGTGGACGCGGCTGGACAGTGCCGATCGGTGTCAACTTCGGTGTTACTGCAAGTCTCCGCAGTGCCGGTGGATGCGCCTGGACTAAGCCAGTCGAAAATGCTAACTTTTGAGACGCTGCAAGTCGCTTCGGATTCCGTGTCGTCGGAAGCGGCCGAGCCGGCTGACCTAAGCCTAACGTCGACTTCGGCGTTTCCGCGCGCCGCTTCGGTGCCGACAGACGCGGCTGAACCGAGCTCGCGTGCTCAACGCTTCGACACGGTGTTTTGCGCGGAGTGCGCGGGGCGTGAAAAGTACGCAGACAGCATTAAAACTTCATTGGCGAAGAAGTCCGCGACTTCCCGCAAGTTCGAGCTAATGAACGTCGGTGCAGCAAGTGAAGACGACTTACTGAGCTTTTTTTTTTTTTGTCAAGTGCCAATGCAATACAGAGGTTTTCACAATCTTTACATGAACAGATTTCTGTGAGTTTGGTGTTATTGTGTTCAGTAATGACTGGGCTGCATGCTAAAGCATTAAATTTTTCCATGTGATAGGTAAACAAAAGTGACAGAGTAAGCAAAACTTTGAATGCAATTTTCTCAGCTTTGCTTTTTCGATCAAATGCCTTTGCCTTACAGAACTTTTCATACTGTTTGCATCAACTGATTTTATTGAATTAGGTATCATTTTTTTCAGTAAAACCTCAACTGCATCCTAAAGCTTTCCATTTTTCATTAAACTCAATAGACTAGCAATTAGGTCAGATGTAAGCTAATTACTCCCGCATTGTTTTTTTCTTCCTACTTTGTTATTCATTCATGACCTATATGATCACTTTTTAAAAATTTCTTTAGCTTTAGGATGTCCAGTGGGCCCTTGGAAATGACAGCTATTCTTTGAAACTAGTTTTTTTAATTAAGAAATTATCATAATGACCCGTAAGAAAAGACCTATGGGTGATAAATTATTTTGCAATATCTTCATTTCTAGATGAGATATGTAAAATCTGAATATATATTTGGAATCAGCATTCAAAGATATATCTGCATGCCAATTTTCAGGAAGATATGTTAAGAAATAAAAAAAAACTTTTCAAGACCCTCATCCCCCCTTAACTTCCACAATCTGGCAAAAACTGGCAAATTCAGCCCTGATGCATGACTCACTGAAATCATAATTAGCCTAATTTTTCATTCTGGCCTTTCACAGTTTCCAACTGTTTCTCTACCAAAGATGTCCATTTGACACAACAGGAACGTACCTTCACTGCTGTCCCATCCGAAGCTAGTAGTAAGATCCGTTGTTCCGATGGCAGGTTTGGACGACGTCTAGAACAGGGGGAAAAAAAATCCTGCGGATTAACAGCACTGCAAGAATTGGCGTAAGCAGAAAACTTCGACGAGCCGGCAAGACAAAACGGCACATACCGATAAGACACATGCAAAAGATTTCAGCAATGAGCACATTCCGTAAGTCATCAGCCACAGTGGCTTACCTTGCAGAGCAATGGCAAGTTTTATCCCTTTAAAGATTAACTCCGCACTGATGCTTCAAGTTATAAGCGGCCCTAGCACTGCGAAGATAATGAGCTTGGCAAGGCACCAGAAACATTGTTGGCCGTATACACCAATGCGTCCAGTGCCAATTGATGTGAAACCTCGCAAAAGTAATACAGCCATCGACGACATGCCAAATCGTGGAGAGGCGGGCAAAACACTTTTAACAAGTTGACAAGAGCTTGAGAGCTCAGAATTGCTCAGTTCATAAAACAGCTCTGCCCTTTCAACACCTGCTCACCTGTAGTAAGAGAAAGAGCTTCTGCAGTTGGAAAGGTATGCTCTTAGCCGCATCTTGTTCTGTGCCATCAAATTCCCACCTGCAAACAAGGCACACAAGTGAGTAAACATAACGGAGAAAGGGACAATTAGGAAGGGAACTCGGGAGTGCTGCCAAAAGCATGAGGCGAGAAAATAAAGCTTAACTTAATCTCTGAGCTTTTAGGCTTAGGTATCCTAACGCTTAGCCTAAAACCAAAGAATTTAGGCCTCACATTCCTGCCACTTGTGGACAACCCCTTTTGAATGTTGCATTGTCAATAAGTAGCCGTATCTTTGAACTAAGAATGGTTTGCCGTCATGCCAAGACTCAATTCTCCTTGCAACACTTATTTTAGTTTCACAAATGGCAAACAAAAATATCCAAAGCATGTTTTCGGTTGGTTAATCTTTGGTTAGCCCAAAACATGCTCCTATTTTTGCTTATCAACAATGATACATTTGCATAATATTGTGCCAATATATATGCAGCTGTGGCAGCACAGGTGTAATGCATGCAATCCAAGAAGCTTACATAGTGTTTCATAGCGTTAAAGAATTATGTGAAAGTTGGAAATCGAACTGGTTATTCACTTACTGCTTGGTCTGAAATAGCGTGATCACTTATTGTTTAGTTCGAATTTGAAATAATTTATATTTTTCTTCCGAGCCTCTACGTTCTCTTTTAAACAACTGCTCCTTAATTTTAACTCACCTGTACAATGCATTCCTAAATTCTGGTGTCATGTAGAGGGTCTGTAACAGGCTGTTCAGGTAGCAGGTCATGGCTTGGTTAACCAGGCCCACATAACCTTGCGGAAACAAAAGCAAATGATCTCTCAAAGTACGTTCAACATTTTAACAGCATGTTAGACTAACACTGCGAAATGAACACTGCTCTATTATAACAAGTTGACCACAGCAAAATGCATTTGGTTTTGTAATGCGAAAACATGCTGTATTTACTCGCATAATGATCACACCCCTGAAGTTTCATCACCAACATTTTATCTCCACCACCCACCACCTGATGATGGCACCTCAAACTTTGAATGAATGCTCCGAACCTAATGAATGCCTCGTGGTTGTAGTTAAACCTGTGACCTCAAGCTCAGCGGTGCAATGCTCTAGCCACCGAGTTACAGCACCATGTACTGTCAAGTTAACATACCCATGGCCTCCCTGGTGTCTGCAGGGTAGTACTTGCTCTCGCCGGCCCCGCCTCGAGTGTTGCGGACCCAGTCGGCTGCTGCTGAGGAGGAAGAACTGCACTCGTCCGGTTCAGGCCCCTGGTGAGGCACAATGTTCGTTCAAACCACCGTTTTCATCCTCAACACTCTCTCTTACGAAGAGATATGCTGAGCTTGGAACAGACACCACAAGGGATGAGACAGACAAAAATGGAGTGCTGCTACTAACTGATGATCAGGTGGTACTAGTGTT
Source organism: Dermacentor albipictus (assembly GCF_038994185.2). NCBI lineage: Eukaryota > Metazoa > Arthropoda > Arachnida > Ixodida > Ixodidae > Dermacentor > Dermacentor albipictus. The sequence continues at coordinate 29,531,595 of NC_091830.1, read as the reverse complement.
GTCCGTCTTATTTGTGGAGTCTGCTCCGTGCACAACATGTCTACCTCTGAAGATCAACTAGCCCAACACGTCATTTTGGCATAATCTCTCTTACATGGCCAAGTACAGTCAATGCCCGATTTTTCGGACATGGCCGATAATTTGGACGCCTTCGCGGCACCGCCACAGAACCCATAGAGTCAACGTATAAGAACGTCTGAAACTTCGGATGCAAAAAACCTTGGTTTTTCGATTTCCCAGACTTTTTGCCATGACCGCAGGTCTGAAACGGTATTAATCGTATCCAGCATTATCCAGCGTATCCAGATTATGTAGCATCTCTAACCGGCTCTATCACACGCGGATCCACTGGCATCCGTAGCCACCACGGTGGCAATGATAGGCCTAGCTACTTTGAAGTTCACTACCAAGCTTTTATCTGTTTGGTGCACTCAACCAATTCACTGCTCATCATTGTCTTGGAAGCCTCAGGAAGCACGACGCATTGCATAATGCTGGTTCTTGAAAGTCAGCTTCGCCTCAATACAAAAATGTTAGGCAGTGAAGCATATGCAAAGTATTGCGGTGAAGCATACCAACAGTGGGAAGAGACAATTGTCACGGGACACTATGTATTTCTTAATTATAAATGCGTGCACCCGCAGTCTCCTATAACAGTATGAGCATCGATACGCCTAATCGGTGTACCGGCAGGTCTTCAGAGCTATTTCGGATGTGCGTGCGACAATTTGAGCCCTTTGGGGCAGTAAAAGGCATGTATTTGTTTTTTCGGACTCCAATTTTTCAGATGTTTTCGCGACCCCTGGGGAGTATGAAAAATAGGACGTTGACTGTAGCTGGTTGGTAACTAGATTAAAGCCAACCTCTAAGCTTTTACATCATAATAAACTTCTGTACCTCCTGTGAGACACCTTGCTGCCAGCCATTACAATGGCAGGCAGCAAGGTGCAACATGTAAAGCATAGTAGATCTAGGATAAGACACTTCATTCGGCTAATTTGTGGGACATTGTAAGCACCACACAAAGCTTGAGCAGATGATAACAGAGGTGACGATGAGAAGGGACTGTGTTGAGTCTTGTTTTCACCTCCTGTGTACAAAGGTGAGAAGTCGACCACAAAGTTTACAGGACACAGACGCCACAACAGATGTTAATTTACTTACTTATGAAAACAGCTAAAGAAATGACAATTATTCCGCTCTGTGAAGATGGAATGGCAGCAAAAGCTGACAGTCAAAGCTCTCAAACGAAATGCAAAGTGCTTTCACTGCCATTCCATCTCCACAGAGTGAAATGGCTGCCTGGGCTCGCAATTGTTTCATTCAGCACCACGGGATTGTTTTTTGTCAGTGGTTGCTTCGCGCCGGCACTGTTTACATTCTCATTGCGGTTCCCTCCGGCGCTCCTCGTACGCATTTGTTCTTCGGGTGTATGAACTATACATGTCCGCCCCATCGATAACGCAGCTGTTTTTAGCGCCGATACCTCTCCTGCTTATATAATGCGATAACCTTGACTCCCCGCTATTTTTCACAGCGAGCATTCTAATCTGTTCCGCATTTTGACATCTGCCTTGCTGCACAGCTGCTGTACATGATCACACACAAAGCAAACAATGGAAACCATTGTGTACGGGCTTGTTACAAATTGCTAAGTCTGTTTCTGTTGCAAGACGCCAAAAAAGCTACGGAAGGTTACTCATATACAGCTTTTGCTGTAAAAACAAACGACAAAGAAGAGGATTAGATCGATACGGTGTTCACCAACAACAGGTTCTGCGAGTCAGCGCTGCATCCATCTAGTGTAGATGCCTGGTTCTTCATCTTACCTAGCTTGCTTTTCCTTTCTTACCAGTGGTTTTGGTTAGTTTCACTTTAGTGCAGGTTTATAGATGAGCTTTTGGTGAATGTCCCAGTCAATCATGGCAGCTGGCAGTCTGCTTAAATTGCCAATCTTTGCCCAGAGTTGAAATCCTCAAAGCGCACTGTTAACGTTTTTTTTTACCTATTTACAAACTTCTCACAAGACACTTTGGGCTAATTAACGCCTGACACCAGCGCCACTGGTGGACACCAATACAACTAGTGGAGCGAGCTCATAACTGAACGAGCACAACCGCACAATCCAGCAGAACTAAAGCTGAGAAGAAAACAAATGAGGGAAAGTACTCACCACCAGCCGCTTGGGGGGCTCGCGGTTCCGGTCAGACATGACTAGTACGTTGCGGCTTGTGCCATCTGTGTGGAACCCAAGCTCTTGGAGGGTCTTGTCATCGCACGTGTGCACCGGAACCTGCAGTTGGAAGATATATGAACATGAACATAACTGACATAACATGAACATGATTTATTTATGAACATGTTAACTGCATGAGGAACAGAGAGGACACAGCAGACTGATCAGTCTGCTACAAAGCTCATCTGAAAAGGCATCCAGGAAAATGTACGACTAGAAATAAGGCAACTGTGATGCAAAGAAAATCCCCGTAGAGTGAAGAAATATACAGCTCAAATAGCATCAATGAATTATCTCGTCCTTTAACAGCGTTATTATGTGTGCGCTAATTATGTTGCCCCATTTCTACACTTTTATCCCACAATGTAGCAGAAATTCACCCATTCATTATAAGAAAACATGAGGCTGAGGTTATCTTGGAAAATCAAGAGTCACTTATCAAGATCTGAACAAACTATTTCCTCTGCTACAATTATACAAACTAAGAAATTGTATGACGAACTAAGAATGCATCAAGATCATACAGCATTGGATGGGTGCCTTAGTCTTAAATAAATTTTCCTTATTAATGAACTGATTTCAATGAAAGCGATAATGTTTATGCATTGTGTTGTGCTGCATTTACATAAATGACTTGTCATGCTCCCTCTCAATTACAATTTTGACAAACTACACTAGTGAAGGATCAATACCTGTGGCTCTACTACAACTTGTACTACCATTATTTTTTCTTAGGAAGATAAGCTCCTTTACAGAGCAGCGAGAAAGGGAACACTCGTTTTGCGGTACGAATGTGCCTGTAGATTGACACAAATAATGTTGCCTTCGCGCTTCATTCACATGAACATTGATGTTTTCATGCGTATAAACAGGTCAATAAAAAAAGAAACATATCCTTCAACTTTTATATCATATTTGTATGCGGAACTATTGCAAAACTAGGAAGAGGCATAGAAACGATAAGGAAACCATTGCAGAATAAAAGCAAAAAGATCTCATTTTTTACTTGAAGTTTAGAGTGCAGGAAAAAAATGTTAAAAAAAAAATTTTATGCGTTAGAACAACGATCTGATGCCCAAGCGCACCACCATATGGGCCTGGGTTTCATTTTGCTTGCCTGGGGCTCTTCAACGTGAAACTAAATCAAGGCACACTAGCATTTTCACATTTCGCCCCCATCGCAACGCACCCTCCGTGGCCGGGATCAAATGCATGACCTCGAACTAAGCAGCGCAACGCCATAGTCACTGGACTACCGCGCATACTGTACACAGTGTGGGTATTATGCAAGTCTCCACAGTGATGATGAATGAGTAAAGAGATTTTTTTATTGTGACTACAATATATGGCTCATTGAACACTGGCAGCCAGCACCAACCATAAGCACGTTTTTGTTGGTTGCCGCTTCACCCCTCACCAAGCGGGCCACAGGGGAAGTTAGCGGAAATGGAGTGTGCGGCCGCTTGTACCGGAAGCAGGGCGTGTGTGTGCTTACTACTATGTACGTTTGGATAATATTGCAGCAGTAATGACCTTTCTTCGTGGTTTTTCATGTTTCAGGGTGGTGTCGTCTCCTCATGTCTGGGAAGGGCTTTTACGATAATCTGAACCCATACGCAATATTTTCTTTCTTACATAGAAAATTTTTCTCAATCCCCAATGTTACCAGCATGCGCCACTGATGCTAGTGACACTGTCGGCACGGCAATGGATGATTACTGACGTCTACCCAACACTCCTCCTGCCTGCTTTGATAGTTTACAGCATAACAAACAGACAGCCAATTTGGGGGAATGAAGAGCAATATGCCGAGCTCCAATGCAGGTGAACTGTGGCTGCAAAGTAGTCAAGCACCAACTTCCAGAAAAAGGCGGCTCACTTTTGGTGGCTTCAGCCTAGGGCACTCGATGTGCTATCCAGCCCCCTAAAAAGAGATCAGTGGCCTATGTGGGCTTTACGAATATTACTTCCTTCCATACACAGCAAGCAATGCTATGGAAGCTCGAAAGACTTTCCTCATTGCTTGCACGTGACAAAAAATACTGCGTCACATGAGAAAGAAAGGTATTCAGGTATGTGTTACGCAATTTCATGTAGCACCGGCCTTGTACTTTGGTGTTGCACGATACAACCTATTACGGTGAAAGTTGTCACAGATCACCACCCATTAGCTCCTAAACGAGCAAAGTGACATGTTTTCATAGCTAGTGGGCCCAGTTCACTGCTTCACTTCTGACTAGAACATACTACCCGTGCAATGGAAACGTTGTGCAAATAATGTGCGAGGTGGTGCAATCTTATGTCCACAAGTTGTAGCTTTAATTTATGAAGCAGTTATTCCATAAAAAGCACCACAGATCAAAAGCAACTGCACTGCAGAACACGTGTAGTGAGACTTCTACGGCTATGCTACAGTTGCGTATCTTCTGCAGTGCTGCCAGCTAAGCATTAAGGCGGAAGCCTTTAATGGCTCATTGTCAAGGGCACTGTCATGTGCGGGTGTCGGGGCGGTCCGGCGCCGCACGGGATGACTCATCACATCGGCACACGTGGCAGCCGTGTGTTCGACGGTGCGCCCCGACGTCACTGTCGTCAGGCACTTGAGGTGGCCTCTCGATTCGGTGCTGTGTGGCCTGACGTCACTATTGCGAGGCGGGCGTGGCGACCTTCTGCGTGGGTGTGGTGTAGTGGCGGAAGTTTACTTTGCGGTATCACGTGGGAAGGATGCCTTGTCTCGCCAAACCAGTGTCTCCCAACATGCGATGTGCGACAGCCGCTGAACGCAAGCGGCGCGCGAGAAAGGCCGAGCGTATACATTGCATGCATCAGGGCGGCGAGGCACGCCCGACACCGCACAGTCCAGGGACGCGACGGGCCAACGCAAGAGAGGCAATGCATTTGAAGCGACTCGCTGCCTCTCCAGGTACCAAGGCAAATGAAGCTCGGAAGCGCCGTGACCGCCATCTTGCTGCGGCAAGCTGAGCAAGTACAAGTCAATCGAGCAAAGTCGATGATGAGGGTGGCCAACTACACCCTGACAGCACCATGGAAGACGTGTCTCCTCCTGATCCACAAACGGCACTGCAACAGTTCCAGGCAGCCACAAACTACTTTAACAGACACTTCACCCAGAACAATGTTGCAGGCACTTAATGAACAAACAAACATTCACATAACAGTGTATGAGTTGTGTGCCTCCGTGGTGTTTTCAACGCAACAAATCACCATTGGCAATGGCGTTAGGCTTCCATCGTTTCCCACTTTAGTCTCGACAAAGTGTCTTCTGTTATTAAACTGAGTATTATCGCGCTGCGTAATATGCAACTGTGTTCTGTGTTTCGTTGGAGTAAAAACGATGACACCCTTTCACAAGGCCTTGCCTCTCAAAGAAGAGGACCTTGGAAATGGCAGAAGACTGTTAGGGGGCCAGAGGTTAACATTGCAGCTACATAACCAGCCACATTGGTGTTGCGGTCAATACCTCGTGCTTCTTTGCACGAAAGCGAGCATTCATTCTTCCCACCTAAGTGGGAATCCATTGTGCAAAAAACATCACAAAATTCACATTATGGAATTACACTGGCTAGCGTGACTCTCAGGCGCGATGAATTGTGAAAGCAGACCCCAGGCAGCCGAACTCACACAGTCGCCGTCGGCGAGCCTTTGAAAGAGCAGCTCAAAGGAGTCCAAAGCGTACTGGAAGTGGCGACCCACGGCCTCCATCAACTCCGCTGCTGTTGTCGTTGCAGGAAGCGTCAGCGTCACCTTCGTCCTGTTTCCACCGGTACCCTGCACATGTACCTTGGAGCTGGGTGCCTGTGTGGTGAGAGGCACACATAAGGGTTGATCGATTTATTTGTCCCAAAGCAACACTGACGCTATATGAAATATTTGGTGGAAGGCTCCCGGTTCATTGCGACAGCCCAGGGGATTTTTCAATGTGCCCCATACACTAAAGCGCACGAGAGCTTTTGTACCCCCAAAAAGTAATGTCCATGACCTATAGGGTGGTGCCCTCTGGATATAAAACACAGATCTTAAAGGCTATGCTTTTGCAGGCTGAATCCACCAGACGTGATTGCGGGAGCCAGAAATGCGTCAGAAGTTGGGTTTTCGACACCATCTGATGCGGTCGCAGCTACGAGAAAGTTTTTTTTTATTATTTTGTTTACCAAGCCAATATTCCTGCAATTTATGTTTTCAGAAGTGTTCAGTTATTTCTACAGTAATAGATATCCTTTTGTGGCTTCCCATCCAACAGCTTCGGTCACTAACAAGTTGAGGTTGTTTCTTAGCCAAGCCAAGATCTCTATAGTGCAATTATGCTTTTACATGTGATATGCAGTTGAGTGTGTTGCCGTAGTCACACATGCACTTTTGATTGCCAACGCATTTCGTTTCTCCAAGACCTGAGATAGCCAGAACAAAGGACATTAGCTGGCATGCATGCTTACAATTTTGCACCCGTACAAAATCAATCAACTGCACCGCCATGCATTGAGGCATGCAAGCGTTGCTCGTTAGCGCGGACTTTTAAATTTCGTAATACGCATATAATAATGCTCAAAGCTACAGCAATATACGAACTGCAATTTTAAGCAATAAGTATGCAGTAAGAGCCAAAGTACCAAGGCTTACCAAGCCAGTTTGCACTACTTACTGGTATTTGAGAATCTATTTTCCAATTTAAAATTATGATTCCTACTTAAATCGCGAACAGCGTGCTGGATTCCATCACTACAAATCATGGTCATTTCTATCAACGTCTCCCAACACATTCTGGCCATTGTCAGTCCCTTTATAAGGACTGACAACCAATTTTCATAGTACTTATTTTTTTTTAATGCAATGGAAAGCTGACTGGCCATTGTGTCTAATCACGAAGTGGTAACACAGAAAACGTTGTGGAAAATGTTTTATCAGAATTTTTCTGTCTGCAATGAGGACGTAGTTGTTCACTGGAAGCATGCTGAAAATGGTGATAGGAGAGCGCGATAGCGATTATCTGTTGGTATTAGTGGGAGGCAGATGACAAGTGCGGCCATAACTGTGAGAGTTATTTTCTTTATCAAGTCGATGTTCCTGCCATTCATGTTTTCAGAAGCATTAAAGTATTTCTGCAATAATAGCTACATGTTTCATGGTTTCCTGTCTAACTGCTGTGGTATTTAAACAGTCAAAATGAAATCAATCGGATCAAAAACAAAATGATGCTTTCACATGTGATATGCAATTCAGCTTGTTGCTGTAGCCATGCGTGCGCTTTTGATTTCTGACGCATAGAATAAAGTGCGAGTGTCTAATAATACAGCAACTGCAATTTAAGGCAATAACTATGTTGTACTTAGTAACAGCTGACTTGCAACATTCAAAGTATCAAGATTTCACTGCCAGACCTCGCCACTTACTGGTTTTTGAGACTTTCTTTGCCAACTTAGAATGAAAATTCCTACTGAAATCACGAATAGCACGCTGGATTGTGTCACTCAATTACGGAAATTTTGTTTTCATCAACGTCTCAACACATCATCTCTTCAACACATTAAGCAAAATGTCGGATCTGTCTAAATAGTAATCCGTAAAACTTGCAGTTCTCAGCTCAGAATAGGACAGGTGCCGAAAAATGGCTCTTTTGCCGCCTGCCATTCTACATTTCACCACCAAGCTTACTCAGCGGTAAAAATCCAAGAGTTATAGCCACTAAGCCACCCCTGCCGGTATACTTCAGCTTTCATCCCTACGACAAAGCTACCAGCTAAAAATTGCAGAGAAATTATTCCCTCCCACAAATGTACTACACTAGGGGAGGTATTCTGTAAGAGTCCACCTAGTGGACTGTCCATTTCGGCCATTCCCGACTGGCTCGGGCCGCTCGTATACTCCTCGCTCGTACAGATGCATCCAATCAGCAGTGGCCGAAATGGACGGTCCACTAGGTGGATTCTTCCAGAATACCCCCCCCCCCCCCCTCCGGCTCGCCGTCCCTCTACCCCCTGGGAAAGCGTATTTAGACAATTTACACACACAGTTGGCTTAAACATTTTATTCAAAGATGTAGAAGTCGTAGCGTATACCATGATGAATAACATTATAGCCTCATCACTGGTGTTTTGAATGGATGTGTAGCAGTAAAAATTGCTCTGTAAAGCGGAGTAGGAGGGTATGGCAAAAGCGTGGGAAGAAAAGCCCAGTGCCATGCAAGATGGGCTGTGCGGCGACGATGGCTAACAAGGTGGCGCCAGAGTAGCGCACATCGCCTGTATGGGAACGAAGCACTGCATGAGTGGAGATCTGTCTGCAGCAGCTGCTGCAAATGGCGCCCACACGTAGCCCACGTGCTGCCTCCCGCGATCTCCTGATTAGCGAGGCAGTTTCACCACACTTCGCTCCATTTGAAACCTGCCACACGGGACAGATTGTCCGCATCAGCCAATATATTACGGAACGAAAACGTGTATAGAGCTGCGCTCTAATTTCTCATTAGGGAATATCATGATCATTGCTTAATTTTTTTTACTGCATTCTTTAGGCTTGCGATGCACTGGTTGTCAGGTCAGGGAGCGTGCAGAAGCCTCCTAATGCTTGATTATTGCGTTCGATTGGCTTTTCTGTGCAAGCAATATGGTCTAGCGTGCATTCAAACAGCTGCTGGCGCCTCCACATGTTTTGTTTAGTTCCTGTACAGCATTGTACAGTAATGTGGAGTGTTGCACAATAATGTACAGTAATGAATAAGTGAACTCGCACGGGCGTTGCTCAAGATGTAAGATTAGACAGCTAGTCAAGCTTCAGAAGAAGGTCCATCTCAGATCCACTGCGTGCTCTTAGGTGAGCAAGAAAACCCCATAGTATGGAAAGGATTGCTCGTAATAATTTGCACATATGCTGTCGGAGTGCCGATCAATAGAAGCAATCAATGGCAGGGAAAATAAAGTTGCACTTGATATTAGTTGAACACAATTATTAAAATAACAGGCACTCATGAGCGCCTATTGTTTCAGACATCAGATTGGAAAATTGACACCCAGAGAGAAGCTTCTGTGTCTTTGCTGCTGCTATAATTTTAAAAAAAGTTATGTTGCCAAGTTCACCAAAGTGCAAATCTTGTGTCTTTGAATTGAAGTGCTAGGAGAACTGGAGGCTAATTTCAGAGATATACCTCCAGTCAAAGCTTTTTTTTTGTAGACCTCCCAACCTGCCAAAAATGTTCAAATCTAACAAATAAAGTTCAGTTGTCATTTGAGATGGCAGATGATGTTGCTAGCAGAAAAATTCTAACAAGAACATTTAACAACGCAACTGTCAACTGAATTGACAGATTTCTATAGGTACGGTAATGAAAGAGTTATCTAAACACTTTGCACATGTTAAGATATCAGCAACGAAGGTGCAACCAGAAGTGTTTCAAGTCCTACGTGAAAGACTTGAAACATGATCAGTGCTTCCACGTTTAGAGCACTACCTTGGCATGTATAACTATGCATGCAGCACCCAAGTGGTATAGGTGGCTACAACCCCTAGAATATCACTGAGGCTCAGAAAAGAACACGCAGTATCCATGTGCAGATTCTTTCCCAAACCCGGATCATGACTTAATGCCTGTGCATTCGGAAAGCACCGGTGAGAGTTCCAAATATGGGTGCTGTGAAATGAATGCTCTTAAGGGACACTAAGGAAACCATTAACTCGACCTAAATTGAAAGATTAGGCTTCTGTAACAATGAATGTCATTCATGAAGAAAACAGCTTTTTGAGAGAAAACTACGGAAATGGAAAGCCAGGGTGTGGCACCATGTGTTGTGGATTACAGTAGCCCTTCAAGTGACTCAGCACTGGTGCATACACAGAGAGTGGCATAGAGGAACGACTACATCAACTCGTTCGTTTCGCCGTGGGCAATTCAAACTGAGGAGCAACAGCGGGACCTTTGGCGACAATTTTTTATGCAACAAAGTCATATGATGGCATACAAAAAACAATGATAGACTTGTAGTTGAATAATCTATCAACCAAACTCGACAAAATTTTTACCTTTAGAGTCCCTTGAATAGGCTCTGCTATCCGTGCATATGTTTAGCAGCTTTGAAAGCATTGTTTCGAACAGCTCCTTGATCGAGGAGATCAATGAAACCCATACGGAGCGAGAGAGCCGATTCTTACCATTGCTGTGGTCATGTCCCGAATGATGCATATCGCCTGAGGTTCTGGTTGTGCAGGAACCTGAGAGAGCAAAATAAAGATATTTTGATTTAACACAAAGAACCTTCTCACCTTTGGATTTTCTTTACGGAGGGGTGTGACATAAAGGAACACTAGTGTATTATAATTGGTGGCAACCTAGGAATTCCCAACAAGCTCCATTCACAAATTCACAGGGCACATACATGTTCCAAAATAGTAGTTCTCAAGAGAACCAAAAAATTACAAGACTATCTTGGTACATATGCCCAATATCGTCTTCAACATGTACATAATCAGAAAGGCATTTCAAGGGCCCTGAAACTGACAATCTATGAACTCCCTGGTAAAGTGAGCATTACTACACAAGTAACCTTAGTGGCACCGAATCAATAGAGGAATGTGGAAATATGGTGCTTTGATTCCTTTGGCTTATCGATTTTTACAAAATTGTTGGTCACGGATAGTGCAATCAGAGTTATGTCTGCAGGATTACATAAACAGGCAGGCATTACTCACACGACAACCTGCTATGTTAATCCTTTTGGGTGCTGGCAAAAAGACCTAAAAAAAAACAGCGTTCAGAAAATTAATTTAATTTTGCTCACCTAGACAATACTTTTTTAAGATTCAAAATACATACAACATGGGAGTAGGAAATTCGCAACTTGTGTCTAAAAATACGAAATAGCAAGAACCATGTATGCTGACTTCAGGGTTGATAGGAGTACAGTTCCTGCACAACCGTATGATGATACAGGCCCATTTTAGATAAACATTTGCAGTGGTAGGTTTGCAAATTGCAAAAAGTGTAAGTTCTTGAAAAGTGGCTATGGAGGATTATAATGTTGCTTTGGTATGACAGATGTAAAAAAATGGTATGATGGAAAGTGCCGCACCATGCTCCTTACACCAGAAACATGTTACTTTGCAACCTTTATAGCCAGTGTTGCTTTGACTAGTACACCAACTTGCTTAATATCCCTTGCCTGCTGTATACGGTATAATGTCTACAAAGTGCCATGCATCTGACGAGTAAGACCTACTTCTGAAGAATGTACACACTGTACAGGGCAGCAACAAGTGTGTGGCAGCCGCCATTTTTAAAACCTCTACCAGACAAACGGAATCCGTAAATACCTTAACGGCCATAGAGGAAACGCACCACAATGTCAAAATGGATTGGATGAGCCTGGTCCATTACCGGCACTTGGAAAGAGGTGGTAACGTCTGAACCTAAGAACCGTGATATAGTCACTTGTTCAACGATGATAGTTCAATGTGATATTTGTGATAGTTCAACCGTGATATAGCCACTTGTCAGGAGTTTCTCCATCTCATTGTAATGTAACCTTAGAGTTTAAGGGAGGCCCTGCACTCAAGCAGAGGGTTCATTCAACAAGAAACTATCAGAGAGTCTAGCATGTGCTTGTGTCAAGATTGCCCATTTAGATGTGCCGATTCCTGGAAGACACTGAGTGGCTTTTGGCAGCTTTGTATGTCAAATCATTGGCACAGTTGCATAAAAACATGAACCATAAATCTTGAAGGTTAAAAGAAAGAACAAATCCCATTTCAACTTGTGCACAAGAGACTTGTTCACAACAAGGAACTTTAGCTTGTCTGGGTTACCAGAGAGGATAACCAGAGAATACTGTGTAACTACCACCGTAACTACTGCCATTCATGTCTCTGGCAACCTGGTACTCTGTAAAGGTACATTTGTATATGAAAAATCTAAAATTCTCCAATGGCAACAGCAGAAGTTTGCAGAAAATAAGTATAAAAAAGATAGTGCACTGTCTACGGCACTTATAGACATTCTGTGGCTTGCTTCTTGGTGTCTTTATTCGACTGTGAATATCGTTCTCGACCAGATGAGCTCTAATGAACACCCAGACCTAATGCAAGTCTCAATGAGGTAAGGCATGCTGCTGGGCTAGTTGGTCCATAGGTTCAGCAAAATAAACTGTGCGAGGAAGACAGACAGGTTGAAAGTCTGAGCTTTGTGTGTGTGCGTATATGTTTCTGTTCATGTCCTGTCTTCCTCGCGCAGTTTGAATTCTGCTGAACCTTTTGGTGAGGTTTTCTCATTCCCGATCCTAACTCGAGAGGGTGGTCACTTGTCCATGTGCTTGTCAAAGTGTTTCTACCACTCAACAATCTCTCTGATGCACTAGACTTGTGCTTCTCAAACCATAGCCACAGCGAATGCCCAGAGCTCAAACGATTCGACAGGGGCTGATGGGGGGTGCTCAATAGGTGAGCTTCTGACATGTGTCAACCAACAATAGATAGAGGGAGACAATTGGTGGAGCGTTTTAAGACAATGTATAGGCGTTGAGGTACACGCTTAGGCTCAAACTACAGCAAAGGAGGAACAGTGGGTCTTGATGCTGATCAAAGCTATTTTGACGGTTTCAAAATCAAACTTGCTAATTGCAAAAATAATTACGCCAGGAGAACTGTCAGCAAATAATGTGCAAAACGCTACTAAGACAACTTTAGTAAATGCAACATGCGTTTCGTTTGTAATGCTGCCGTTTGATGTCTCATACACCGAGCATGCTGTTTCAAAGAAGAGCACACTAGGACATTACAGAATCCGATGTGAACATGCATGAAAATAATGCTGACAAAAGGCTACACCCCCCTCCCCCCTCCCCCCCCCACCTTTTTTGACAGCAATTATAGTCTGCACGGCTGCTGCGCCATAAAAATCCCAAATCATCGACAGCATTTTTGGCCAGTTTATCAAGTTGCAGCTTGATGCACTGCAACCCGAATGAAGGCAACTGTAATGTAACCGAGGACGCAATCCCAGAAAGGTTCCTAAATGTGCACTAGCATTGCATAAAAAAAAAGCTGCTGTACATTGGCACCCTGTTTTATGGCATCTGACACTTAAATGCTGGTCCCATAGTTTTTACTGTCATGCCTGGCGACATGCCAGCGAAAGCGAAGCGTTCCCGACAGAGGAAACGTCTGACCCATTCAGAAATAGTCGGCAAGCGGCTATGGCTTATGCACAGGCTTTGAACGAGAGGAAAGAATCCGAGCAAAACAGAGAAAAGCTGCAGCGAACACGAAACTTGGCACTGTTTGCCAGACGATGGCACCTGGCTCACCTACACCGCAGGAATGTCAACGAACTCTGTCCAGACAACCACACTACGCCCGTGCCATTTTGGTGACACTGTGCATTGGTGCGTATAAAGCTGGAGTACAGCCAGCACAGATGAATAGGTTGACATGCAACTTCGCTACCTAGTGCAGCCATAGATTAGACTGAATATCGTGGCGAGATGTTTTTTTGGAGTCCAGAATTGTGTAGGTGGCATAACTAAAGACGTCGTTACACACGTTTCGTTCGAATTTCAGAATATTTACCTCCGTAAGCAAGTGGTCAGTACCAATGAAGCCTCAGGGTCTAGAGACAGTAATAAGAGGGCGAACATTGGCTCAGCAAACGGAAGCCAGAAACATTTAGAAGATTGGTGGTGCTTATGCAGAAAAGAAACAGACCGACGTCGAATAAAAATTGGTACATAGCCTCAGGATAGTGTAGTCTCGCACTTATTATAGACACCACGGAGTTGGAATTCAAACAGTCGACATTAAGGCTGCATATCAACTTAATATAGTGTGCTGGGGTGCTCGGCACATGCCAACATTCCGTTTGAAAGGGGAATTTACACATGTTATATTGTGCAAATACAGTCCTGATGGGAGGCATTCAAATAAGCCTAGGAGCAACATTTGCTTGTAAACAAGGTGTGTGCACATATGGTCACGTTGATGTCCTAAACGTACACTGCCGATCACCCTGATTAACTTTGTTCCTACAGCTGTTTTAGCAAGTCCTGCTAAATAATGCAATGTTTACACCATCCGGATAAACGGCACAGAAGAACTGCCCGGCTAGCTAAAACAAGACTTCATACTTGATGACATCCAACGGGTGCCCACCACATATAAGCAAAATACCGGAGTGTGAGGGCTTGGAACCCAACCCCTTCCCTCCAAAATCCATCCTCGTGCTTCATACTCCCGTGATGGCCAAAGAACATAAGCTAAACACAGCACTTGTGCCCGCATTAACTGACAACAGTGGAATACTTTTTTTTTCTTAATGAGCACCGTTTTCGGCCAAGAGTAAAATTTTTATCAGCGATTAGATGTTTACCATAGTGCGCAGCAGAAGCAAGCCATTGAACTTAAACCCCGGGAATCATGGGCCACATTTGTCGCACCGCAGTTATCTGAGGCATATTATCTTGTCTTCTGAGTCACACGAAAGGTGGTGGCGAGGCCCAAGCGACGGACACTAATTCGCGCTGCTTGGAAAGCGTGGTAAGGTTAGATCTCCACCGAAGGCTCGCACATAAATGAGCGCTGTCGCTTACGGAGCCATGGGTTTCGAAACTACGGCGCGGGCTGCACCGCTAGGAGCAAGCAGGAACGCGTGGTCGCAGGCCCTCTGCCACCCTCCCGCGCAGCTAAACACCTCTCCGCATTTTAAACTCCGGGCGCGTGGCTGGCGTTGCCTGAAAGCGGCTAAAAATACCCGACTGCGCTGCCCCATTTTTGGCGACTACCCTCGTCGCTTCGCTAAGAGATCCCCCGTGCTACCACATGGCACGGGTCGAGCCTGTCCAGTGCTGCAACTTTTTTTTTCCCCTTCCGCTCCTGCTTGCAGCACTACCAACTCGCTCGCCCTTAGCAAGCTTCTCTCGCGTTGTGTTCTTATTTCCTTTCGGTTTCACTTTTCCTCCGCTTACGCAGCGCGCACAGCCGATGAATTTTTTTTTCTTGCTTTCTTTTGACACGCTCGCGGAGTCGCTGGGTCACTCGAAACTTTTTTTTTTTTCCCTCCCACAGTTGCCGCGGCGACCAACGTATCACGCAGCTACGCGCACACACACGTTCTCCCATTCATTGAAGAGCCACGCAGGTTCGTAGCGAGTCATGGGCATGCAAACGCAGCGCTTTGCGGCGAAGAGGTTCCCCGATTGGCACCCGCCTCGCAAGCGACACCGTTTTCGCTCCGACTCCCGTCTCTACAGACAATGGACAAAAGACGAGCCAGTGTCGACGACGTGCTAGATGTCGACAACGTGCAATGACGCAGGCGGCGACCGAAGAGGCACGGGGCGTACTCGGCACCGGGCGTCAAGTGCGCACACGCACCGAATGAACGCCGGGACGAGTTCGGCGCACTTCGCAGCACCTGCGAGAGTGCGTGTGTGTGCGCGCGCGTAGTGCGACCGGGGTTACGGTTGTGTAACAGCTGACGAGACGTAGAAGAACGCGCGGCGAATGCCGCCGTTGTCAGCGGTCCGGACACCGAGGTCCGGAAAGGGGCGCCGGCCTGGGGCTTCGAAAAGCCAGCTGACTGTCCCTTTAAAGTTAAGGCGTGCGATACCGCGAGCCGTGCGCTTGGGGGAAAAAATGAGGGCACTTGCCTCGTCCGAAACGGGCTGTGTGTTCTCTCCGGGCGTCATTTCGGAGCCGCGGTGTAGTCTGCCGGGTGCGGGCAGGCTCTCCTTCGTAGGGACGATGCGCGCACGTCAAAAGAAAAAAAAAATGTTCAGGTAGGGGGTATTCACACAACCACTTTCAAGCCATGATGTTCACCGCAGCACCAGCAGCAGTCGCAGCCATGACCGAGCCAGGCCAGCCTGTATTTAGAAAAGAAAAATAACGTGTCACGTTATTGGCGGAAACGCCCGCCTGACGTCACTGAACGCAGGTGCTGGGCCAATCGGAGCGAGCAACACATCGGATGCACGGCGGTCGTAGGGTAGCGTCACATTGTTTATTCCCGTATCAGCAAAATAATAATAACATCCAAACCTTATTTTACAATACATTTAAAACAGCTTTACAAACAAAATAAATTTCTTCATTATTTACAGAAGCAAAGACGTTCTAAAAAATATTATATATATTTTTAATTTTCTCCGCCAGGGTGCTGCTTGGTCACGTGGCCTCGCTAAGAGCCTCGCGAATGCTTCCACTTCCGATCGTTCTTTTGGTCGTGTGCCGTCATCGTCAGCGCTTGTGCGCGTCGACTACCGAAGCATGAGGTATGTAATCCGTCGCAATCCTTGGCTGAATTAGTATTTAACGTTCTAGTTTGTGTATCAATCGATACTTATGTGCAGGACAGTACGGTTAATAAATGAATTTGTAATTACTGTCGTTTTTGTGCATTAAGATCGTACTTATGTGCTGCACCCGCCTATCCCGTTGTATGAACAAAGCTTTCAATTGTGCCTCACACGCACTTTAGGCAGTAGTCATGGTGATACTCATTGCCATAATATTCTGTTTGTTTTTTCTCTCTACAGCTCCAAAGTGAGCAGGGACACGCTGTACGACTGCGTCAATGCGGTCTTGCAGGAGTCGGCGCGGAAGCACCGCAAGTTCCTCGAGACGGTGGAGCTGCAGATCGCGCTCAAGAACTACGATCCCCAGAAGGACAAGCGTTTCTCGGGCACCGTCAAGTAGGCCTCGGCGCGAGCACGCCATCTTCCTCCACCACCAGCGTCGCACAAAAAACTGACCTGAAACGCACAGCATTTGGCGTCGTTTTACCAGAGGAAACCACGCCCTTAGCCCTAAATCTCATTCAAACGTTGGGGCTACCTACTGATGGGGCTCTTCCTTGCAATGTTAACGTTTCAAACTCGAGCAGAAATGCAGTGAATGCGGCTACTTGGCCCTTTCCAGCGCATGCGCGCCTGGCGCCATGCGGAGCTGGACGGCGCTGCGTTAGTTAGCATTCGTTAACGATCTAATCGTTGGTCATAATTAGTCGCTGGTTGCGCTGACCAAGACGCCAAATGCCTGTAGCGCAACAGGAAGCTCGGTTTTCTGTTTCGGGAAGCCGGGCGGACTCGAACCCAGAGTCTTAAAACTGTGGGGAGGTGTATCGCTTCGGCGGCACCAATAATATTCGCCCGGTGACTCCTGGAAGCCCACTGTCGTATGTATGACCGGTGCGCTTGCAACACACACCAGTTGCTTCGGAGGCGGCACTCGGTCGCAGCAGACGGGCGTTACGAGATCGTCTGTTACGATCAATTTTTCACCTTATCAAACCTTCTGAGACAGCAGAATGGAATAATGGGGAAGAAAATGCCCTTCTCTGCGACTGTTGCTGCATTTGAAGTACTGTGGATGACTGATTAGGGCAGCATTTTGGAGTGCTGTGTTGCTCGACATTGCTTCGAGATGGGCTGGGGACAGGAAAAAGTCGCAGGTGTGCATCGTTGCAGTGATGACTCTAGCACTGGGCAATGAACTACGCTGATTACATGTGCATTTCTGAGCAAGATGCATCTCGTATGCCATGTCCATGTAGCGGGTTTCTTTACAGGGATATGCACTCATCTTGTAGCCTATTGGCATGATTCGAGGAAGGTCGCGAGGTGACATAGGTAAATTTTCTGCCAGTGTAGATATTTGGCCTTGTTGATGTGACATTTTGTAGTTTCATTCTGTAGCCCAAATAGCACAAGGAGACAAATACAGGCACTGTGTGTTCTGTTCTATTCTACGTCCTTGTGCTATTTGTGTTACGGAAAAACACTGCAAAATATGTTTTGCTTTTTTGCTGTGGACAACAGCTATGCAGTGATGTTGGCTCACTACAATTGCAGCAGAAGTTTATGCACCTTAGGAAGCAAAACCGCAGTTCTTTTGCTTGGTTTTGACATGTGCAATGCTAAAGGTGTACCTTTCACCTCACAGGCTGAAGCACATCCCGAGGCCCAAGTTCCAGGTGTGCGTTTTGGGTGACCAGCAGCACTGTGACGAGGCCAAGGCCAACAACCTTGCCTGTATGGACACCGAGGCGCTGAAGAAGCTGAACAAGAGCAAGAAGCTTGTCAAGAAACTCGGTGCGTGCTTCTTTCTTTTGCCGAGGGGCTTGGTGTACTGGCATAATTATTTCTCTTTACTTTTGTGCTAGCCTTGCCCCTGGTGCGTCACTAGATACGACTGTCGACAGCACCAAGCCAATCTGTGGAAAGGCTAGCTGCTACCAGAATGATGACTTAATCAAAACTGCATGTATTACCTGAACTTCTTGTGATCGACACAATGAAGTCTGAACTGGTAGCTCGTTGCGATGTAAGCCAACAGTTGAAATGTGCCCAAGATAAATGTACGTGTGCATGCGGGGCTTGTGTGTTCAGTAATTACATGCACGAGAAAAACGCGATCGAAACTTCTCTGCCAACGTGCCCATAAAAGCTGTTGGCTTTCTTTGACTGCTAGTTTTTCTTCCTCTAGATTGGGTTGTGCTCACTCATTTCATTTTGTTCTCGCCACCACAGCCAAGAAGTACGATGCATTCATGGCGTCCGAGTCGCTGATCAAGCAGATTCCACGTCTGCTGGGCCCTGGCCTGAACAAGGCGGGCAAGTTCCCCACACTGCTGACCCACAACGAGTCCATGATGGCCAAGCTTGATGAAGTCAAGGCCACAATCAAGTTCCAGATGAAGAAGGTATGCCCAGCTGTGCTGTCGTTGAGCATGGCAGAATTGGTTAAGCTGTGCTCCCATACTACAATTTGAATGTCTTTCAGTGTACAGGAAAGTACAAACAAGTGTGTCAAGGTTAGCAGTGCTCATGTTGATGGATTATCACACTCAAACCAGTCCCTCTAATAAGTGCTGTTGTGGCACTATTGGTAAGGGTGTGCGAACAGCAATTTTTGGGACACACTCGAGTATATTTAATGTTGACTAGTTTATGTAGTTACATAGTAGGTTGTGAAGTGTTGTGTGTTAAAAGCACGAATGGGGAGTTAGAAATGAACCAGTTTCTTCCCTCGCACAGGGTTCTTTCGAGTGCGAATGATGGCTCAAATGGCCTGTAACGTATGGCTACCTTGAATGTAGCCTGCTCTGATGCGCAAGTTCATGTTTTGTCTATACTATGCCCACAAAAAGGAAAGCTTACCGTACTTCGCTCCAATTTAGTTTATTTGGGTGCAGTTGACATTTTAAAATTAGAAAAGTGTTGTAAAAATATACGTATATATGAATAGTGATTATCTTATTTGAGGGCCCAATCAAATAGGACGGCATTCGATTTCGGGTATTCGCCCACCCCTAGCAGTTGGCTGCCAGCATTTGTGTAACAGGCTTGATATTGCACTCTGCAATGGCTTGGGCATTTTGTCAGGTTCTAGCTTTCTTACCTTGGTAGCAGTTTGACAAATGTTATACAGTGTTTGACTTGGTGTAATGAGTTTGAAAGATATCACTGAAGTCTTTTTCATTTTTGTTGGAGACTAGATGAAAGGTAGCATTTTCTTGGCTGCTCACACTCTGCTTCAAGTGTGGTGCGTTGCAAATGGGTGAAGGGGTTGTTTATAATTCATGTGCACAAAGGACGAGGCCTGCTTGCTGTTTTTGTTGCAGTTGGGTTGTAATCAGTGGCACCTCCTTCTTACAGGCTGTGTATAGTGCAGCTTGTCCATAGTTCTTTAGTTTAGTGTACTCAAATGTGTAATGCCAAGTGTGGCTTAGTGTGCAAGGTTGAGATGACATATGAGTTGAAAGTTTGCGTGGCAGTCCACTGTTTTTATGCGAAGCATATTATGAGAGCTCAACCCAGCTCCTCAGGCGCGGCGGTGTCACCTTCAATGACCTTTGACCCCATGCCATACCACGTGACACCGTGACGTCACGACAGAGGAGAAACGGGGCTCCAACTCGCGGCGGTATATAAGCAGCTGCGCTTGTTTCTAGGTGGCTTTGGCTCAACTCTTGCAAGATGGGCGGGGTGGGGATCGAACCAGGGTCTCCGGAGTGTGAGATGGAGACGCTACCACTGAGCCACGAGTACGATGCTTCAAAGCGGTACAAAAGCGCCTCTAGTGAATGCGGTGTTGCCTTAGAAACGAGCTGTTTCTAAGGCTCAGGCGTGCGTCGCTTGCTCAGGCGCACATTTCGTTGCCGCGCCGAACGCTGCGTTTCTCGACGCTCACTGCGTCCAATGCGGGGCGCGTAGTCGCTGTGCCGTAGCCCATTGTCTTACACCCCTTGGCGGGTCGACGGGAACGCTGTCGCGTTCCACTCTTGAAGGCGAAGCAGAGTAACGCATGAGTTGTTTCTTCGTCTAGCCAAACCAAATATAGCCAAGCAACAGCAGTTCACCAGGCTAAACAGTGGTTCAACAACTAAAATAAAGGCTAGTATGCTTCGCATCCTGGGCTTCACCTTAGCTAAGCCACATCCATTTTTCTAGGTCTCTTCCGATAGGTCCCAGTGATTTTTGCGTAAGGACATTTGTTGAGAAACGTGATGAGTCTAGCACTGGGCAATGAATTTTCATTGATTACTTGTGCATCTCTGATGACCACCATTCCTTTTACTGTTCCCCGTGTTGAGACCTTGTTCTCACTGTAAATTTTTTTTCTGCACTAGGTTCTGTGCCTCGCAGTTGCCGTCGGCAATGTCAAAATGAGTCCAGATGAGCTGGCCCAGAACATCAACCTGGCCATCAACTACCTGGTGTCTCTTTTGAAGAAAAACTGGCAGAACATTCGGTCCCTGCACATCAAGTCCACCATGGGTCCACCCCAGCGACTCTACTGAGCTGTTCTGTTCTCTAGCATTAAATGCACAGCATTTTGTCCTATGTGCAGTCTTGGTTTTTCTACTGCTTGGCAAGCTATGCAAGTTGGGTGCAGAGCTTATGTTGCGCGTGTCGCATATATTTGCACACCGGCAGTTGCCTTCAGGCAGTGGGTCTTCCTGTGCGGCTAGGCGATAGTTGACCGTTCTTAACATGAAGCCGCATCCGGCACAACAGTGTCTTTGTTATAAGCTATGTGGGCTAATATATTGATCTAATTCTTACTTTATGTAATGTTCGTGTTCATTAAATCAAGATTAGGCAACAGTTAAAGTTTGTGCAATGGGACGTTGCAGATTGTGTGGACGAGATTGAGGGAATGTATCCTGTCGCTGCAAATGGACTTGAATGAGGGGATCAAAATTGTGAGGCTAGGCTAATTGTTACAGCTGTGTATGGCTAGGGCTGTGTTATTTTTCGTGTCAACAAAAGGAAGCTGTCGTCATGAATGGCTTGTGCCCGCAAGCAAGCAAAACATGCAAGTGTTCTGGCTACATAATGTATGCACAGTTGTGCTCCCGCTTTGCAAGAGGACAATGTCATTGAGTATGGGGATGGTTGTATGTGCCGCACAAACGAGACTGAATTGTGACTTAGTCACGATTACGCTGCATCTGTGATCATAGTTTCAAAACCAGGCGAGAAATGGTTCACTCAATTAGAGCTGAAATCCCACCAGTCCAAGGCGCTCAACATCCGTCGTGTATGGCCGCGATTCTAAGGTTGAAACTGAACCAATTAGTTTATATGACAGTAATTGCAAAACTATCGCAACTACCATTACCAAATGATGAAAAATACATTTACCCTTGTCTAATCCTGCATGTTGTGCTACAGGTATGCTGGTGAGCCACCTTCACAGTATGGAATGACCCCTCACTTTTTGTCTTGCCTCAAAGACAATAGAATGTGTCCTCACTTACGATGCTGCCGTGTACTGGGCACCACTATGGGCTACCGTCAGTGGTCAGGCGGCCACTGCTACGGAGGCATGCTTTTGCGGCGCTCGCTTGGAACGCGTCGGTCGTTCTAAATTGCAATTTTAAAGGGACACTAAAGCGAAACAATAAATCAGTTTAGACTAATGAAGCATTGTTTGAGAACCCTGCAGGCAGTGATTTCAAAAAGATAGCTTGATTATTAGATGAGAAAATGAAGGTCCAAGTATCAGTATTTGAATTTCGCGCCGAAACCCCAGCGCCGGTACGTTAGCGTTACGTCAGGGATTCCAAAGTATGTTTTCGCATTTGGGCCGCGTTGGCTGAATGAAGGTTCCTGAAACTTGCCATGTTTCATATCTGGTTCCTTTAGAACTCAATATAGTCGATCTGTACCGCTATATATAATTAGTAGGCCCTAGAAGATGCCATCAAAATCCACGACGTCACAGCGCCCAGGTGCGGGAACTCAAGTAGGCGTCGCCACTCGTATTTCGTTCTTGCGCTTTTTCTGGCTTACCAAACGTCTTATCATTGCAACAGTGGTATTTTTGGTGTTGTAGAACGGTGATTTACTGATGCAGAAGAAATCGTTTTTCACTTTAGTGTCCCTTTAAGGCGGCCGGACGCTCGAGAAACGACGTCAAATTTACGGCTACAACCATGTTTATCGTGTGAAAGAAGTAAACGGCACGGACATCGAAGTGCTCAAATGATGGGGTTTTGGGTGCCAGAGCCACGATCCGATTGTGAGGCACGCCGTAGTGGGGGACTCCGCAATAATTTGGACCACCTGGGGTTCTTTAACGTGGGCCTAAATCTAAGTACACGGGTGTTTCCGACTTTCGCCCCCATCGAAATTCGGCCTCCCTGGCCGGGATCTGATCCCGCGACTTCTCGCTTAGCAGCAGCCCAACACCATATAGCCGCTAAGCAACCACCGCAGGTGGCGAAGTGTTTGTCATGACAAAGCAAGCATTTTTGCGACGTCGAACTCAAAGTAAGTTAACAAACTGTCATTTGTAGCTTCACTACCTGGAGCGTGCCTTGCACCTCACAATTGTAGAGGTTCTGGCAAAATGCCAGGTAAGTGCTTTTTTTCTCCGTTGACCAAGTGCCTCGGGCATATTCTAGTTTTGTCGTTCGGGCTCGAATGTGAGAGGGCATTGCCGCTGAAGTATAATAGAGAGCAATCAGCCGAGACTAAACAACGTGAAGACTGAACAAATATGCGCTAGCGTGCATGAGAGAAATGCTAATTTTCGAATACTCGAAGTGTGCTGCCGTGTACTCGAACCTTCGCTTTCAGTTTATTATTCTTCAAATACAATGCATTGGAAAGATACAATATACAGACGAGGGTCTCAAAGACTGCAACGGGACCCTCGACCCTTTGTTCTGTTGTTCTAACCGCGAGAAAACATCCGCACGAATGAGCGCGGTTACAGCAGTCGCGTCTTGAACTTGGCGCAGGAAGAAGCACAGTGCGTACAAAGCTAGATTTGACACCTGACAATCACTGCGTGTTTGTTTTGGAGCAAGACGAGCTAAACAACTACCTAAACTAATTTACAACAGCGTGAATCAGTTCACGCTTTGTGTTTTTACGGGTGCCGCGGCAGGTTCCTTTCGTTTCTTATTTTTGCATTCACGTCTTAGTTCGTTTAGCAGAAATTCCCAAAACCGACACGAACCGCGACGATCCACTTAAGCCGCCGGGTTTTCCCCCGGTTATGAAGGGAAGCGGTAGAATTTGATGCGACAAAATCTTAACCCAACAGTAGTATCTGCGCTTGTTCTTTTTGTTCACACTTCTCAGGGAGGAGCTGCCAAGAGGCCGCGGTGGATCCATTGGAAAAGCAGGCTATCAGGCGCGCCTGAGCGCACCACAGACAATGGTGAAATGACGGTGACAGCAGTGACGGTGTGGTGACAGCCTACTCGTGGGTGCTCACCGCCGCTGCTAGGTGGCACGACATGTACAGGCAACCTAGAGTTACTGTATATGCTACCAAAGGTAGCATATACGGTAACTCTAAGGCAAACTTCATTGCAGGGTGTCCATAGTCGGATACAATTCAAGTCTGCAGTGAAGCCCCGCCCACGCACTCATAGCCGCCAGCCACTGTTCCTCCGCGAGGCTGCAAATAGTTCGTACTTCAAACTTTCCCTATTACCTAAATAGGGCGGTAACCACAAAAATAAAATTATAAGCGCGTAATGTTATGCGTTTTCACTCGTCTATTATAGCAAAAAGGCGAAAGCCTATTTCGTTATTAAACTGCAATAAAACGCTTGCTTCACTGCAACTATTTATTGCCAAGTTTCACTTTAGTTGGCAGTGAAGTTTCATGAGTAAAACGGGCTCAGCAGAGAAATGAACCGTACTGCGGACTTTTGAAGAGTGAAATGCTAAGGTTCCATAAACTTTGTCCATGTCTGTTGCATACCTCATCGCTTCCGCCGATGAAAGGACTCTTCGAGAACAGCAGTCGACGTACCGGAGGTATCAAGTACGACGCCATTTTGTTGTGGTCGCATGACGATGATTGTGTCTGCTTCTGTGATTGGCTGGCGGAGTAACAACCTGGCGTGGTCCGTGTGCTTTGATTGCCAACTGCTGTTTCTTTAAGTTGTATCCTATTATAGAAGCACTTAGGAAGAATGAAATTCACGACAGATTTCTGGTGTCCATTTAGCAAGCGTCGCGTTTGCCTTGACGATAAAGGTCTGTCCGAAAATCGCTCCTTGCGGTTAAGGTTCAATTATGGCGTGTGTGCGCGACGTCACAAACCTTGGTTGCTCTTATTTTGTTATAGTGCAAGCTTGACAAGGACAACAGAAGGCACATCTGACACACAGCGCTACAGAAGGCACGTCTGACACACACAGCGCCGTGCGTGTGTGTCTTCTGTTGTCATTGTCAAGCTTGCGCTATAACAAAATAAGATATGCCGTACCAACAAGCCCCTATTGCTATCCTCATCGACTTGGTTGCTCGTTTGCTATGAAGTTACCCGCGGGAGCAACTCCGCTGGATCGCGTCGGATAGACTATTCTGGTCAACATTGTTACCGGATTCTATCTAGCCGACGGCTGAGTCAAAGCGCGCTAGCTTCACCTAACTTCTAACCACCATAGCGCGCTCTTGTGCTAAGGTCACCAACGTTTGCTAACGTGGATGAGTACCTATTACGATTGCTAGCTAAAAAATTCGGCAGCACCTATCTCACGACCACTGTCGACCAAAATGCACTCAGAATTAAAGCACTAAAGCGACAACGTATTGCTACTGCCGAAACGAGTTATACGTGAGGTGTGTACCGTACAATAAATAACTAGTTTGCGTGTGCTGCAGCGAAACTACATTCGCGCTCCGCTACGAAGAACCCCTCTATTCTGGAGAGTAGCGACACTCTGCTCCGTGCGCGCGCTTTCCTCTTCCAATTCTCGGATTTCACTTTCCCGCGGGCCGATCCACTGCGCACGGCACGCTTTTCCTACCAGAGGGCGCCGCAGAGCTGATGTACACGCTTGTTACGGCCGTATGAAGCGTTGTGTTGGGATTAATCGCCTAGTGACTCTGGTACGACTATGACAAACTTCTGGCAAGCCTTGCTGGTGAATATTTTTCGAAAAAAGTCTCAGAGATAAAGTAGCGGAAGCCCTCTAAGGAATGTCTACCAAGCAGTAAGTAATTCAGTGGCTTGCTCGCCATGGCTGCCATTGCGGATATTTCATAATTTTTTTGTGCGATGAGCCATGTAGCAACGTCACCCATTTGTGGAAACAACGCATAACAGCAACAAAATTTCGGCTTGTCTATCGGAAAAAGACACTTTCTGTTTTTCTATGGCGCAGATTATTCCTGCGCTGCGCCTTAGAGCGGACTCTGACAGCAGAGTGCCTGGAGAGAACCCAAGAAACGAAGAGAGAAAAACTAACATATATTTTGACAGTCAACACCTTGAATAATAAAACAATCTTGTATATTCTTCGCCAAATTTCGGCATTTTTTGGCTCCGACTGGAGCATGTATTAAATTGCAAGCCCTGCGCCGGCTACTGCTCATTTCGACGGGGCAGAGTGGAAAGCCACGAACAACCGACGTCTGCTGAGTTATCTCCCTCTCCAGTATTGTTCAAGCCACGGATGAAGGAAATAAACTAAGAGTGAGAGCCGTCACAAGCCAACTCTCCGTAAAGCCATTCCTTTCGCTTTTTTTTCCTTCGAACAGTCGGCCTGACACGTGACCCTGCGCTGGAGGTGGACTCGGCCCAGAGTACTTGGTTCCCGGTGTAGTTCTATTCGACGCGCATTGGTCAAGGTGCTTTGCCAAACTACTCTGTGGACATTTTCCCTCGATCCACTCACGCAACTCGGGTGGTTTATTGCAACTTGTACATTTATCGTCTTCGTTGGCAGGTTCGAGTTCGACAACCGCGCCGCATTACTGCAGCACCCGCTGTTCTTTCAAGAAAGCGTGCACTGAGTACGGTGGTGGCAGACGTCAAAGCTCCCACGCGTTGGATCGACTCTCGTTGAATTGCGTTTTATAGCGTTACACTCCTTTTTAGCTTTTCCTACATTTTTTTTCGAGCCAAATAATGCTCAGCTTCGATCATCTTGCGAGGACCGCAATATATTCAGCATGGAATAGTCGATGGCTGCGAGGAGAATTTACTATGATGGTCGCGTCATTGGGGATGGATATGTTTTACAGGTATTACCATCATATCTGCAAATTACGAAACCTTATATGGGCACACCAGCTTACACATGAAGTGGCAATCTCGCTGACAACCGTATAATATCGAATAATACCACAACACTGTAATCACTGCGCCCTGTTGAAATTCCGCAGCGATCCCCCACTATCACCATATTATCCTCGATGCAACTTCGTTGCCATGGCTATACATAAAGCGGCCGCACTCGATACAGGTGTGTCTGTCGGGAATGAGACACTATCGCTTTAAGATATGCGCACCCCTTGTGTCACCATTCTGGGAAACTGGCCAAGAATGGGTACGCAGCAATATCACATACACAGTGCCAAAGTTACCTGCTCGTGCACATACCGATGACCCAGACTGCGTACTAGGCCAGACAGCAGCAAGTTGTCTACTCATCCCAGTGGCCCATGCTGTCTGCCCCGTAGGACGGCAGCCAGAGCACGCACCTTGTGACCTAAGCCAGTAGACAACTTGGTTTACTAGGCGAAAGATGCGGAAAGTGGATGACGTTCCTAAAGAACTCTTATCGCCTTAAATTTGTGCCACGATCCAGCAGCGTAACCTTACGGACGGTTCAGTGAATGTAGTTTCATGTGCACACATTTTAAAGGGAGGCTATTTTTGCCAGGCTACTCGGGGTTTGGCGTAGGATTTCGGTGTCTCGAATGACAAAGGCTGACAGGCGCATGCAGCAGCTAAGCCCAGTGGAGTCACGTGAGAGAGACATACGGACGGAGCGTCGGTTAGTTCATCCCGCTGTGAAGGAAGGAAGGAAGGAAGGAAGGAAGGAAGGAAATCAACTTTATTCGAGGTCCTGCAGGCCACGAGAGCTTTGGGCTCTCATGGAGTGGGCGTCTCCCACGACGCAACCGGGAGGTTGAGTATCCTGGTGGCGTCGTGGACCTGCTGGACGGCCCAGCTATAACTTATTTCGCGCGCTTCGCTGCGTCAAGGCGCGTTCGTGGCGTCGCAGCCAGTGGTACTTGGGCGCCGTTTCGCTGTTACAGACTACAGACGCCGGCTTTTTCGTTCAATGGGCCACTTGATGCTTTCGCACCAAAGTAAATCGGGACATGAATGATGATGACGTGCTTTCAAATTGCGGTACTTATCCATGGTGAGGGGGATGAGGCAAGAGCGAGCGTCGTCTGTAGGCACAAGTATTAACAATCGCGGGAAATAATTAAGAGGCTAGAAAAGGTAGAACTGGGAACGAAGGACCATGTGCAATTGATGAGCCAGACTAGATGAATTTGCTGATTGCATTTAGAAGAAATTAAGCAGAAAAACTGCACATGCTTCTCTTTCTTTTTCGATGTAGCCGCATGGTGGTGGATATCACCGACCGTGGTTGCAGGTGCGGCGAGCCCCGTTCCCAGGCACGCGCTGTACGCCCGGGGAAGCCGACGGGGAGGAAGTACGGCGCTGGACTCTAGCGCGGGTTTGGGTGGGGCCGCGGGCACAACCATGAGGTACGCAATAACCGCTTTCTTGGTTTCATGCTTGATAACCGCAGAGCTTACGCACAATTTCTGTCAAAAAGTACGCGGGCTACTTCCGCGCCTTCCCCACAAACATGTCGCTCGGCTGTGTGAGGCGGAGGCTCGAACATCTGTGGCCCTCTCGGCCCCTCAAGAGCTCTGGATGGAGAGAGTACCAGGCGTCTTTTCGTTCCCTTGGTTCGCCGGAACTTGCGGTACGCTACAGGAACACCGTTGAACAGTCTGTAGTCGGCCTGACGGTCGCATGCAACGTAGCCCGTGCACTTTTTGACACAGCGGTATACATTTCGCTGCACCGCAGAGTTTGTTGCACGAAACTGACAACCATGTTCTGGCGTTTTAGTGCACGTTGTGGACGCCAATCGGCGCCCGAGTTTCAGTTCTATTACACGTTGCGATCACGGGCTGCGATAACGCTTGTTTATTCGGTTCGCTGCGAATCCACGAGAGTGCGAGTGCCTTTTGCACTCCGCCGCTGCGAAATCTTGGGCCGAATTCACGAAGATTTTTCGTTCGTAAGTGATTTCGTAAGTGGAAGCCGCCTTCAATAATAATATGCCCAGCATCATGATTGCTTGTAATTTGCTCTTACGAACAATTCTAACATGAGAGCCTTTCGTGTATACGGACCCACGGGCCAGTATTCTGTAAGAGTCCACCTAGTGGACATGTCCGTTTCGTCTGATGTTGAAGTTCTGATTGGCTGTGGCGCCTGGCTGCTGTGGACGCGCAAGCCCAGCCAAGTCAATCAGAACTTCAGCAGCAGACGAAATGGACATGTCCACTTTGGGGACTGTTAAAGAATATCTCCCGCAGGTCGTCATGACCGGGAATCAAATTCGCGACTGCAGCAGTACGTTACAGCAGACAGAAGCAAAGGAAATAAAGGAAGGGAGCATGATGATACGTCACGCAACGAGCCTTCTCAAGCCAACTGACCGCCGAATCGTCCCTACTTTGCCTCTTCGTTTCCCGCGCCTCCAAAAGTCGGCTCTGACTTGCGAGTCCCGGCCGCGCTATCGGCTGACTGGATAAGCCCACGCATGTTTGGTTGCGGTTACATTAGGCCTAATTGATGCATACTTGTACGGGGATGCATTGCCATCGTTTGTGCACATTTTCTGCCGACGCGGGTGCGCAACTTGGCCGTGGGTTGCGCTGGCTAACACTCTCATGGCTATAAGTTGCACACACAAATACCTAAGAAATTAGACGGGAGGCTGACCACCGCGGTAGCCTAACTCTGCTGTTGCCTGGTGGCGGCTCCCTGGCCTCGTCAAGCTGTGCTATTACAGCTTTATTGCCAGGGTGGCTTTCAACACTTACATGTTGTAAATAGACTTGACTTTATTGGCGAAGCAATGTACACGTCATTCGGAAGGTATGGGTTCGGTTCCCGCCTGCGGCAAGTTGTCTTTTCGTGCACTTTTTTTTACCGCTTACCTTTTTATTATTTTAATGAAGCGTAACAATCAAAATAATCCCATATGATTTCTCTGGCTTCATTACGTGTTTATGTTTATTCGTGCGGTAGTTTCTTGTAACTTATGTACATTTATCTTCATTGCAACTTGCAAGTACGGCACATGCACGTTGTACTCGCTCTCACTGCCTTTTCGGGACAGCGTGACAGTTTGATGCACTGAAACCTACCCTATCGATGAAACCTATCGCGTTCTCGCCACAAGCTGGGCCGACAATCTTTGCATGGAGGGAGCAAAAAAAATATACCGGGAGAAAGCAGGACGTCAAGTAGCTCTAACCTCGCCAAAGCAACCTACTCTGACACTGTCCCCTTTTTTACTTCGGATCGGAGACCATGGGCACATTGCCTCTTGCGAAATAGGCCCTACATGGTTGCGTACCTGTCACATGATGAGGGCATAATCTGCCATGAACCTTTCCTTCATTGAGCACGTGCTGGTGGACGAGTTGGCTATGCATGATTACAAAGACGGCGCCAAATAAAACAACAGACGAAGGAAGGAGTCACGAGACAACCACGTAGGCGCAGAGCTGATGAATCAGCTGATGATTAGTTGAACAGAGCTGATGATCAACTGACAAGGGAGATATTGGAAGCGCTTGAGATCCAGAAGCGTGGTGATGATTGTATCAGTGAAGCCTCAGTTTCTCTATCGACAAAGGAACTGGCGTATCTTGGGAGCGACACTTAGAAGTTATTCTGTATCGTGGCTTCCTTGTGCGATGCAGATGACGGCCCTGTTCTTGTTGTTTTGATCCTTGACAGCAGCTATGTATTCCTACGTCAAGAACTAAAACTCAGTTGTTAGTGCGCCTACGTGGTTGTCTCGTGTCTACTTCCTTCGTCTGTTGTTTTATTTGGCGCCGTCTTTGTAATCTTTCCTTCACATCGACGATATTTACACCACACACATACTTAAGAAAGCAACGAGCAGGCATGCAAAGAAAGATTTCCGAGGCCATTTCACTCTCTACCTTTCCCTTAATTGTTTCATTAGTATGTGTGCGCTGTCAACAGCATTGAAATGTACTGTTACTAACTAGCGCATGCCTTAACACTTGCACGTTTTCCTTCGTAATTTATGTGACTACGCTTCGAAATTATCGCGTCGAGCCCCCTCCTAGTCTTTTTTCTTCCTCCATGATTCGTCCGCTTCAGTTTTGTCACGTGACGCTAGGTCTCTTTTAATTCTTCGTTTTTTTCCATATGCCAGAGCCCCTGATTCATCTCGGCGGGTGATTAAGAGTACTTTCGAAAACGGAGTGGCTCTAGTGACACCACTGGCGGCAACGCCTACTTATAAGTGATGTGCAAAACATGGCGGCCGTGACGCGTTTCCGGATCCCGTAATCGCTGTCAGCGTTTGCAGCGCACAAAACCAGTCCTCCGAGATTGGCTACCGATACTCCGCGACATTTTTAGCGTGTCCGGTACTCGGGCAAGCGCGGGCGGTTTTCCGGTTTAGCGGGGGCGCCAACCTGAGCGGCCAGGTTGGTGGCGCCAGCTGGTGGCGCAAAGCGCAACCACACAAACACAGAGCTAATTACTATATTCTGCTTAGCTGCTGGCGTAAATTTTCGACAGTGGCGTAATCGTGTTCACAATTACGCCGCTGCCAAAAATTTGCACGGGTGGCGAAGCAGGATATGGTGAGTTACTGCAGCTTTAGCTATGCGTTTGTCTGGTTGAGCTCTACAACACAAAGCGGCTTCACCGCTCACGTTTACGCTCCGACCATCCGGTAATCCGCCCAAACCGCTCCCGTTTACCGGAATAGGGTACAAGCTAAAGGTATCTATTAGCCGCTGGGCGGTTCCATTTACCTGCCTTTTCATTCCTCCATTCATTATTCATTCATTATTCATTCATTATTCCTTCCTTCCTTTTTCTTTTGCGCAGTAACAAGGTTAGCCGAGAGCTGCTCAATGAGTGCATCAATAAGGTCCTCGAGGAGTCGGCCAGCCGGAAACGCAATTTCGTCGAGACGGTGGAGATGCAAATCGCGCTCAAGAACATGAATCCCCACAAAACCAAGCCCACATCCGGCACATTTAGGTGCGCTAGTATTCGGGCATTTTGCTAACGTGCCCTGTGTTTGTTTTCACTAATTCGCGTACCGCATAACGTTTCCGACTGTTTTTTTTTTCATTGGTGCCGCTTACGCTTGGGCGTCGCATTCACCAATGCATATACGTGTTCGACTGGAATGGCTCATAGCGTCGAGTGCAATGGCTGCGGTGTCGAGGAGACTCTAGAACATCTACTGTGCTACTGCCCATCTTTTGAAAATGAAAGACATGACCTCTGCACAGCTGTATATCAGTTAGAAAATCATTCACCTTGAACAATATCTTGGGACCATGACCTCGCATATCGCAGCTACAAAAGCCCACAAAAGCGCTGCTGTGATATTTGAAAGCTACCGGATTGAGTCACTGTCTGTGATCCGGATTGAGTGACCGAACGATATCGCCAGTGGACTTTCTCTTCTTTTAATCATTTTCTCCCCTTTTTTCTTTCCCCAGTGCAGGGTAGCCAACCCGGCTCAGTCCTGGTTAACCTCCCTGCCTTTCATTTATCATTTACACAGGAGCAATTTTAAACCACTGTTTCGTGATTGGAAATGTCATAAGCTAATAAAATGCGCTGTACTGTTAAAAATGCTAATTTGCTATTCTTGATCTCAGGCAATTTGTGTCTAACGACCGCGCAGTTGTTTGCGCCTGTGCATGCCTGCCCGTGGAGGACGGAAAAGGACAGGAGAGAGAATCGAGCAACGCGATTGAAGCCAATTGTGTCAGTAAGATGTTGATGAGGGCTAGTTGGTTCATACTTAGAACTGAGGTGAAAACAGCGCGAAAAAGACGAGGACACAAGGAAACAAATACCGCTGTTCAAATAAACTTCCAGTTGGCAGTCAGCGCTTGTCTGTAGTATTTGTTTCCTTGTGTCCTCGTCTTTTTCGCGCTGTTTTCACCTCAGTTCAAATTGTGTCAAACGTCCAAACACGTGACCAAAGATACAGGCAGCATGTGACCAGGGGGACAGGCAGAGCATGCCGAGCAGCTGCCGCCCCACCGCGCATCGATTAAAAAACTAGCCACAGAATAAGGAACCAACTACCGGGAGCCAAACGTCTCGGCAAATCTCGATTCTTGCTCCCGTGATCTCGACGCAAGAGGTCACGTGTTGTGCAGACAGACTGAGCAACGCGCTGAGCAAAGGGACTGACGTCATGGAGCGTTCCCTTGCCAGGGCTCGCTGCGTGACGTAATGCTCTCTCCTATCTTTTTCCTTGCTCCATGCACAACCGGCCGCGAAATGTTGCGGACTATGAAATGTGATAAAAAAGCTGAATGTCTCCGCAACTTAAAACAATGCCGCCCGGTATTTGCATTTGGGGCCTCGACTAGAATGTGCTAACAACATTATCGTATACAGTTTTACTGGCTACTGCTACAAGCTGCTCGAGTATCGAACATGTTCTGAGACTCCGTGGTCCGTAAACTTTTGTGGCTGGGTGTATACCTGTCTGTGCTATCCGCGCAGCCGCCGTCGCTTGTTTGACCTGAGTGTTCTCCTCGATTGAAAATCGCAAGATGAGTACACGTTAACATTTATTTCGATGCCAATGCTTCACGAGATCAGTTAAATGGAATATAGTACGTAGGTCACTGAAGCTTTAGGATGGCTTTGTTCTCTGGGTAAACTCTGCGTCACACGATGTGGCTACCAGCGTTGTTGCTGCCGCACTCCTCTCCGGGTTGATGTTCTGGGCATTGTCACATTCCGCCGTATTGTCAAATTCGGTGATGGCTGCATTTTGAACCAATCAGAGAGGCCCAGAGGACTACTACGGCCTCTCCGATTGGCTCAAAACGCAGCCAGTACCAAACTTGACAATACGACGGAATATGACAATGTCCGGGATATCTAATCCAACGTATCGTGGTGCAGAGTATACAAGTCGTGGAAGAAGAAAGAAACCGGCAGAAGAACGGCGTTCTCTCAGTCGAATTAACAATGCACCAACTCTCCCAACATGGCGCTCTGCTCCAGAACTGAATTGAATTCTCGGGTTTTGCGTGCCAGAACCACAATTTGATAATGAGGCGCACACCGTAGTGGGGGACTCCGAATTAATTTTGACCCCCAGGGGACCTTTGTTAAGGGGCCCCAAATGCACGGGACACGGGCGTTTTTGTATTTCGCCCCCATTGAAATGCGGCCGCCGAGGTCAGGATTCGGTCCCGCGACCTACCTCCTCGTGTTTGGCGACGCAACGCCACAGCTGCTAAGCCACCGCGGCGGCTGCTCCAGATAGGACCCCCAGTATTCTGCAAACGCTACTACGTACGCTTACGGACCAAACGATGTCTAATTCTACGCTCTAAAAAATATCAGACGCGTTGGTGCTTATATATGTTTTCCCGCTACAATAATCCTCAACAATTTGCGGGATCAACGCTAGTTCGGTTGACAAAGAACTGAGATAATTCGATATATCTGGGGTGCGATCCTGTACGCGTTCGAAAGTCGAACGGAGGCGGTCCGCTCTTTACGTCACGAAATAGGCGGTCCGTTCCGTAGCGTTCGTCCGATAGCAGACGACACAGACTGGTTGACAGCCACGTCACAATTGACGTCATGGCGTTCGTCACGGTTCAAATTGACCAATCGTGTGCGGCTCGGCGGAACGGACCGCCTCCGTTCTGTTTTGGAACGCGTGCAAGGTCGCACCCCTGGGAGAGGTCTTCGTTCTTACGGATTATGAAGGTGGCATTCTGCACGTTCACTTCGCAGGGTGAAACACTGCTTGAAGCCCAACTTCAAGGTGTGCGTCATCGGAAACCAGAAACACTGCGAGGGGGCCCGAGAAAACGGCGTCGACTTCATCGACATGGAGATCGTCCAGAGGATGAAGAAGCGTCCCAGCTTCGCCAGGAGAATTAGTGCGTGCGGCTGCACCCGCCTCCCTAATTTGGTCTCGCACACTCGTTCGCGTGATGGAACAAATCTGTTTTTTTTTCCACGCCGGTACAGCGTTTACCGATAAACGTTGCGCCGGACGGCGCATCACGTGACCACTCGCATACGTCACAGATTTCTGTTGGTCCGCGATGCGCAAAGACGGGAAATGCCGGGCTATTCCTCGCGTTCTGATTCTGGCTGTCGAACAACACGGGTTTAGCTTAGAACGCTTTCTAAGTCTGGCAACAAGCGTTGCACTTTTGCCTAAAGTGTTCGAGTACGCTTGCTTCCTTTCTTCTACACGCTTTTAAGGATACGCATGGACAGGGTCCTCGTTTGCCAGCAAGACCGTTTTAGGGGAGACAAATACTCGTAGTCACTTATTCTGACGAAACAATAGCCATCGCAGCGGCCAACCGTCCTTTCATTGCAACATGCACGACGTATTGCATGAAACCGCGACGGAAGCGGGTCGAATCGGCTTGTCGGGATTGGATCGGCCTGTCGAGTTCGTCTAAACGCCGGCCAGCCTGATCCGTTTGCAGCGCGCATGTAAACGCGGACAGGTTGGGCCCGAGTGCCGAGACTGGCGCAGAACCAATATGGCGTCGCGAAATCGGAAGCCCAGTTCGAACGCGTTGATGTTCCGGCTCGACGTTGCGTTGCTGTGTGCCGTACGTCGTTGCCCAGACTCGTCAGAAGCGAGTTCATATGAACGCGGTCACGTCGGTCTCGGTCAGCCCGACTTCTGACTCGCTCCCTCACGTCGGGTTCATGCAAACGTCGACAAAGGTTTCCCGCAGAAAGGGCATTGCAACCTTGCGGTCGTTCCGCTGCCATGGGAATAAGGGCTAGCGCATGGATTTGTCTAAACCTGGGGCTTGTGGCTTCAAACTTTCTTGTTTTACCTTTCTGAATTCCCAAGCAGTCATATAGTTATATATAAGCGCGGCAGAGCAGTTAGTCTCTGCCCAAGTGCGCAGTCATTGCGAATTGTTGAAACGTTAACGCGCAAGGTTTTGTCGAAAATTGTAATTTTCAAAGTTACAAAGCCGTCTGGAATTGGAAGGACGGAGCTTAGCCACATCTGTGTACGGCTCATCATTCCCATGCTACTGGAACAGTCATTCCTTGCAGCTCCCGCGTAAAGACACTGGATGTTTGAAAACTACGCAGAGCTACGCGAATGGAAGGTAACTTAGGCGCCCCGCTTCGTATTTTGGGCCAGAGGATTATCACGATAAGCGCCTCACGCGCATCGATCTCCGTTATCAACTGGAGCGCTCGTCTGCGCCTGAACGTGCCTTTTGATATGATATGGCTTTGATGTGACGATAACGGTTTCGGAGTAGCCGGGATATTCGTTTGTTCCCACAACGAGAAAAGCAGCGAATATGGCTTTAAAATAGGCGCCGAACTCCAGGGTTGTCCGCCTAATGCCACACAGCTCGTGCAAATAAATTCTTTTTCTCTTGGCACAACCCACGCGGTGCTGCCGAAAGCTGTTGCTATGTTTGAGACGAGCAAAGGGGTTTTAATTCCCTAGACATGCTAGCGCCAGTGCATGTTGCCTCCAGTAATTTTTGTAGAGATATCTCTCGTGCATGGTTTCCGAGATTAAACACCGCACGCCGGCCGATCTCGAAGGCCATGACTCGTGCGATGAAAGACCTCACTATGTGATAGATAAACGGTACATTCTAGCTGCTTCGCGCAACCGCTACCATTGCAGCTCCCGTAGACACTAACGCCAGAGTTCCCTCTAGCAATTATGGCATGAAACTCTCATGGCTTAGTGCTCTGAGTAAAGTGCGTCATGAGCATTGCTTTTTTTTAAGCACACAGGGATTACATTCTTGCCAATAACATCGTTTTTTAGCAATCAAATACTCGTCGTCACCCAACCGCCGTTTCTGCGCGACCTCCATATTGATGCCACTCACAAGGCGGCTGGCACAAGCGTTCGGTTTTCCCGGCATCCCCATGCCGCAAGAAAATCTGGTGTCGGCGTCGGACGTCGTGTCACGAAAAATCATTCCTAAACACAACCACGCAGGCCCTCCGCGCAGTGCAGAGGCGTCACTCAACTAATTGAACTCCTCAAAGTAAAGTGCGCCAGAAAAATCGTGAAGTGCGACCTAAACTGAACCTACAGAAATTGCAGCGTCGGATTGTAATTTGAATATAGCTGACAACATTATTTGGTCACGCGAAAAGTCATACACAAACCTCCTTTCCAGCGTTTCTACCATTCACAGAGTGGCGCGGCCCGCTCCATTTCTTGCAACACCATCCAGATGGCGCTC
Organism: Dermacentor albipictus; assembly: GCF_038994185.2. Lineage (NCBI taxonomy): Eukaryota > Metazoa > Arthropoda > Arachnida > Ixodida > Ixodidae > Dermacentor > Dermacentor albipictus. The sequence continues at coordinate 29,494,584 of NC_091830.1, read as the reverse complement.
GGTTCCGCACATCCGCAAGAAAGCTGCGGTTGCCGGGAAGCGTGACAAGCAGTCAGGGATCTGCGACTGCTATCGCGTTCCGCTCTTAAAGGGGAGGTTTAAGCGCCTTACAGATTTTTTTTGCATTGATACGATGTTAGCTCAGAAATATGATCATTTTTAACAAAGTACAAGGGTACGTTTGATTCGCTCGCGCTGATGCCTTGGCTGTCAACTGCACCTCATTGTTTTTGTAACCAATTAAAATCAATTAGCTCTCACTCCGGTTGTTGGAGAGGCAACGGAGAATGGGGGTCGATCTTGAAAGGGAGCGAAAGAGCGAGGGAGCGAAGAGCGGGCATGAACCGACGGTGCCGCACACCCTTATCTCTTGTGCTGCAGGAGGGCATTTTTTTGCTGGATTGGCTGGCGCTCGCTCGGCTTGCGCCAGCTGGATTGGCTGGATTGCTGGATTGGCTGGCGCTCGCTTAACGTCGTGCACGCAGCGCCAAGAAAGACGATGGCCGCGAAAGACGCAGTGGCGCACGTCAGGCGTCATCGTCTGGCGCGCATTTCTTCGAAATGTGTCGACACGCCGTAATTACATTTTCGCTCTTCCACAGTCAAGAAGTACGACGGCTTTCTTGGGTCGACCGCCATCCTGAAGGACGTCACCGACCTCGTGGGTCCCATGATGAAAAAGGTGGGCAAGGTGCCTTTGCCTCTGGAGGACGACGATTGCCTTAGCCAGAAGATTCACGAGGTGAAGACGACCATGAGGTTCCAAATGAAGAGGGTAAGGCATTAGTAAGATCTTGATGGGGGCTAGTTGGTTCATACTTAGAACTCAGGTGAAACAGCGCGAAAAAGACGAGGACACAAGGAAACAAATACCACAGACAAGCGCTGACTGCCAACTGGAAGTTTATTTGAAAATCACCGGACATTTATAGCTTCATCAGCATAGGCATGCGCACATCATTAACAAAAACATCTGCAAATCATCATTTTAATCTTTCTTCCAAAAATGTTATTTCTTTTCCCGACAAGGCAAGAGAGGGAGTGCTCACACATTTATCGCCTTCCTTTCTTATATGAAAGGCCTCTATTATCTCCCTTTCCTTCTTGCTCTTTCCTTTCCCTATGAATTTAGTCTTTTCAAATATGGGGGTGCATTGACACTTGTTACAGTGTCCAGCTAAATGACTCCCATAGCCATTCTTTAGGTTAGTGCTGTGCTGAAGAGCTCTTTCATTGAAGCACTGTCCCGTTTGACCTATATAGGATTTCCCACAGCTTAGCGGTATTTGATAGATGACATTGCGCCTGCACTCAGTGAAACGTGTTTTATGATTAGTGGTGCACAAGTGCCTTTCGCGCTTGTTCATGCGATTGCATATCGAGGACAACTTGCATGGGGCACTGAAAACCAAATTAATATTATGTCTATTAGAAACTTTCTTCAGATTGTGAGACAGCTTGTGTTGTTTTATGTGACATTTTTTTATCCTCGGTTGACGATGTAATTTCTGCTAAGTTGTTTGACATGCCTGTAACGCGAGTGTTTAGATATGTTGACGACTACCTAATTGTTATGAAGAAAGATTCCTGTATGCATTTTCATGACGCGGTCGAAGAAATTTTGAACCTGTTCATCAACTCATCGGGAGGACTTAAGTTCACGTATGAATTGCCAATTAACAACCGTATTCAGTTTCTAGATATTAACCTCTGTTTTTCTTTGGACGAGCACGTATGCTGGCGATATCATCCCAGATCTAAGAAAACTTTGTTGTGTTACGACAGCGCACACTCTAAATTGATTAAGAGAGGCATAGCGACAACGTGCATTAAGGTAGCACTTAGTAAGTCATGTGAGCATGAGTGCGATCATAGTTTTTTAAATCAGATATCGCGACTACAGAACGCAGGCTTTCCCAGTTCTGTGATCACTTCAGTATGCGAAGCCATTTTGCAGAAAGAGAAAAGAAGTTCCGATGCTTCCCAAGAAAAAAACAAAGACAAAAGACTAGTGCAAGTGGTGCCATACCTACACAAGCTGTCTCACAATCTGAAGAAAGTTTCTAATAGACATAATATTAATTTGGTTTTCAGTGCCCCATGCAAGTTGTCCTCGATATGCAATCGCATGAACAAGCGCGAAAGGCACTTGTGCACCACTAATCATAAAACACGTTTCACTGAGTGCAGGCGCAATGTCATCTATCAAATACCGCTAAGCTGTGGGAAATCTTATATAGGTCAAACGGGACAGTGCTTCAATGAAAGAGCTCGTCAGCACAGCACTAACCTAAAGAATGGCTATGGGAGTCATTTAGCTGGACACTGTAACAAGTGTCAATGCACCCCCATATTTGAAAAGACTAAATTCATAGGGAAAGGAAAGAGCAAGAAGGAAAGGGAGATAATAGAGGCCTTTCATATAAGAAAGGAAGGCGATAAATGTGTGAGCACTCCCTCTCTTGCCTTGTCGGGAAAAGAAATAACATTTTTGGAAGAAAGATTAAAATGATGATTTGCAGATGTTTTTGTGAATGATGTGCGCATGCCTATGCTGATGAAGCTATATATGTCCGGTAATTTTCAAATAAACTTCCAGTTGGCAGTCAGCGCTTGTCTGTGGTATTTGTTTCCTTGTGTCCTCGTCTTTTTCGCGCTGTTTCACCTCAGTTCTAAGGGTAAGGCAGTCTCAAGGCTTTCCCGCGGTGCGCAATTTCGGCAGCGCAGCTGTTCGAGGCCAACGGCAACAAAATTTCACATTGGCCAAATTTGTCACGAATGGTATAGCACACACCGCTAAAGCCACGTTGGCAAAGCCACAGGGCTGGTAACTGCTTAGTTTTCTCGCTAGCAAGCTGTAAACAACAGCTAAGCAGACGACGCGTGCACCTGGCGGATGTCGCTATGACGGTAATTCTCAGTACGGCGATCGGTAGTGGCGGCGTTCTTTTTTTTTGTTTTGCAGTTTCGGTACCAAACAACTGATATTTTTGCGAGCTTTTCGTGACGCTTCCGTTCGTATTTCGAACGTCAAATTTTGCGAGGAGTCTTCTTTTTATCTGGGCTACATTAAACTGGGCTTCTTTACGCGGTCCTAAATTTAGTTGGAGTTGGACTTTAAGGGGATTTTCGCGAAGAATTTCGCGTACCGGCTGCGTTGTCGACGTCAAATGTTAGAGAACAGCCCACTAAAGCAGCCTGCATCTCAAGGCCGTACGACCGGGCCGTCGAAACGTGCAGACGGCGTCGGCAAGGCCAGCGCAGTGTGCAGGAACATGCGACGGATGTAGTGGAGAGTATAAAAGTTCGGATATAGGGAAGTATACGAAAGGATTCGGGTATATCGGAGGAGAAAGCGAGAGATAAAAGCGAGAGATAAAAGAGATCAGTTAATCGGAGTTATGGCAGGGCTGGGTGGGGCCCTCAGTCCAGGGCTCCATTGGCTCTTGCGGCTCGCTGAACTTGGTCCAGGAGGGCCAGTTGGCTCCCCTGATCCTCACTTGCGAGCAGTGCCTCCCACTGCCGTACGGTGTCCGTGACCCTTAGAATAGGTGAGTTGACGTTGCTTGGCTGAGCCGTACATTCCCACTTTATGTGGGCCAGCGTGGGTTTATCGGAGGAAAGGAAGCGAATATTAAGTAGCGTTTGCTAATTAAGTATATTTCGACGCTGTTGCAAACCAGACTCCAACAGGTGTGGAAACTCCCTTACGCAGCTTCGCTGTCTTTGCTATACGAGTTGCTCGGATTTGCATACATCTGCGAAATAGTTTTTTTTTTTGCAGCGGAAACTTAAATTGTTTGATGAAGTGGTTCGTCTCTCAGAAGTCGTCAGTCCAGACCTTGCTGACTAATTTAATTGAAGTCAGAGAGGTACAAAAAAGCATGACCTGAGAGGGCAATTAATTAAGTCAGCCTCTCCTGACGTCGTCCCTTTCGCTTTCTCTCATCAATCGGGCGCCATCGCCGCGTTAAATGTTAGGTAAAATGCCCCATTCACGATTGCCTAATCTGTCAAGCCAGTTAATAAAGGGAAAATGAGACATCCACCCCAAACGTAGCAAATTGCTACAAAGGAAGTGTCGAGTGCCGAGCCAGTGTTTTATTCGTGGTAGCCGTCAGTGACGACCGTGTCACGATCGGCCCCCGCTACGCTCTAGGCGTGCTATGCGCAACTCACGAGGCGGCTAGAAGATACCGCTGGAGGGCACGTGTTGACGGCGCTGCAGCCGTGAGCCCTCCTTTGCACCGTATTTTATGGCTGCAGAATAATCTCGATATAGCGAACCCGGATAAAACGAATTTTGTTATAACGAACAGGCAAAACTTGCTGCCCGATAGTCGTGTAAAGTAAGTCCTTTGTATACAGCAAACTGGGCACTGGATATGTAGAATTTGGGGCGTCCGCTGCTAGCGCCCTAAAGCCTCTTGTATTTCGCGAACAGAGCGTTGAGAGGAGTTATATTTTGTTTTGTAATGCTCTGTTTTTATTTCGAGCACTTCTACAGTACCCGAAGGGAAGATACTTGATTGCCTGACTATATATACGCTGCACCTCGCTTAGTGCATGTGAAAGTGTAATAAGGACGCCCTTCTCTCTCCCCACGTGTAAAGTGGGGAGGGAGAAGTGGTAGATGGGTTCTACCACAAATGAAAGTTTCCACTCTGTTAGGCTTAACGCTTCTATATTATAGATTATAGTATAGGTAGCAACAGCTACAACAAACTGAAACTTTCAGTTGGAGCCTATGAGGGTTTCTTTGAATTTAGTATTTGCGCAATCTGGTGCCCTGTAAACTTCAGTGACCGACTGTACATAGCTTCTCACCTGTATATAGTTGGCGGCGTTAAGTTTTTCCTACAGCGGTAGCTCTTATTGTTCTCCACTCCCCTGGTCGCTTTTCGATGTTCGCGGGTGTCCGTCCCTGGAACTCAAAATTATTTGCTAGAAAATAAAGGAAATTCTCATCGTGAAGCACGGATTCGAGTTTACGACCAAGAATTCGGCAGTTCAGTATTCTACTTCTCAGCCACTCTGCCGATGCAACAGCAATGGTGAATAATGAAACCCGGCGAGCGCAACTGCGCCAGCATTTGCCACGATTGGCTAACGCCCAATCAACACGTGAGTCTTCAGTTAGAGCTGGCGCCTGCGCCTTCGTGTTCTAGCACGCCGCTTTCAGCAGTTGCTGAGAGGACCCTAATTTAATTTTTTCTTCTTTTCCATGTAATGACGACGATTTAACGCGTCTGTTTCGTCTTCATTAAGTCTTTCTTGCGCTCGGCTTCTTCTCGTGTTTACTGGATGGCGCTGACATCGTATTCTCTTCTTCAATGATAGCGTGAGGTCTATTAACGGGGTAGACCGAATATAAATTTGAGGAAAGCCGAATGAATCCACCGGTGAGGAGCTAAAGCCTTGTTTCAGTAGGCACCAGTGACGATGTCTGGATCCGAAGAGGAGGAAGAAAAGCCGGATCTTTATCGGTTCGCCACCAGGAGGCGCATGTTCCACAAAAGAGTGCTTGGTGGCGCAACCCATCACGTCGTTTCAAAGAGGACGCTCATCGCGTCCGTCTATCCGTCCGTCCATCCATCCATCCAATGCGACTCTCATATTTTAACTTCTGGAAAGGAGATTGCGCGGTCGTACCTGCAAATGTTCACTCCAACAAACACCGCATCAAATAGCGTAAAGTTTACTATGCATTTTATTTCACCAGCTATCGCGTCAGTACTTCACGTTAAGGGCGAAACAAATTTCTTTCTAAGCAGGCTGCTCAATACGTATAAGGTGCAGAGGAAGTGTGCCGCTACTACTATTTACTTTGACCCCCCCCTCCCCCCCCCGCACAAACATTTTACCGCGCGAAAACCACGTTACAAAGATGGCGTTAGGCAAAGAGAAGCCTTCTGCGTCCCTGGTTCTTGCGCGCTAAAAAAAAGTTCGGTCGGGGAACACCAATAGTTTCATCTCGCATATGAATAATACATCGTCAGCAAAAAAAAAAAAAAAAATCTTTAGCACGAGCTTTGGAAGCGTATTTAGAGGGCGGTTGCAGGTGCCGGATTCGCTGTCACATTCTATTTTTGCTGTTTTTCTGAAACCGAGGCTAAGTTCACTGGATTAGAGGCAGGTTGGATAATAACGATTAGAGGGGGAGGGGGCAAGCCTCCCTCTCCTCTTCCTCCATTGAGACTTGTGGGGACGCACCAGCCCTACTGCTTCACGGTTCCGCAGCCGCTGATAGTTGTTGGCTAAACGGTTGCTGCGACGTCGAGCGCCCGTGGCGAGATCTCACTGTGACGTTCTCCCTGACACGCAGGTGTTGTGGCTCGCGGTGTCCGTCGGCAACGTCAAGATGGCGCCCGAAATGCTTGCCGAGAACATTGACGAAGCCATCAGGTCGCTGCTGACGCTGCTGAAGAAGGAGTGGCATAACGTCAAGTCCCTCCACATCAAGTCCACCATGGGACCTTCTCAGCGAATCTACTGACCCTCCCTCGCTCGGTGGTCCAGCTTAAAAAAATACAATATAGCGGTAAATAAAGCTGCGACCTTAAAGGCCCTACCAACGCGCAAACTTCTTCGGAGTGGTATTTTGCCTGGTGCCTTGTTCTCGCCAAAGGTTAGAATACGGTCTCCAATATGACACGAACAACCGTTCCTTCGGAAGGACATGCTAGCACTCTCTCTGAATGCAGGTAGTCCCGTATGCACCGTAGCATAATCATGCGCGGTCGTATGAGTTTCTATGCGAACACACGATTACTTATACAGAGTGCCGTATAATAAAACGCGGTTGTGGATACGGGGACTATGGGGAGTAGGTGCCTATTTTAAGTAGATTCCCATAGCCAAACAGTGAACTACAGCGTTCCAAACGTTCAGCCATCACGGGAATATGCTGCATGGAGGAAGAAACTAACTACAAATAAGAAGACTACAACAGGGCATGTTACGTGGCAATTTTGGAGCTTGTAGCCGTGTTGCGGAGATTGCGGCAAGTCATGCGAGTCCGCGGGCCAGTCCTACACGCGGGGCTGGCTTGCCTAGCCTATATAGCTGCCTTACGCCATGCTACGGTTTTCCTTTCCTTGCTTTATGGAAGAGATTACGTTATGCGGAGTTTTCTACGGTTTGGTACGAATTTGTTGCAAGAGCACTTTGTTGCTTCTTTCGTTCTTTCTTGCAGCACAGTTGTGTGGCGGTTTAGTCCTGCAACGCCATTTTTCAGAAAGCGTGCCTCCCGTTCGATATGGCTCATGGTTCGCTAAGCAACACGGGATATACTGGCCATGCGGTTGCCTTCTCACGGGTTCTCGTCTACTACGTGAGGCCTGCATCAGGAAGGATGCACATCCATCGACACGGCTGTGGGTTCTGCGCTGGCTAATACTCCAAGGGCCAGTACACATACGTATAGTACCCGAGAAAGTGGATGCGGAAAGCGGTGCCTCGGTAGCTCAATCGGTAATGCAATGACGTGGGTTCGGATCCCACTTGCGGGAAGTTGTTCTTTTGTCCACTTTTTTTGTTATTTATAATATCAAGCATGACATAATTTACCCCATGATTTCCTTAGTTTCATATTATCTGTTGTTTTGACAAACTTTCAACGGACATAAATTAGTTGCAGCCTAACAAGCAATTATCTTTGTTGCACTGTTGCAAAACCAGCGAATGGTAGCAGACCAAAGAAGACCTATTGTCGCCGTTACAGGATTTTGTGGTGAAAATCGAAAAGAGACGTTGATACACGAAAGCGGCTTGGGAGCCATAAAGACGAAAAATTGAGCAAATCTATGCAATCCTTATCATTTCCGTGTGGGTTGAGTCCGATGTTTCGTGACCTGGTAACGTTGGTTGAGCCATCATACAGGCAGCGCACGCTAACTCCTGCGCCACATTTCCCTCTAGCGGCGTGAAACTGACTCAGAAACCTTGCCCTTGCATCCCAACTTTGATTGCTCTCGCAAAGATAGGCCCGATGACTCGCGCGGTGGCAGTTTTATCACCCCAAACGGAGCTTTGAAATGTACGTAATAAATAAATAAATAAATAAATAAATAAATAAATAAATAAATAAATAAATAAATAAATAAATAAATAAATAAATAAATAAATAAATAAATAAATAAATAAATAAATAAATAAATTCAGCTGCATTACAAGAATAAACGGTTGAAAAATAATCTTTCGTCGCTATAGCAATTCGTCCTTTTTCTAGCGCCACGTCCCATTTTGTCTGGCCTGTTACGAGTACCTGATTTGTCCCGTAAAACCCATTCGGCTACAGCCTGGCCTAGGGCTAAGATGAAAAAAAAAATACCCGTGCACTGCGACACCCGTTGCCACGTGCTCTGGGCTCGACTGGTGTACGCAGTAATTTGATTACACACATCGGTCTCTCGCACCGTACTGCCTTCCTCACGGCACTTTTTTAGCGACCATTAGAGACGATTCTTCGCAGTTGACCCTAATTGGCGCTATAACTCTCCGGAAACTCCGAAACAAAACCAACTTTAATCTTCTCGCTAGCAAACGTAACCATTCCCAAATAGTCGCGAAAAGGGAGTGCGGCAGCGCCCGCGTCAGTCCGACAACTGCGCTTTCAAGGCGTCGCGCATTTAGGCGCGACCTCGCACGTCGCCAGGTCGCACCAAGTTCCTCGCAGCGGCGGCCGATGGAGAACTTTTCAGGTATACACGCTACCCCGCGATAACGAATCGCAAATCGCAGTGGGACAAGTCCGTGCTGACTGCACGTCACCGCAGCAGACGTCGCCTTCATATATCACGGCACCGCTGGAGTGGATGGCGCAAGCAATTGTTCGCCGACGTCTCCAGCCAAACAAACATACAGTTTTATAGGAACGGGCAAAGGCGCCCGTCATCGACCCCGACGCCCCCAGCTCCCGTTCTCGAGGCGCTATCCGGTAAAGTTGTAGGCCCGGGGCGGCTGCAGTGGCACTTCCTCGACGGTCGTGCAGTTGGGACCGGCCGCCATCTTGACCATCTTGCTTTCGGCCCGGCAGCCGAACGTCTCGGCGAACCCGGCCGCCCCGTCCAACATGGCGACCGGCACGTTGCACCTGAGCCTGGGCGTCGCGTAGCCCAGCGACGTCTTCGACAGTGCATCGGGCGTCGCCGCGCACCACTTGAGGCAGGACGCGATGAAGAACAGGCGCTGCGCCGTGAAGCCCGTCACGTCGGTCACGTTGGCGCCGTCGTCGCCGCCGCTCGCCGAGCCAGACGAGGACCCGTTGCCCTCGCGGTAGAGGGCGTAGGCGACCTCGAGGCCCACGACGTCGGCCACGTTCTCGGAGGAACCCTTGGCGGCGTCCCGCTTCACGGCTCCGGCCTTGGTGTAGATGTCGGCGACGCACTGGTGCCTCTTGAGTTGCTCGTCGCCGAGGGTCAGGTCGGACTGGGGCGCGACCCCCAGGGGCATCTCTCCCAACGCGGCGTGCCAGAGTTCGTGAGCCGCCAGGTGTCCGAAGGCGCCCATGCTCAGCGGGTCACTGCCATTGAAGAACAGCGGCTGGAGCACGGCGCTGGGGGAGACCAGGACACTGCCGTACCAGGCGCTGTAGCGGACCATGGGCCGCATCCCCGGGAAAGGACCGTCCTCTTCGCGGGCGATCTTCTCCTTGGAGCCCGGTGTCCGGTCCAGGAGCTGAGCCTTCTCGCGGTTCCTAATGGCCGAGACGGCGTCCACGTAGATCTCGACGTAGTAGCCCCGGAAGTCGGGCAGGTGCGCCAGGAACTGGTCCACGGCGGCACCGTGCGAGTCGTTGAAGCGGGAGGGCCAGGCGACCATGCTCTTGAGGGAGCCGAGTCTCTGAAGAGCCCAACGCTGGTCTGGCTGCGCGAGCCACGAACTGGCCACGGTGGCCGTCCGGTTCTTCAGCGCGTCCAGATGGTCGTACGCCGCTTGTACTCGCTCTTTCGGCACCAGGTCCTGGACGTACGAATTGAGACGATGCGAAAGAATTTTTAATTTACCAGCTCTTACGGTTCACTTTGTGCGGCAGCGAATGGGACAGATGCCAAACACCTGGGTCACGGCGTGCCTAATGGTGATGTTCGTCGACAAGAAAATACTTGCCCGTCGGGTGTGTGCGAGGGGATTGCGTGCGGAATGTGCAAGTCATACTCTCCTGTGTCCTACGTTCAACTCCTCTGCGCCAAGGAGTGGTTTTCCTCCCACGACCCTCTGTGTGGGTTGGCCCGACGTGTCCTCCTAACAAGGCCCTCTACCAGGGAGCAGCAGAGAATGAAGTTGCCCGGATGGTGGAGGGCATAGGCCAGCGAGCCGCCATGTGGAGCCACATATTCTCTGCCCTTGCGTGCAGGTGAACACACGCTGAATGCTTTTGTATTTTTCTCCGAGCGCATCGCTCACCTGTAAGGATGTATTAAAGTTCTCTTATTTGATTTTACATCACCTTGTCTTCCCTGCCGAGCCCTCTCCGGTGGTCAACTTGGTTCGAGCTCCAGGCAGACGCTGTTGAAGATCACAAAACCCCGTCCCCATAACACAGGTTAGTGTTCCGTATTAGCAGCAACACTCTCGCTTGGGTCACGACATCCTCAGTGAGAAAAAAATAAGTTAGGGGACACTACGCAACCGGTTATTAATATAGGGACAGGAGAATACTTGAAATTTCGTGTGACTTTCCGAACAAATAGTGCATGTTAATTTAGTCATATTTGATTCCACAGTGCGGTATGGGAAATGGTCGAATACTCGTATGTAGCGAAATTGTGGATAAGAACGGTTAGTATTTGCACGGTTAGTGTGTAACCGTGGTTAATGTATATCCATCGCCTCGTTGCACAGTTATAAAACTGAATGGCGTCGACAAATCGCAAGGATGGATGTTATGAACTTCCTTCTTTGAAGCAGAAAACGGTAGGCCTGGGGGAAGGGGGAGGGCACGTGATCGATTAGTGAAGTGTGAAGTCATGTGAAATTTACATGGATAAACATTATGAGCATTTTTTAAAAACAAGATGGTGGCTGATACCATGAATATCGTCAATTTTACCCCTCTGCGGCGTTCATAGCTGGCACCTAATACCCGTGATACTGTGAACAAATCACCTAACCCACAAGAAATTTATTGCCATTAAGAAGAAATTTTTTTCTTATCAGCATGTTCCCTGCCTTTAGGGCACAAATACTATCGCCGTAAAAGGAATTCTAAACCTTTCCTTTCGTCGTTATCTTCAAGCTATCAGGCATCGGGTAGGGTAACTATATGTTCTCATTTACATCTCTATATATTTTGCGACGTGCTAGAAAAACAATGCTCTGTGGTTCCTGCGCAACGTCCACACGCATATGGAGTAATCATTGGCAAATTTTCAACATTACATCCCGTTCCCCGACAACCTGAACTTGTTCCAAATAGTAGCGCGCTGGCCTTTCAACTATTGTAAATCTTATGCTGTGATTTCATTCTTTGGTGCTTGATTCGATTGCTGGCTTTGGCACCGCATCTATGCGGTATACTGTTTCTACATATCTAACTTTATCTATTTTACTTCGTTTTTTTTATGCCCGTGCCGTAAACGCAATATCTTCTGGTAAGTTACCGGGTTCTTTTTCTCCCCTGTGAGCCTACATTTTTCCCTACGCAGGTACCCAGAAACAGTAGTCGCACGTCTATTTTCTTTCATGCTTCTCAGTTATTTTTAGAAACAGATTCTTCCGATGTCCCCGTATGCTGCCGCGTTCTCCCCTTTCTTTGTGTGCTACTAAATATATATCTTTCCAACTTTCCAACTGCCCTTAAAAATATATATAGTGCAGTCTACATTCTAATTTTAAATGCGACACCATGTTTTCACATGCGAGTTCAGGAAGCGCGACATCTTTTCACACACCTCACGCGATAGTGTTATGTTCTTTTTTTCCTTCGGACAACGTTGCCGAGTCATGGCCCAGAACATTCCATTTTCTTAACGAAGTGTAGTTAAGTGATGGTCATGACATGTTTGAAATTTATTTGGTTCAGTGGTTCTGTTGCTCCTCGACGGCCTCCTTGCTCTTTAAAGCAAAAGCTTCGGCAGTGATTATTACTTGTGACAAGTCATTTATGTATAGCAAGTAAAGCAACGGACCTAATACCGAACTTTGTGGCCCACCGGTTCGTAAGGACAGGTGTGCCACAAGGTATTATTTGTTAATATATCTGAAACTCTTTACTACCTTTATTATAACAGTTTCGTAGAAGTATATTTTTAAATGGGCCCCGTACTAGCCCTTTGCTATGGGACCATACAGATTGTGCGTATCTTGTATAATGAAATGTATGTGTGTGTAAGAAAGAAAGAAAGAAAGAAAAAAAGAAATAACGAAATAACGAAAGAAAGGAAAAGAAAGAAAGAAAGAAAGAACTGCCTCCTGCTGTGGCGAATCAACGGCAGTAGTGCGAACAGTCGAAGTAACCCCCGATTTCTTTAAGCGGTATCAGATTTGGACACTTTCCATCGCCTATAGAAAAGCAACATTGATGCACCCAGGTGACCCGCTAATAAGCTCTTTGGCATGACGTTAGAAGTACCGGCAAATTGAGGCGCTTACCCGCCTTGGGATAACATGGGGGAGAGGGATTGCATTTAGTCGAAGTCCCTTCAGGAATTTAATTGGGCCAATGTGTACTGGCTATTTGCACAATGTTCAACTTTATAAACACGAGTAACTCAGCGAACAGTAAAGCGTTTAATAATTTTGTTGGGAACTGACAATGTTCGCACGACCGCCTCCCCCAGCGCAGTGTGTGTTCTCGGCGAAAATCTCGCGATGTAGCCGAGTGTGTACATGTGACACCTCTGACGATCCAAGAAGCAGTTACTCTTGACAGCGCTGCTGGAAGCGCAATGTGACCAGCGAAACATCACCAAGAAAGTCGCTGCGATTCCCCAAAAGTTGGAGCCGTCGTTAAAGTGGCTACACATTATCTAAAATTATCGACTATCTCGGGAAGTTACCAACAATGTCGGCCCACTTCACACTTGATTGGCGATTTCTAAAAGCAATTTAAAGCGGCGCGGCGACAAGTATTCACCTGCCTCTTCAAGCTGATCAGATTTTACTACGGCTATTGCAGTCTAGAATTTCGTTTATATCTACTTTATATTACTTCCATCAATGAGAAGCTCAATATTTAATGGTAATATGCCTGTAACGACCCCGGCTCTATTCCTGCCGTGTTTACCCACCAAGAATCTAGGCGTATTTTGATTATCTCGACCGAAGACCAGTTAGCGCTCTCCTCAGGGTTCAAACCCAGCGCTTCTGGAAAGCGGATGAGGGAACGTCCGCAGCTTCGAAAAGCACTGGGGTTAAAAACCGATAGGAGCGCGCTAATGGCCGAGTGAACATCACGGCATCCCATTATAATGTGCCGAGTCGTCTCCGGACTTTTGCTGCAGCTGACAGATGCCTCATCCTGTTGCGAATATTTACTGCTCTATGTTCTTGTCCTTAGACAGGCGGGCCTCGCGGGCCTCTAATAGCGAGGCACTTTATGCGAGCCCTTTATGCTATTTTACAAATTTCATCTTACGCTTTCTTGCTTCTCGTGTTTGCAAATCGCGATAGACTTTTTCGTTTCCATCATAGACTCCCAATTTGCCTGGTTCTTTCTTTCATTTTCTACTTCACGACTACGGGTATTTTTGTTTGCGCTTCACATTACCCTGTACTAGGTTGTAAACTTCCTTGATCACTTCAATCTGCGTCCACGCTGTTGAAGTACAGATATTTGCGTACTTGAGCCAGCCATTTCTCTTGACTCACGTTCCCGAGTTTTTTTCGTCAAAGCAAATCTTGCATTGTGCTTCTCCGACTTCAAAAGATGCCCAACCCAAGTACATAACTCCGCACTACTGTGCATGTTGGTTTTGCCGTAGAACCCCGGGTGGGGACGTCCTGGTGGAAAGACCTGCATGGTGGAAAGTCCTGGTGGAAGACGTCCACCAGAATGTCCACCAGGACGTCCTGGTGGTAGTACTGGTGGACGTCTTCCACCAGGTCTTTCCCAGACATCCTGATGGACGTTCTGGTGGACGTTTTCCACCAGGTCTGTCCCTGACGTCCTGGTGGACGTCTTCCACCAGGACTTTCCACCAGATCTTTCCCGGACGTCCTGGTGGACGTCTTCCACCAGGACTTTCCACCAGACCTTTCCCGGACGTCCTGGTGGACGTCCTCCACCAGGACTTTCCGCCAGGTCTTTGCCAGACGTCCTGGTGGACGTCCTGCGGCGTATACCTGAAAAACGTAGCTGGCCAGGGCGAAGGAAGTGAGCCGGCTCGCCGCCGCTGCGCACGCGTCCGCGTAGTACAGCATGGCGGCCGTCTTGTTCTCGGGCGAGAACAGGGCTTCCACCAGCCGGTACGAGGTGAACGGCGCCAGTTGGCGCACCACGTGGAACGCGGTGTAGTAGCGCACGTGGCTCGTCGGGTACTGGTCAAGCACCTCACGCACCAGCGCGAAGAGCCTCGGATCGGCTGCGAACAGCGGTTCGTCGTCCGTCACGTTGCCCTTGTCGCCGAGGGCAGCGTTGAAGGCAGCCAACCAGGGATTGGCCGCGTCATCCCCGTTCTTGTCGGCGCCGCCGCCTCCGGGCGCTTTGTCGCCGCTGCTGCGATCATGCAGAAAGTTTCTGCATTAAAATATGATCGCCTATGGCTGCGGAGACAGCGGGACAAAACAGTTATGGCGCTGATTTAACGAACGATGGTGTTCGACATACCAAAACAATGGTCTGGCCATGAGGGACTCCGGTAGCGGATTAATAATAATAATAATATTTGGGTTTTTACGTGCCAAAACCACTTTCTGATTATGAGGCACGCCGTAGTGGAGGACTCCGGAAATTTTGACCACCTGGGGTTCTTTAACGTGCACCTAAATCTAAGCACACGGGTGTTTTCGCATTTCGCCCCCATCGAAATGCGGCCGCCGTGGCCGGGATTCGATCCCGCGACCTCGTGCTCAGCAGCCCAACACCATAGCCACTGAGCAACCACGGCGGGTGCCGGTAGCGGATTACTTCGGACGATGTTTACTCAAGGGGAAACTGAGACGGTCAAAAAACTATGCTCACTGTTACGGAGAAAGAAGCATTGTCAGCGTAAGCCTAAGTATTACGCTGATCGACTGAATGAATTATGGGGTTTTACGTGCCAAAACCACTTTCTGATTATGAGGCACGCCGTAGTGGAGGACTCCGGAAATTGCGACCACCTGGGGTTTTTTAACGTGCACCTAAATCTATATAGACAGGTGTTTTCGCATTCTGCCCCCGTCGAAATGCGGCCGCCGTAGCCGGGATTCGATCCCGCGACCTCGTGCTCAGCAGCCTAACGCCTAGCCACTGAGCAACCACGGCGGTTACGCTGATCGACTGAATCGTTGACGATGTTTTAACGTTACAAACCAATAGCTGCACCATTAGAGACGCTGCAGGACAGGGCTTCGTATTCATTGTGACCACCTAGGGTAAACGTTAGCTTTGTTCTTAAATCTAGATATACACGGGGACTTTTTGCTTTCGTGTGGGACATCGCATTCGGTCCTGCCCCCGCGCTGGTATCACTAAGAGTGAGCACAAACAAATGACCACCTACGTAGAGGGCGCTGCGGGATTTGCGTTAGGGTCCGCAGCGTTGCGGGCCTCCCTGTTCGTGCGAGATGTAGCGGCAGAGGGCGCCACCTTAGCCGCTTCCAAGGCGGGCAGCTGCGCGAACGTGACGAAGACGCCCACGCCGAGAGACGTGGCCGCCCCGGCCGCCATCTTGGCGGTGACCTCGACGTCCATCTTGACCAGCGCGGCGGCCAGCTGGACGCGCAGCGCGTGCTCCGTGGACAGGACGTTGACGAACTCGCGGATGCAGGTGGCCGTCGCGACGGGCGTCATGAGCTGCTCGCGGTGCCGCTTCCACCTGAGAAGCGACTCGCTGTGCGAGACGCTCACGATCCGCCGGCTGTCGGTGCGCGGGTCGGGGGCCAGCATTATCTGCCCGGAGAGGGCGACGCGAATTACGTCAGGGCAACGCGAATTACGTCAGGGCGACGCGAATTACGTCAGGCCAGCGCGTTTAAAGAAGCAACGACATGAAACTTCCGCGGGTCGAGAGCCAGAAGTATGTATCCGAAGAGGGCAACGTGGGTTACGTCAGCCTGGTTACCTTAAAGCAGTCCTAAACTGACATTTTCTACTTGTCTTTCTTTTGAGTGAAATCAATCAATCAATCAATCAATCAATCAATCAATCAATCAATCAATCAATCAATCAATCAATCAATCAATCAATCAATCAATCAATCAATCAATCAATCAATCAATCAATCAATTTTTCGCCTTTTTTAAATGAAGAGACAAAACGAGAATAAAGAGTGGAGGATAAAAGCTGCCTTTACGACCCCGCAGGCCCCATCAAATGGATTTATAGCAGCACAAATACACGAATACGGACACTTGCATCGTAACGAAAGTGCCATAATGATAAATTTAAGAAAGAAAGAAGCTGAATAAGTTGAATAAGTCGGGAGAAAATGCCCACAGTGCTATATAGACAAAACAACTCAAGAAGTGTACGTCAATTGAATCTTACCGGGAACCAAGCACACCGCGGGGCTATTTTGCCGAGCAAATGCGGACTCACGTGTGGGGTCGACTTTTTTTCAGGAAGGAAAAGGGCCGGCTTTACTTAAAGTTTGCTTGCGAAGGCCATAGCTGTGCTACGTAGTGGACCTTCATAGTTTACTTCCTTCACGAGTAGCCTCCTTTTGGTCCAGACTCCTTGGCGACACCGCACTTGCCTTGAAGAGGACGTCGATGTCCAGGTCGAGCGCCAGCGACACCAGGAGGCGGAGGGCCGCGCCCCGGCTGGCCAGCTTGCCCGCGGTCGGCTCGAGCAGGGATGCGCTGCCGCCCTCTCCCGTGGCCCGCACGAAGAGCAGCTCGGCGATCTTCCAGGGCACGTCGATTTGTCGCGTCTGCACCTCGACGCACGCCAGGTAGCTGAGGGCCGCCTTGTCGGTGCCCGAGAGCGGCTTGTCCGGAGGAGGGAGCTTCTCCAAGCGCTCGCGGAGCTTTTCGTTGGCCGTCCGGTACACGCGAGCCTGGGGCAAAAGAGAGAGAGAGAGAAGTCAGGCTCGCTTACGCTTCTAGAGATGCTGCGAAGCGTTCTTTTTAAAACCGGATGATCTCGTACAGTTTGAAAACAACGTGCTACCTTACACACGTGCTTGCTGTGGAGAGGGTGCAAAAGGCTGACTGTAAAGGGCACGTAGTCGCTCCGTCAATGATGAGCGAGTAAACGTCTCGGAGACAGGTAGAAAAAGGTTAACGCTCAGGAATTGCACACAGCAGAGGCCACACAGGCAGCACAATTATTACTACGCAGGTTGTGTTCTCATGAATTATTACCATAAAGCTGTGTGCAGAAGAGCACACAGCATGTTCGACCGTCTCTGAAGACTCGGATAACCAGATTTCTGACTACGTTTGCCCCAGACCTCGGTAAAGGCTTGCTGCCGCACAATGTAAGGAGCGCTAGTGATTTTCTAACAAATGGCGCCCTCGTGGGTATGTGAGCAGATGCTCATACATGAAACGAGAAGTCTTGAACGCTTTACTTGCGTGCTGCGTCTCGTGCCCCAGAGCTGCGGTATGGGTGGTCCAATCGGTTCGGAAGAAATAACTGGATCTTTCGAAAGCAATGATTTAAGGAGGTGCTGCGCGGGGCACGATATGTTTGAAACGAGCCCAGAAGTGATCCCCGGAGCGCTCAGAAGGAGAGAACAACAAGGGTAATTTTTACAAAAGAGTTTAGAGTGGTTTCAGCGTGATCCTACTGGACGGTCCATGAAAAGGCTACACTGGTGCGCAACGTGGGGCCTATGTAGAGTTACTGTATGGGATTCCTTCCCTAAAGAGAGCCTATACTATAACTCTAGGCCTCTGTAGAGAACGGGCTTTCGAACGCGATTCAGAGTGATGATGAATTACCCCAAGACCATGTATAGATTGCTTCCAATGTGTTGGGAAATTGGCAACGCTCCGTAGAGTAGATCTCTATGTAGAACACACGAATGCTATATAGTCGGGGCAGGTATTCAGGCTGATCAAAACGTGACAGACGCTCGGAGCTGCTGTGTATGCGACTGGAACGTGTGGTAACAGAGTGGTAGAGTGCCCGCCTCACAGGCGGGAGGTCCTGACTTCGAATCCCCGTGCCGCCTTAAACCACACCGGTTCTTCTAATGGGTAGAAACGTACCACGACCCGGTGCTCACTTGTTTATATGGGTTGTATATAGAGATTTGTATAGAGGGTATATATATATGTAGAGGCAGACGAGTGCTACCGTCGGGTACCGACGGACAAAAATAGGCACGAGCGCACTCCCCAACCAGTGCTCGGCAACTACGGGAGTTCAGGACGCTTGGAAGAGCGCGTACCTTTCCACGTATGGACTCTAATGCGTAATGGCGGAGCACTAAACATCCGCTTTCTTCAAGACTGGCTTACACCTGGCCGCGAACGAAAGACCATATTGCGCCAGGCGTGCACGTACCTCCAGGTACCGGAACTGGTCCTCGTACTCGGGGTGATACTCGGCCCAGCGGCCGCACGTGTACTGGTAGAAGTCGTCGCAGGGGTTCAAACGCAGGTCCATGGCCGTGTACAGCTCCTGGCCCAGGTTGAAGCAGCTCAGGTTCATGCAGGTGATGTTGCGCAGCACGCGTTCGGGAGGCGGCGTGAGGAACACGTACGCGGCCACCCCGACGATGGTGACCAGCTCGATGCACGCGAACGCCTCCACGCGGACCGACATCATCAAGTTGCGCGTCGCTGGAGGAAGCTCGCTGTCGCTCTGCGGGAAGGCGTCGGCAACGTCAGAGCGCATGCGCCGCTGTGGCTCGTGTGCGATTCTACTGCCATCATCATCATCATCATCATCATCATCATCATCACCATCATCATCATCATCATCGTCATTATCATCATCAGTCCGGTTACGCCCACAGCAGGGCAAAGGCCTCTCCCATAATTCTCCAACAACCCCGGTCATGTACTAATGGTGGCCATGCCGTGCCTGCAAACTTCTTAATTTCATCCGCCCACCTAACTTTCTGCCGCCCCTGCTACGCTTCCCTTCCCTTGGGATCCAGTCCGTAACCCTTAATGACCATCGGTTATCTTCCCTCCTCGTTACATGTCCTGCCAATGCCCATTTCTTTTTCTTGATTTCCACTAAGATGTCATTAACTCGCGTTTGTTCCCTCACGCAATCTGCTCTTTTCTTATCCCTTAACGTTACACCTATCATTCTTCTTTCCGTAGCTCGTTGCGTCGTCCTCAATTTGAGTAGAACCCTTTTCGTAAGCCTCCAGGTTTCTGCCCCGTAGGTGAGTACTGGTAAGACACAGCTATTATATACTTTTCTCTATTCTACTGCCATTCATTTCCAAATGAAATGAAATGAGGTCTGGGGTTCGGATGCCGGCCGCGGCAGACCGATTACTACGGGGGCGGTATATATATGCATGCCAAAATTCGTGTGCAGGTGAATGGAGACCGGATGGACAAAAGTGACCGGAACCTCTTCACTACGGCATCCCTCAGAGTCGAGGCATTCTCTTGCTGTAGGAAGTTTCTGATGGCATCTGACTGGATGACTCAGAGTCGGGTTCAACCAGCGTTTCTCAATCTCGGAGGTGGAGGTTAAACATGGAAGCCTAACGTGCGACTCGCTCTCGGAGGAGGAAGCGTCACGATGCGAAACCACGGGACTGCAGAAAAACAAAGTGCTCTGGCGTCGAAGCTGTGTCAAAGCCTAGCCATAGCGCACGACGCTCCCAGGCAAAATGACGCTGTGTCGTGATTGACGTGACCAAGAACGCTTTCAAGCTCGGCGACTGCTCCTCGACAGGTCTCAGAGCACCTGAGAGCGTTCGACGTAAAGAAAGCAGACAGGAAAGAACCCCTTTACCCCTCCCCCCCCCCCCCCCCAAGACAATGCGCGCTGTCTCATTCAACCTGTACAAAATCTAACAGTCCACTCTAGCCATCTAGTAATCTCGAGCGCTCCGAAACGACCAGCCGAAGTTGCCACAAACAACTAAAGGAACGCCACAATGGACACAAGCTGAAGCGTTATAACAGCTTTAACATTGACAGTGAGCACTCACTGTTAAAGCTGTTATCACGATTCATCTTATATTCATTGTGTCCTATGTCCACTGTCTCATTTCCGGCAACTTTAACGCCTTCAGGTTAGCTACGTGGGTTTACTGTCCAGTTGCCGTCTCCCAAGTTTGCGTATGACACGACGCCCTCCGGCAGAAGGACGTTCTATATCCGCCGCCAAAGCCATGAGTGGTAGCGCTGGTTAACACTCCCAGGGTTAACTATCCTACACATAGTTAAATAGCCAAGAAAATGGACGGGAAACAGCACCACGGTCGCTTAATCAGCAAGAGTATCACACGCACGATACGAAGACATGGGTTCGTATTCCACCTGTGGCCAGTTGTCATTTTTTTTTCATGCGCTTTCATTTTGCACGATTTATAAGTTCTGAAGAGAATCATATATATGTACGTACAGAAATTCAGTAGTTATTTGGATCCGGCGGTTAATGAGTCGTAAGAAGTGCGCCTCGCTTCTTACGGCAATTTTACTACACTTCGGGTAGCCCGTTGCTGCAACATATTGCGCAACTAGCGCAACAGCAAAACTGTCACGCGCCTGCAAAAGTATTCTTGACAATGGCCGTCCCTCTGCCAAACCAGTCGAAGTAATGTTGCGCTTTGCATGATTTTGAACGTGAACTTGCTCTTATATCAAGTTCGAGATTACTTAGTGAACATGGCCCCGCGGGCTGAACGTGAACTTCCTCTATATGGTCTCCTCTATAACGTATAACGTATCTATAACGTATCCTCTATAACGTATCCTCTATAACGTATATCAAGTTCGAGATCACTTAATGAACATGGCACCGCGGGCTTGTCATATACTTGCCTGCACGGCGTTTTTCAGTGTCGCAGGCGGCTGATCTTAGTGCACGCGTTTTCGATGGCGGCCCGCCACAGAAACTCAACAGGCCCAGTTATAATCGAGCACACGCATCCCCGTTCGACCAACGAACGCGTGTGTGGGAAGTGACTTCAAAGAGAGTGGAAGAGTTAAGTGCAGTGCCGTCTCTCACGAACGCCGTCGCCGCCTTCCTAGCCATCCAGGCGGGTTTCTATAGGACCGGGCTCACCTCCTCCGCTTCTCCCATCTCGCAGCTCTGTCCCGGGAAGAGGGCGTGACCGAAGAACCTGGCGAGGCTTCGCGAAGCGGCGTCGCGAAGCCAGGTACGAGGATCGAAGGCTCGACTGTCGGAGAACAAGAACGCTTCTTCTTTCCAGTACGCGCGCCGAGAGCTCGAGCTCGCGTGAAGGAGAAGACGAAGGCCAGCGAAGGGATGATGGTGATGGCCTCGCGACGAAAAGCTTTAGGTTTGGCTAGATAGATTCACGCCTTCGCATGAATCTATAGTCGGATACAACTTTAGAAAAAAAAGGGGGCGCTTACTCCTCCGAGGAGGATGCACACAAGCATCCACCAATGGGCGCGCACTCTGGACCGACGTCATGCGCCGGACGGCCGGTGACTTCGCCGCTTCGGTCATCTGGGCGGGGCTTCCCCTTTTTTCTAAAGTTGTATCCGACTCTATCTATCTATCTATCTATCTATCTATCTATCTATCTATCTATCTATCTATCTATCTATCTATCTATCTATCTATCTATCTATCTATCTATCTATCTATCTATCTATCTATCTATCTATCTATCTATCTATCTATCTATCTATCATCATCATCATCATCATCATCATCATCATAATCATCATCATCATCATCATCATCATCAGCCTGGTTACGCCCACTGCAGGGCAAAGGCCTCTCCCATATTTCTCCAACAACCCCGGTCATGTACTAATTGTGGCCATGCCGTCCCTGCAAACTTCTTAATCTCATCAGCCCACCTAACTTTCTGCCGCCCCCTGCTACGCTTCCCTTCCCTTGGAATCCAGTCCGTAACCCTTAATGACCATCGGTTATCTTCCCTCCTCATTACATGTTCGCATTAGAAGAGTCAAAAAGCAAAAGGGTGTATGTGAAGAGTCGGTGAAGCCGGTCACGTGGTACACACACACACACACACACACACACACACACACACACACACACACACATATATATATATATATATATATATATATATATATATATATATATATATATTCGGGTTTCTTCAGTGTTCAGCACGCTGAAACCGAAGTAACACATGCCGGAAAGAGACGACGAACCTTTTGGAAGTGAGACGTGTTTACTCGTCTTATTGACGGTGGTCTGCCTCAGATCCCCGTCAGTTGCACGTCGCTCCTCAAAGAGGTACAGACCGCGCGTCGAATGAGCTTCTGGCAATGTGGCGAACCGCGATTTAAATCATGGATCCGGGACCGCAAACAGGTGCAACGCAATGCTAACGCATTTCTCTCACAATCACCTTTAAATTGCCACTGAACTTTTCTAACTCATCCGAATGTTGGCCAATCCCCCGTAGGAAGTATAAGCCATTCATAAAAGCAACCAATTACCCACCAACAGAGAGAGAGAGAGAGAGAGAGAGAGAGAGAGAGAGAGCTCTTTATTGAAACGCGAAGATTTGTGTCGGCTTGCGTAAAGTCGCCTACATAGCACTCTGCGTGGCGAAGGGGTTGACGTATTGAAAGGGCCCCAAGAGAGAGAGAGAGAGACAGAGAGAGAGAGAGAGAGAGAGAGAGAGAGGGTGAAAGTAAAAGATGGCCTTGGGATACACACGCTAAATTCTGTTTCGACGCGTTCCATTCACATCAAGTCCGATCTGGAAATGAAGTTTGATCGCACTAATGCGTGCATAAAGCATTTCCTAAAGCTTGTCAAGCAAGTCAATGTTCCCCTCGATCAAAGCGAAAGAAGTGGATTCCACATCTCCTCAGTCGTCGTTCTGTGATCGGTTCGTCATCCAGGCCTGTATGTTCTTTACCAGGGATGCAGTTCGGGACAATCCGATTCCGCGAGCTTATTAAAATGCGAGCGATCTTGGAATTTTACTCTCCGAATGATCTCCAAGCTACTGAATATTTATCGGCACTATAGGTGTTTTATTACGTACGTGAATAACTTATTGCGAGCTACGAAATTCATGTATATTTACGTTTACTTAAACTTTGTGTACGCCGTATTTTGTGGTGCTGACGAAAATGCATTTTGTTCTGTAGACCCGACACTAAGCGCGAAGAATGCTGTGAACTTACGCAAGTAAAGTTTCTGGCGAGAAAATAAAGTGCGGCCTAGTGAGTTTACAGTAGGCTGCCTCGATCCGTTCGCTCGCCTCCGCTCTGGTGCTGGGGCGTGTGCATCGGGGCTCAGACCACATCTATTTCACATCTTGAGCACATCTAGATCACAGGGCGGCTACGCCCTTTTCATGCGAAGCATATTACTAGAGCTCAACCCAGCTCCTCAGGCGCGGCGGTGTCGCCTTCAATACCACGTGACACCGTGACGTCACGACAGAGGAGAAACGGGGCTCCAACTCGCGCCGTCGCTCGAGAGCTCAACCCAGCTCCTCAGGCGCGGCGGTGTCGCCTTCAATACCACGTGACACCGTGACGTCACGACAGAGGAGAAACGGGGCTCCAACTCGCGCCGTCGCTCGAGAGCTCAACCCAGCTCCTCAGGCGCGGCGGTGTCGCCTTCAATACCACGTGACACCGTGACATCACGACAGAGGAGAAACGGGGCTCCAACTCGCGCCGTCGCTCGCGGCGTCGCGGCGGTATATAAGCAGCTGCGCTTGCCTCTGCTAGACACTCACGAGGTGAGATGCTTCCTGGAGACAGAGCTGCTCGTTGGAATGAGAAGAGAAGGTTGCGGCATGCTACAGAGACTGATGAAGAGCGGGAAGAACATCTGGCCAAGCAACGTGCTCAGTATGCGGCTCGGCGACAAGTTACTTACCAAGTTTAGCCACCAATATGCTTCGCATCTGACTAGGCTTAACCAAGCTAAGCCTCAGCCAATTTTTTGTAGGTGCCCTCTTTTAGGAGTCTGTAAGGGCGACGACGTTTGTGAGCCAACTGGGTGAAGAGAAGAGGAGGGAAGGTTGGGCTCGGTCGAAGGGGACGATGGCGTTGGGTAATATTCTCAGGAGCTTGCGGGCGTGATCTGAAAAAAGGGGTGGGGGCGGGGCTTTACAACATGGTTTAAGTGATTTCCACAGGAAAGGCGGCTCGGCCTGCAGACTTTGCCGAAAGGGGCATTATTTAGGGCGGATTAGTTTATCACGTCTGTCAGATTCTGCAGGAATTGTCAGATTCTGTCAGATTCTGCAGTGAGTGAGTGAGTGAATAAACTTTTATTTGGTCCAGCAAAGCACGATAAAACGCGCACCTGGTTAATCCCACGACGGGACTGACAGATCTAGTCTGCCGGCCCGATCGCGGGCGCGCTGGACGGCCAGGATTTGATCCTCAAAGACGGGACTTCGCAGGCGGGCGTCCCACTCTTCCTTGGTGAACTTCGGGCCCAGCGACCCGCACTCCCAGAGCATTTGATGATGGACAAATCATGTGTATGGAAGGTTCTTCAATTGTAGCGGATCTCAAAACTCAGCTTTTAACTCTGGTATGAGTTTGCTGCGGTCAGTTGATCGATGCGCCACTAGCGAAATATATATATATATATAAATGATTTATTTATTTCGAAAATTACATACAAATACGAGCCTGCCCAAGCCAACAATGGGCTTGTGGGGCAGCGCTCGGCAGAATGGAGCAAGCCAGGGAGCGGCACAGTAAATCAGTTATGTACAAAACTCAAAAATAAAACTAAAGAAAGAAAGAAAGAAAGAAAGGAAGAAAAGAAACCAAATTACACATACAAATCAAAAATGTAAGATTTAACTTCTTTCCGTGTGCTGGAAGATAAAACTTTTTCTGGCAGGTCATTTAATACATCAGGTACATAGAAGGCACGGACACGTTTGCCATATCTTGTCCTTACTCTTGGTAAGGTAAAGCGGTCACGTGTACGTAATGCTCTGGCGGGGACATACGGGAGGCAGAACTCATTGTTCCATATATACAAAAGGATTACCGTTTCTTTGAATAACAGCCTGAACGAGGGCATGTGCGAGCATGAAAAAAGACTGGAATTGTTAGTAATGTGCACACCATACATCACCGCCCGAATTATGGATTTTAGTAAAGAATCAACTTTATTGCGCCAAAACACTGAACAGAAATAAAAAGAACAGATTCCATATCTTAGCACACTGTACGCTAATGCATGTGCTATTGTTTTCCTTACGTAAATTGGGCATAGTGCTTTAATAGAATGCAGTAGGCAGGCTATTTTGCGCAGCCTTTCACAAACGTTAGCCAAGTGAGTGTTCCAGGACATGTTAGAATCGAAATGAACACCGAGATAATTGACACTTGAGAGGTATGGAATAGGAGAGCAAGAGCAATTGTTACACAGAGGAGAATGAAGAAACAGTGGAGTGATGACAGGAATAGATTTCAGTGGATCGTGAAAACATACTAATTTAGTTTTATTCTGGTTAATAGAAATTAAGTTTTTACGGTACCAAGTGATACCATTTGTAGTGTCAGTTTGTAATTCCGCAACGGCTTGATGGTAATTAGTGTGACGAGATACTAAAAGCGTGTCATCTGCGTATTGAAACACCCGACAGCGAAAAATTGCTTGACTGAGATCATTAACGTACAAGTTGAATAAAAGGGGAGCTAAAATCGACCCTTGGGGAACTCCAGCGCTCAACTGTCTAGGTTTGCTTTTAATATTTCCGAGAACTACTACTTGAATTCGACCGTGCAAATAATTCTTAAGGAAAGTTAGAAAAGGCCCTCGGAAGCCATAGCTATGAAGTTTACAAAGTAAAATTTCATGGTTGACGGAGTCAAAAGCTTTTGATACGTCCAGAAATAATGCACAAGCGAATGCACTAATTTCAAGAGTACCATTAAGGAAATCGGTTAATTCATCTAATGCTAATCTAGTACCACGCCCACAAGTAAATCCGTACTGATTAGGCGACATTATGTTGTGCGCGTCAATGAAGCTCTGCATTACGTGAAAAATATGCTTTTCAAGTATAAGAGCAATGCACGAAAGTATCGAAATTGGCCTGTAGTTTGTGACAACATTGACCTGTCCGCTTTTGAAGAGAGGAACTACAAGCGCTTCCTTGAGGCCAGGCGGTATTTCTTTCGTGGTTATAATGTTATTTATAATTGCTAAAAGAACATTCTTTAGGGCCTCAAAATTTCTGCGAAGGACGTCCACAGATACACCATCTAATCCAACCGACTTGTGCTGTTTTAAGTTAAATAAGATGTAGCGAATATCATCCTCGGTACACTCAGGTAGAAATGCAGAGTCAACTACCGATTGCGGCATACAATAACTAGCCGTATTACCGGACAAGCTTGCTGCAGTAGACGAGAAAAAGGAATTAAATTGGTCTGCTAACGTTATAGATGGTGGACCGAAATTCTTCGCAATAGTTTGGTATGGGCCTCTCCGGGGACGACCCCTTAATTCGTTAACCACGGACCAAGTCTTGGACGGGTTTTTTCTAAATTCAGAAAATTTACCTTGGAAGTGCTGTCGCCTGGCACCTCTAAGCACAGCAGTGACTTTATTGCGAGCCATCTTATAAGCTTCACGAAGATACTGATTATTAGGTGAGCGCCGACAACGCGCCCAGGCTAGTTCTTTTTCAGCTAACGCGGTTAGAGCATTTCCATTTATCCACGGGCATTTCGGCTTTCGTTGCTTTAAGACGACTACGTTTTTGCAAGAGTGCACTGCCTGCGTATAAACGGCAATAAAAGATTTATACAGGTGACTGGCAGGAACTTCTGCTAGGAAAGATTTCCAGTCGTAGCCTTGCAACAACGAGTCCAGCTTCCTTTTATCAATAACCTCTATCTGTGATACTGGGTTGTTAGCCGCAGCATGCTGAGACGATAGAAAGCTACACCCAACATAGAAGTGATCGGATAGCTTTTGCTCAATAATAAACGGAAGTACCTGGTCGTTCTCAGTGCGAACGTTGACGTGATCTATGCATGAAGAAACAAGCGATGTACCCAAAATTTCGACACGTGTGGGAAGGTTGATAATAGAATCTATTCCAACGTCAGCAAGCGTGTTCAAGTAATCAGCTACAATGTGTCGTTCTTTCTTCAGCACGTCAACGTTAACATCACCTATCATACACACGTGACCAGATGGAAAAGCAATTAGATGCAATTCGTCCACAAACTTTCTAACACTTTGATTTGGCGGCCTATAAATAGCGAGCAATGTGATGGCAAAAGATCGTGTGTGAATACGAAGGGCTAGCGATTCAGCACTTGTGAAAATTATGTTCAGAGGACTTGAAATCCAACAATTTTTGATGAAAATGGCAATTCCACCGCCACGGCCGTCCTTGCGCGTCAAAAAATGATTGTGATAACCTTGGAGTTGAAAGAGACCAGTATGTTCCTGCCCAATATTAATTTCAGTTAAGACAAAAACATCAGCTATATCACGTACTGCACCAGCGTGGACACAAAATTCATTCCAGTGCTTGCGAATACTACGCACGTTTGCATGAAAAACAGTGAATGTGCCTTCACCTGGTTTTAAAAGAACAGAAAAAGAAGGAAAGTCTCGAAATTGTTCGCACGAAGCCATGAATCAGGAAAAAGATTACAACAGACAAAGCAGAGGATAAGAGGTCAGACTAGCCGAGACAAGTCACAAGGGCTCATTATGCGCACAACTGGGTCACCCTCCTTCTTACGGGCATAAATTTTGCCATGTTTCACCCATACGAACTTGAAATCGGCCTCTTTGGCCTTAGTCTTTGTCTCCCAGAACAGTTCTCTGTTGTATTTCGTCAAGTTTTCGACAAAGAAAACCGAGGGCTCATTTTCCTTCGCCAGAGATTTCAGTTTCTTTCGCTTTGCCAGCCAGCTGTCACGTATGCCCGCCGAAAGGAAGCGCACTAAAACTGGAGCTGTTTTGCTCTTCCTGGGCAACCGGTGCACAGCTACTACGTGACCTGACAGGAATGAATCAATGCCCAGTTGAGCGGCCAGTTCAGCAACAGTAGTAGTCAAGTTTTCACTAGGAAGTTGGGGTAAGTTATGAATTTCGAGGTTTGAGGACCTACTATACTGTTCAGAGGCATTTATTTCCCCTCTAAGGTCTTGAATGACAGCTGCCTGAGAAGCGACCTGATCCTCAAGTACCATCACCCTAGAAGACAATTCAGTGACCTGTTTCTCTCGTGTTGCTGATCCTTTCAGCAAGGAATCATATTTATTTGAAAGAAAGTCGACCGAGTCGTGTATTTCCTGCATTTTTGTTTTCACTACTTCGATCTCGGACTTGAGGCACAACAGTTCGTCTATTTTCGACGGAACCAGGGAAAGAGATTCAACTTTCGCACGAATAGAATCCAGCAACGACAGCTTTTCAGCAATAGCTGTTAACTGGCTAGAACTGCCTTGGGAAGAATCCGCTGATCTACATGTTTTACACCGCCACTTTTCCCTCTTTTTCGGGCCCATCGACAAGAATGTGCCTTCAGCCACACCTGAGCACTCTTGACCGAGGTGATACAACGATGCACAGTTAGAGCATTCCATACATCGGTCTTCGCCGGCAAAATCAACCCCACATTGAGCACAATCTTTTCCTTCCATCACACATGCGCACAAGAGAACACACGCGGTAGATCAAGCAAATGACAGTTTTGCAGTTGGCGGCATGGAATGTACAGAAAAGTTGCTACAGTGAAACCAGCTCACCTGCAGGAACAGAACAAATCGTTTTAGGGCCGGCTCTGGACTTGCCGCCAACTGCGCTTGCTGCTTGCAAGCGATGCGTTTTTATGGGGACGATGACGGCGCTTGTTGATCAGAGCACCATCTTGTGACGCGAACCGAAGTCAAGAAGAACTGGAAAAGTTCCACGTTTTTCAGCAGAGCTGCCACACCGTCGAAGCCATCCGTGCAAAAGAGCATCCGACGTCCGATGAACCACTTGAAACTCTTGTGACGTAGTTGCGCACCTGCAGGAACAGAACAAATCGTTTTAGGGCCGGCTCTGGACTTGCCGCCAACTGATGAAACTTTGCTTTGACGCATTGTCTCCCATTGAATGAATGAATGAATGAATGAATGAATGAATCCTTTTATTTCGTAAAGGACAGCTCGTGGCCTAATTGAGGAAAAAAGGAGATGAGCTAACAAATGAAAGACTGGGTTGGCACTGGGGATCGGACAGCTTCATGACAGACTGTTCGAAATCAGTGGCGTAGCCAGAGGGGGGAGGGCCCACCGGGCGCGTGCAGCCGTCCTCCCTCTCCCCTTCCTCCCCGTAATTTTTGGGTTAGTATATATGTCTATTAAACCGCTGTTGTGCGTTTCCATCGAACGGCCGTGGTTCGAGTAAATAATGGGCGACGACCAGGGGAAGGCACTCGCAGCACGAAATATGCTTAGGTGGTATAATGTTGATGATGATGTTGGTGACAGTGGTGATTAGCTGATAGGCTGAGTTACAGTGAATTGCAATGGCAGCTTCGGAGTGGCCGACGAATTCTGCACCGGAGCACTCCACTGCCGCGGAGTGCCAATATGATGATAATTCTGCGACTGAAATACAGACACTCTCGCCAGAGCAATTGGCAGGGGGCGCTAGCGCACACTCACTTCCGAAAACGCCCAGCATCCCTCGCATTTATCGTTGTTTTCGGCCGTCTCGGCTTGAACTCTCACGCGCGCGTTGAGTTGAGAAGTTTCACGTTATTTTTGGCCCCTGCGCTGCAACGGTAGTCACATCGCTTACAAATCTGCTTCTCTCGTCCGCTGTGACTGTGTATCGGAAACACCGGAGACGCAGGGAAGCCCGCTATCAGTTCGGTGCCAACACATCGAGACAGCCTGAAGTGCCTTCGAAACTGCATTTAATCAACAAAAGTGAAGGCTGTTAAAACGCGAACTTCCGAAGAGCAGCAGTTGTCCGAATGCTGGCGAACGACGTCGTTGACGAAACGCACAGCTTTCGGTCTTTTGGTCACATGCGATGTCGAAAGCTTGCTTGAATACACTAGCTTCCCAAGCTTCTTCGCTTGAGTCACCGCTGGTCGATTGGGAACTTGAGCTAGACGAATCATCGCTCTCCAGCTCAAGGCGTTCTGGAATGAGGACGCCTCTCCAAAGTTTCATTCACCCAATAAAAATGTTTGTTCTCTTTCTCTCTCTCTCCGCGAGCAAAGCAGTAACAGCGCAAGTTGACGATGCGAAGCACCGCTTATTGCTTCCGAGGGACCGCGGTTCGCGTCCACGGGTGCGAGCGCCATAGCGGTACGTTGAGTGTGGGTGGCCTGACATGAAGCGACTTCCGGTCTACTCCTTCAATTTTTGCAGAGCGCTACTCCGCGGAGTGGATCTTGCGGCGGGGCTGCTCCCATTCCGCCATTGAAAGATACGGGAGGCACTCTCAGTGTCACAAAGGAATAGACTTGCTCCGCAAGGAGCACCGAAAGAACTACTACTGGAAGCACTCCGAATCTACCTTGGAGTTCACCATTAGGCTGACATAAGACAGAGGTAATGTATACGTGGATGTTGATTTTCCTGCAGTAGCAGTAAAACAGGCTGGTGATGATGGCTGCTGCTGTCACAGTGAGGTGCTGCGCTGCTCGAGGTCTGCCCAATTCCATGGACAGGTGCCGAATGAGAGGCTTAAGCCTCAGGTACCCCGTTAGAGAGCTCTGAGCCTATAAAACACCTATGGCCAGAGCGTGGAGACACGTTTGAAGATATAGGGCCGCAGTGTCCCCTCGAGTAGTAGTTAGCCGGCAACGCAAACAGTAAAGGTTACACAAAGAACTAATTAGTAGCTGAATGGGGAAGTGTGGAATTAGGTATTTGAACACGAGATCCATTTCGTAAGAGCTAACGACATTTTTTTTTCTATACACTCTTGGGAATGCAGCACGAACACAAGTGCCGCTGACACGTCTTGAAGTGCTTTCAACTTTCGGATACATTTATTACCTTTCGTAACAGAATGCACTAAGTTACTAAAATTATTATCGTCACCGTTGTTTATGAGATTCCGGGTACACTTGTTCATGTCAAATCCCGGTCCTCTTCGGCAAAAACGTGGCTTTTATCGTAGTGCTTCACCGCCTAGCGGACAAAGCGCGGATTGTCCCGACGCCGGCTTTGTTACCGCTGACGTCACGTGCTCTTGAAGTCAATGCTTGTGTTACTTTCGTCACTTCGTGCAACTTTCCGGGTGGGTGAGTCGCAGTCGGCAACTTAGCCGATGATTGGCTCCCCCTTCGGAACCCCTCGTCCATCGTCCTCTTATGATCGGTGGCTACAGAGGCAGAGTTGCTGTTGCCGCTGTCTGTCGTCTGTTTGATGCTTGTGATTCCGGACGACGAATGCGAGACGGCGACGCGCTTGGGTGTTGTCGTAAGCCGATAGGTAGCGCTGGATGACGGCGACCGCTTGACGTCACTTCCGGTGCCCGCAGCGCTAAGCGTGGTCTTCTTCGTATCGTATGGAGAAGCGTCAGTAAATTGATACCGGCGGTTTGCCCTCCGACGCTCTTCCGGCGTGTCCACTAAGACGCTGTCCGGTCGGCGAAGGAGAGAGGAAAGATATAAAGTGAATTAGACGGAAAGCGTGACCCAATTTTGACACGTAATTTCTTTATAATTATGTACACCATCTAATCTTTTATATGTATGCAAGCGACAGCAGAATCAATGTATTCGTGTTCAGGTGGTGTGGAAGCTGCACTGTGCACGGGTTCCAAGGTACTCCTTAAGCTGTCTCCGACGACATTTTCTCCTAGATGTCTGGGAACATTGTTAAATTTCGAATACGATTAGATTATGCTGTATCTATCATTTGAGTCGTGTTAGATTCGAGAATTTGATACTCGGAACTTTCGCATACGCCTGTATTTTACGGATAGTATAGAATAAGAATGGATGTTCGTGCTTATCTGGGGGGGGGGGGGGAAGAAAAAGAAACATTGCAGAGTCGCCTGAAATGTGTTGTTAATCCATGTTTAGTAGTAATACTGACTCAATACTGAGAGGCACTACAGTTAGCACGCTGAACAAAGCAATGTTTTTCTGTTCATATCTTGCTGTTTGATATCTTATCGAAGATGTTTCTGCCTCAGGTAATCTGCTGATTCATTACATAAATTGAAGCGGAGCATTCCTTCAGTATCTTCGCACTGATGCAGGGGTATTTTCCTTCATTTTTTAAAGAAAAAGTATTGGGTATGCGATTCGATGGTCCAAGCGTTGTTTTTCGGAATACAGCCGAACCTCGATTTGCAGACGCCCGACGTTATCTCCCGACAGAGTCCCACAGAAGCCCGAACACACAGTTTCGGTAATTCGTAAGCGATATCAGCACGAGACCGTTCTTATCCTATGCCCTTGAATACTTTGCCAAGGTGACACGTGGGGCATTCAGCCCTAAGTACACTAAACGACGGCACATCATCTCCAACGGACAACTCCACATCGAGCGCGTCCGTTTGATGAATAGCCAATGCAACGAAGTCTGCAGCCAGGTTAGGGATAGTGGGAATTGATACGAAGTTTCAAGTGTGGCAGATCGATTACAACAAGATATACTGTGTCGTGGCATCACTTGGCATTGTGGATGGTAGCGAGAGTGCCTCTTCGTGTGTCTGCTGATGTGCCCATAGAGATAGATAGATAGATAGATAGATAGATAGATAGATAGATAGATAGATAGATAGATAGATAGATAGATAGATAGATACACAGAGAGATAGAGAGAGAGCAAATAATAAATGAAAGCTAGGGAGGTTGACCAGGACTGAGCCCGGTTGGTTACCCTAAACTGGGGAAAGGGAAAAGTGGGCGGAAAGATTAAAAGAAGGACAGAAAGTCTACTGGGGATATCATTGGGCCACTCAGTCCGGATCACAGACGCTGACTCCATCCGGTAGCTTTCAAATATCGAAGCAGCGCTTTTGTGGCCTTTTGTAGCTGCGATGTGCGAGACCATGGTCCCAAGATCTTGTTCAAGGTGAACGATTTACCACCTAACTGACGATGACGTGCCCATAAAGCTCTTCGTGATTCGAGGGTGTGTGGCTTGGGGGATGTGCAGCAAGTCACGCAGGAAAGCTATCGCCGACTCGGACAATCGTCTTCGACAGTTCCTGCCACCATTTTTTTCCCCCACTCGGTATCGCTTCGATAAATCAAGTCGGAAGTGGCGCGCAACTTACTGGTCGCGGTCCGGGACCATGTTTTCATTTGCGACGCCCTCCCTTCCGCTGGTCCGCCCTCCGCCGGTCCGCCCTGTGCCGTCCGGCTGGTGCCACTCGAAGAGCGGCGGATTCGTGGTGCCGGTGACGTTCGTCTTCCCGGCGGTGCTGTAGTTGGCGGCGTTCTGCGAGGTGAGGTCGTGCATCTGGCGCCTTATCTCGATCGACGAGTACACCATGAGCACCACGAAGGTGCACATGAACGACACCGAGCAGACGTAGAACCACAGGTTTTGGCTGCCACCGGGAGAATGGCAGGTCCAGGAGGAAACATGAGAGGGAGAGAGAGAGACACACACACACACAGAAAGAGAGAGATATGTAGAGAGGGTGGTGAAGACGGCGAACGCTGGCCAATCATCGCCGCCGCTGTGCACGGGGTTCGCCGCTCGTGTTGGGACTCTTGCTGCTCACTGACCGCCGCGTTAGCCGCCCTCAAGCCCTCAAGTTTGCAATGTATGCTATGTACGTCTAATCCACGCTATTGATATGCGTGTATACTATCTGTATGTTATATGCTACCGCACTGTTGAGCAATGTATGGGTGACAGGGCCTTAGTCAGGCAGACAATGTACTGCCTTTAGCCTTGCCATCCAAGACCTTCACTGTGTCTAAATCAATGCTGAATAAATAAATAAATAAATAAATAAATAAATAAATAAATAAATAAATAAATAAATAAATCCGCAGCCGTTAGACCACTACACAGTTGGCGGAGGCGTTCTCAAAGAGAGAGATAAAGAAAGAAATGAGAGAGGAGGGAGGCAGTGAGTGAGTGAGAGGACAACTTATTTTACAGAAAACAGAGTGAGCAACTGGACGAGCTGGTTAACGTTAAAGATCTTTTATATCCCATGTCTTCTTTTTAATGCGATATCAATTATTTGGACACTAAAGGCGAATTTTCGTTGTCGGCGTCGCCGTGCTGTCCCATATAAAGTCAAAGCGTGATGAGATCCTGTTGCGCCCCGCACGCCGTACGCTGTTGGTGCGAGGGGAAACGCGCAAAGGGTGAGCCGAGAAGGATAGTGGCTTGATGCGCGCAGCTCTTGTCGCACGCGAAAGGGAGAGGGAGGAGTGAGAGAGAGATTCTTGTTTGGGAAGGAAAAAACATGGGGTAAAGTGCAGCGCAGTAACTGTCTCTCAGATGAGGACACCTCAACCGCGCTGCACAGGGGGGAAGGGGTAGAAAGGTGCTGAGCAGTGACCTGAGCGCGCGGTACCATTATGCGCGGTGCCCAGCCGTACGCCGCTGCGCCCTATCTACGGCAGTGTCACTTATGTTCATATGACGCCATGGATATCATTGTATGTTTTTACTCAGGGGTCGTTTTTCTTTTTACT
Source organism: Dermacentor albipictus (assembly GCF_038994185.2). Lineage (NCBI taxonomy): Eukaryota > Metazoa > Arthropoda > Arachnida > Ixodida > Ixodidae > Dermacentor > Dermacentor albipictus. The sequence continues at coordinate 29,459,746 of NC_091830.1, read as the reverse complement.
AAATAGATGCGATGTTCCTTGAGGCTGTGTCTACGTTATAAAACGGCGAAGAAAAATGAACTGCGGCGGGTATTGCTGCCTGTTTGAAAAAAGAATTGCCAAGCTAAGAAGAAGTTAGGCAATTCAATTTTATTGCTGATAATTTACCAAAATGGTGACTGAGGGCTACGCGGTCAAATGTTTTAGAAAAATCACCAAAGACGCAGTCAGTTTGTAAGTTCCAGACCGCGTTGAAATGCGAATGTGTAGTTAATTAGTTGCGTCTCAACTGACGAACCTCTCCTGAACCCATGCAGACTACTGCATACATTGGCGTTTTCCCCTGCCTGTTCGTTTTGCGTTCAGCGTTGCTAGAGTTACGACACATAAAAGCCTTCAGACGAGGATGTACATTATAACAGTACCGGTGCTAAGGCCATTTATAACTTGCTGTCGCAAGTGAATCTTTCTGTGATCGCTGCTTTCAATCGGGAGGTACCCATGACACAGGCGACACAAATGAGGGCTCAGACGAAAGGATAAACGAAGCAGTGAAGACACCAAGTACAATCTGCTGCCGCAAGTGAAGTTCGAGCTGCACATCCAGCGCCCATTGCAGGTATTGCGAAGCGAGTGTGTTCAATGCATGACTAAGGCGGCACACGACTCACGTGCGGTTGTCGTAGGCACGCCGAGATGGATTATACGGTCCCATGGGGCCGAGCATCATGATAGGGTGGTACGATGGTCGGACCACCGTGGAGTATTGGCTGCTGTACGGGTAGGTTGCGAGGGAACTCATCGCAGCAAAGGTTGGTGGGCGCTTTCACTGGCAGATGGCTGCGATGCGATGGGCCAGCGCAGCGACCGATTGGCTTCGTCTTCTTCGTGGTTTAACGTTCGGTAGTCGTAGCTGTTGCTGGTTGCTACTGCCAGAAAGCGGTACAAACCCACTATGGGGCTTGTGCCGCAATGTCACCTTAGCGTGATGTTACAATTCGACGCAACGTCACGTTACCGTAACGCTAACCTTGGACGTACTGTCAGAAATTCCGTGGTAGGGAGTTGTGCCGCCATCTGGCATCCATCTAGCTGGCGGAGGCTAAGTGACACTTCCCACTTAGCTACGTGGGAAGCGGGAATGGACTAAGTGTAAAGTGCACTCTAAGAAAAAAAGGACTAAAAGGGGTAGGGAGGTTAGTCCTTTTGGGGACTAACTGATTTGCCACAACCATTAGTCCTTTTGGGGACGAACTGACATGGGATGAACTGTTACTCCCCATGCGCTTACTCCTTCGGGGACTAACAGTTGCGCTTGCCCGATGGTCCTCAAGGGAGTAACGGTAATTCGTTCCGATGCTTCGCAAGGTGGAATTAATTAAATTAGGCATTTATACCATAATAAAAAAATAATGAGCTGAAAAAAAAAACGGGCTTAAGAGCAGCAGTCGAACTCACGTCCTCTCGCTCACAAGTCAGGTACTCTAACCACTTCACCACGCCGCTTGGTTGACAAGACGGGATATTTAGGCAAGGTTAAGCATGGGAACACAAGTGCGGCAATATAAAAGTGACTCCGTATTTTGTGCACGCTATGCAGTGAGAGTCTAACGTTGAGTGTACTTGCAACCATAAGCGACTGCGAAAAGAAATAAGCCCGAGTATTATTAGGTTGATTTAAACTGAGGCATTACGCCATGTATACGTGTAGCGAGCTCAAACGGGGCACCGAAGACGACAGAGAAGGGCAATTCCTCTGTCACTTAGCGTGTGCCGTTTGCGCTACACATCGCTTCAGTTCGCAACCTCCTTGGAACGGAAGGAACTTAGGTACTATTGACCAAGAAAATCTAGCCGTCTATCAATGACTTGCGCGTTTAATGTGTACGCTCACTTATAGGGTGCGCATGAAGGGCATGCCTCTTCACATTCCAGTTTTAAGTTTCACGTAATTTTCGAAGAGGCAAGGTGCTGCTTTGCATGTAGTTCAATAGACAATGCACTAACTTCGAACCGTTCATGATTTATAGACAATACCGTTTTCGCCGCATCGCTCCATGACACGGACCAACACAGCGAAGTGCCTGGGGAGTAACTGTTGCCGTTCGTCCTCCCATTGCTCTCTTTCCGAGCAGGAACTAAACACTTACTCTCCGAAATTTGCACACGGCACGCACATTCATGCAGTTAGTCCTTTGAGGGACGAAAGCGCCCTTTTTAGGACTAACGGTGCAGTTACTCCCGTTTTCCCCGGGATTTTTCTTAGAGTGTGGGAAGGAGAAGTGGGAATTTCCCATTTCTCTAGAGCCTCCGCCAGCCCTGGCCGCTAGAGAGCAGTGTGATCTCTTACCGTATGGCAGTGCGTCAGTTGCTGTGATCTAAACACCATACTTCACGCCATGTAGGCGTATTCCATTCAATGCCCGCCACAGAGGCACTGAACTTAGGGGAGGACGAATATTTGAAGTTTCGAATAGGAATCAAATACTACGCACATCCTATTCATATTAAAAAGAAACTATTCGGTATTTTGGAATATTGAAAACTAAGGTCTTCGTGGTTACTGCTCTCTGTATGCTAAACGAATTTTCGCAAATTTTCGTAATTAAATAAACTACAAACATTTTCGAAGTAGTGCAGCACTACAATGGGTTATGCAAGCTTGGTTTTCGATTTCGTGGCGAAAGCTTGTATGACAACCTGAGATTCTTACAGCGAAGCTGTTAAGTGATGCCTTCCTTACTATCGTGTCCGCGTGTAGCAGACAGTGCAATGTCAGGCCGACCCGCGGTGGAGGCGACGCAGGCGTTAAGCACTCCCCATAGGTGGGCCGATCCCGAGGATTGTGCTAGATCCAGGTGGTTCAAAATTGATCCGGCGTCCACCACAACGGCGTGCTTCCTAATCACGTCGTGGTTCTGGCACGTAAAATCCCGAAATCTAATTAAAAAACAAACAAAAAGGAAACTTGCCGCTTGCCAATGCTTTGCTCTGCGGGTCGAAACTGTGAATTTGTGTTCGCATCTACATATTCGCATCTTCGCATCTACATCTACATCGCATCGCATCTACATATTCGCATCTTCAGTATAAAGAAAAAATTTGCGGAAACAGGACACCTCACGAACAAAAATATTCTGAGCTTTCTTGTACGAATAAATCTGCACTCTACGCGAGAAACTTGAGAAATACAAATGTGCGGGAACAAAATCGATCATTTATCGCGTGACGTAAATAAAGTATGTTATTTCAGGCGATTTGAATGAAGTGAATGATGTCTATAATACATTGAAAAGACATTGACACCCGATGCATTTGAAAAATTTCCAACACGCCATGCAACTAACTAGATTTCGGAAATTCATTGAACAAATTTTGAGCACGTGAACAGATATTGCAGCACAGCTGAAATTAGATGAGCCTCGAGACCTATGCAGTATACGTTTTAAACGTTGGTGGCGTTCGTTATTTCTTGTCATTCTTGCCTATCTGAGGCACGTCTTCCTGAGTACATGTGCAGACACAGCGTCTGTAGTGCTTTATAATGAAAGAAATAAAAAATACATGCCGTAAGAGAAGGAGTAATGGGGCAGTGTAGTCAGTCTTGTGAGACGGCAAACACAAATCTCAGAGAAAAAAGATGGGAGAGAAAGGGGATAGAAAAAGAAAAAAATTGGAGACAAAGTTTAGAAATAAGTAAGAATGAAAGCGTAAATATGGGACGTGAAACCGAATCGTTAAAGCACAACATCGTGAGCATGAGAAGAAAAAGAAGAACAGCAACGACAACATCTTCATCTTGGGCTACATACGGGTCACATAGGTCACTTGTATGGGGACCGGCCTTGTTTAAACAGAATCGTCATAACTTCCCCTAGTGTCCCCTTTGTGCCACTTTATTAGATTTTTATTCGCATTTCGCTTTAGGGTATTTGCTTCAGTAAGTCTGACTGCCCAGTATACGTTAATCTTGTTTCTTTGACGACTTCTCGCGCCTTTTCTATTATTGTTGTCCAAACATGGAAATGTAGGCTACATCACAGCCGGCTATTCCAAAATCCGAAGTTTGATCCTCAAGCAACGGTAAGAAAGGAAACGAAAGAAGATCAAAATAATTGATTTTGCGCTAAACGAAAGTTTGTTCTTCTATGTACATTTTGTGTACTTTATTAACAATCCATTTATCATGGGCGTGTAATTGATGACGACATGTTTTAAATGTTATGAGTATGTTGAAGAGCGGCGCATACCCAGTCGCTCAAGTTCAACGTCAAAGTGGTTCACTCACGAGTGTCACGCACCCAGTAGTGCACAACCAGTGAGAAAAGTTGGTTTTCGGTTCGATAGTTAAATAGTCGAAAAGAAAACTTGCCCGGTAATGCCGAGAATGCTATTCGCATTAAAAGCCCGAGCGCTTGGGTACCAACGCAAATGAAACAGAAGGAAACAGATTCTTAGCCTATCCTCCTTTGTGGGTACACGGCATAGTTGAGGATTATCATCATCGGCATCAGCACCAGCATCATCATCATAAACATCGTCGCGTTCGGGTGGTCACGCTTCAGCATGGGGTACGTAGTCCCTGTGTTTTCACTTTTGCTTTGGCCTTCTTGTTCAGCTTTCTGCCTTCCTTTAAGTTCTGCATGGCCATGCTTATACCCATACGAAAGCCTCTTTCCTCTATTGTTTGAAAAATTGACAGCGAAGCTGGCAAGAGGGCTTACACAATCGCTTTGAAGTGGCGACGTCGTGTGGGGTCGTGCTTGGCATCAAATTTCGATCAATGAGCAGTCAGATACGCAAGATGCGTTGGAGTCCAGAAACTTTGATCTGAAACGCAATCATAGATTATAGACTACAGATCATAAATTAGCGTATACGGTGTACCTCACTCGAATAGACAATTTTGATTCTTGTGCGCTTTCTTTTCGTGATACAGACAATCCATAAGTTTTGCATCTTACGTCGTGTTTTACTGGCACCACGCTTGACGTCAGCCAGGAAATTGTGCGGCTCAGCTGGCGAAGGGTCACGGCGTGGTCCAGCAACGGAACCTGCCCGGCGGGCCCGAAACGCGCACATGACCAGGGAGTCGGTGGTGAATCATCACTAAAAGCTCTTAGTCGGCAAAATAAACAGGACTCACTCACTCACTCAGACAACATGTCTGTTGCGTAGGTCTCCACTCGGACGCAGACCTACCAACATTTTACTCACTCGGGCTCAAACTCAATAAAATTATACTCAAACGGACTCACTCTGACTCAGACTCGCAACAATACTGCTCAGTCTGGCTCGTTCGCACTCAAACTAACGGGTGCGTGTGAATTTGAGTGAGTCTTAGTCAGTCGACTCAGGAGTGAGTTTACCAACCCATGATAATAACAGCCGGCAAACAGACTCCATGCACTTATCTCAAAACTGATACTAACTTCAAAATTATTTCCTAGTGGACGCGCCTCGACGACTCGTTGGCTTCAATTCGTAAGTTGCAATGCGGGCCCTAGAGCAATGAGTCCAGAAAAGCTTATTAGTGTAATTTCAGTAGGTATACAATATGCGTTTCGATTTCTCCTTCTAGTGACCAGCAATCCAGCTCAATGGCTACAAGTGGGCGTTTAAAAATTTGAATTCGCATGCGCACAGACACTACATGCCACTGCGACGCCGACATGCAGGGTTCTGAAGCTATGTTTGTAACGTTACCGCGCTGCACGGAATATAAGAGCGAAGAACAGTATCTTCCCAAGTCGTTCACAGGCAAGGCGACGTAACACACGGATCCTACAGTTCTTTTCTTTTTCTTTAAATCTATCTTTTTCCCATCTCTTCGAAGCTAGCGTCAGTATTCATGGGACTCAACCGCCACTGGTATGCCTACTCTACCTCCTCTGGTGCAGTGCCGCCTGGAACCAGCCCGTTCAGCCAGCACCACCACCACCACCACCTGAACCAGTGCCGAGGTAAGCCCTGAAGAGCGGCAGTCGCGTAAAAAACCGGTATCGAACCCCCTTTCGCTGGTATTTTAGCCACGCCGTAACTCGTAGCGTGAAATTGCATATGTGCTCAGTACGTCTAGAGACAAGTCTGCCAGGGCTGCAGTGAAAGATATATTGCAAATTTATCATGGTACGGGTACAAGATACTAATGCCTCAAGTGTTTGAAGTGCAGATACAAGTGGATTGGTCGTACCCGATGCGTTAACTGCCATTTGTATCCCAATATACTTGCATGTAGCATTAAATTTCTCATCATAGCTCCACTGTCGAGGCAGCGGCAAGTTTGCACACTCTTACTCGCAAATTTCTGATCTCCCGCGAGCAGACATACTTCTTTTCAAATTTCCTTTACTAGCACGTACAAAGCTTTTTTTCCCCCCGATGTTCCAACAAAATGATATATCGAAATTCCGGAATAGTCTATGGTGTTCTCCGTATGTGCAGCATGCTGATCAGAGAAAAATACTTTGCGTATTCGGCTATATTTATTTCATGCCGCCTTTCTCATGCTTGGCGATCCATTCGCAACGCGGGTCAATGTCTTACACTCTTAAAATGGTTGCACCCTTTGGGGTGTATATTGTCCCACAACAATAATCGTCATCTGCCTTGCCTGCGTTTCCTTTCCTGAAAACTCGGCGCTCGCTACTTTCCTGTCGAGAATGCTGCGTCACACTGATAACGCGCATGCCGTTCGTGACTGGGAAGTACCGGGCTCGCAGCGTTAAAGAAAGAAAACGCGGGCAACACGGATGACGATTATTGTTGTGGGACAAGATACGCCCCAAAGGGTGTAAATTTTTCTAAGAGTGTGCATTGCTGTGTGTTCGTTTGCACAGTGTCGCGATTGTCCAACATAAGGCTTCAGTGCATAATCTGCGTATTATGTGTAGCTAATAGATTGCACCTGTTCTACGGGCATGAAAACATGCTTACGAACACGGCATCGGGCTATGTAGCTTTTGTTTCCAGGTGTCAGTGAACGGCAATAAATGCAGCCTAGGGTTGTAAAGGTATCAAGACTTCTACACACCAGAAAGTCGAAGGTTCGAACTTGGTGACGTATGTCGCAGCCTATGTGCCAAAAGGGATGCACATCATCATCGCCATCATTATCATCATCATCATCGCTGCAACTACGGCATGAGGGTTTGCACCAGTGTTCAAAACACGCGTAACTTCAAGTCAAAGTTAACGTTCAAGGTGGAGCAGTACACACCGTTGGACATGGTCTTGCCAAATGAGCACTCTAATTTTCCTTCGTGTCCCTCGGATGGAGAAACGGCAGATCATGTAAAAGCAGGTTATCATGAGCAGAGCGATCATGTAAAAGCAGACTATCCTGAGCAGAGCTCACTTCCTTTATAGTAGAGGCTTGACAAAAAAATATGCTCGCAAACATACTCACCATTTTCCTTCTCACTAGGTGGCGCTGAAAAAATACATGAAAAAAAAAACTTTCGCAAGTTTCGTAAAACTGCCTCACAGTGTAGAAAATGTGCGAATGCGCCGTGAAGCTAACCAAGTAAATATTACTTTAGCGCACGCGTCATCAGCGGCAGAGGAAAGGGTGTTAAACCTAAAATTTTACACAGAAAAAAAAAACTGTGGACAGGGGGAGAGGAAAGCAGCTGCGGAACTATATTGAGCACCGAAGAATGAAATCAAGAGAGCGAAGTTTTACGATGTTTGAAGGCGCTCAGCGCTACTGTCCGAACCCACATAAGCGTTTACAGGCTGCTTCACGTAACTTGAACCGAACATCAAAAATATGCATATGCCAGTAGGTGGACAGAACCAAGGTAATGTTTGCCGTCGCTTGGAGGTACTCGGATTATTTTTTATTTTTACAGGGAAGCTGTATACTTCTACCGCCCGAGAAAATTTCGTGTCGTCGTAAGCGAAAAACTCCCATACGTGGGTTGGTCACGGAGACAGTGCAATGCCGGGCCGACCCGCGGCGGAGATGAAGCAGTCGTTAAGCCCTCCCAATACCTGGGCCGATACCGAAGTTAGTGCAATACCGGGCTGGCCCGCGGCGGAGGTGAAGCATTTAAGCACTCACCATACGTAGGCCTATCCCGAATATAGTCCAATGCCGGCCGGACCCGCGGCGGAGGTTGAGTTCCCCATTAATTGGCCTACATGCAGATCTTTCCTGGTCATACTTCTTCACAGAGTGGAAGGGCACTGAGATTTTTTTTTGCATTTCGCCTATTTAGATAATTAAGTCTTAATCAACATCTCGATCATTATAAATATATGAAAAACGTGAATGAGAAAATTGTAGAGGAACATGAAAAACTCCCGATGCAGCTTTCTGTTGCTCAATACGCGCTACATAAAAAAAAATTCCGAGCGTGAAAGAAGCCCTCGAATGCACGCGATATTACCGCGCGACTGGCCGCTCAAAGCTTCTTTGGAATCTTCGCTACCAGGTATATTTACCTTGCCGGATACGTGGAAGTCGGTGGCCGAAAGTGTTCCCGAGACTCGGCACAGCGCCAGGAGCACTGCAAGCCGGCGTGTCCGGTGAACACCACCTAGATAGCGCAAGGCCTTTTCACTCCGATTCATGACGTCATGTTGGAGTTGGAGTTCATTTCACCACAGTGATTCAATGTTTACATATTCATACATGAGGCAAAGATACAATGTGTGGTGCGGAATGCAGGAAAAAAGCTGCGACATAAACGCAGCTTGACTGGCCCCACATCCCAGCTCACCTGGCCCGACCGCCATAGAATCTAATGGACACGCTCCCGACTATGCAGCATTGGTTTTGACGTCACTGCTTTCATCACGCCATCCTTGTCAATGTAAATTTCGGGCCAGGTAGCGCGACGGTATGGATCGCAGTAAACTGGATTTGTGCTACCTAGGTGGTGTTGGTCCGGGGCCGAGTCAGGCGAAACCTCTCGAAAAGTGATCGCGTCCCCGACAGCTTCTACTGGGCGAGACAACTGTTGACGAGGAAGGTGACGACACGCCAAATCGCAGGTAGATAGGCAGAGAAGGCTTCGCTCTAGAAGCGATGGCTTCAAGGAGAGTTGGCTTGCGAAGGCTGGTTGCGTGACGCGAAGCTCTCCTAGTTCCTTTGCTTCCTCCACGGTGGTATCGTAGAGAAAGACATTCAACAATAGCGGACATCCCCATAGAGCCCAGCGGCCGAACTGACTAGCGCACCAAGCCACTGGCATCAAAACCTGAACCACACTTTCGGTTTCGGTTTAGGGCGCGGTTACGCTGGCTGCGCTGGTCAGCGCAGCATTTGTTTTTGATTCTACTGCTAAACCGCGCGGTCTCAGTGAGGAATGCAACTTTAAAATAAATATGACTGCGAGCGATCTTTACAAGCCTCCATCGAATCTGTCCGCTGTGCGACGTGCTATTTCATGAAGTAGACGCATGATGCCTTGTGAAATGAGGGAAATGTTTATTTTGCTCAATATAAAGGCTTATTCCGGGTTTTTGTTGAGCTCATCCAAAGTTGTGGCGCCAGGTAAGCAGCAGTGGTACCGGTACGAAGTTCCATCAGACGGCATCAGATGAAAATAAAAGTAAATTACAAGCATGCGTCATTTTGGTATTTAGACCTTATAAGAAAGTTGTGTGTAGAGGCGAAACGTGCGAAAGTGGTAAACCTACTACATTAAAAAAAAAGCAATTCGCTTTTACAAACATGGGGTAGAAAACACCCCCCTCATCCCAAACAACAGATAGCTTGCACGTGACGTCATGGACGCAGCTTCTCACTTTGCTGGTCCTCCAGCATGGCGGAGAGGAAGACGGCAGTTTACCATATGCACTGTCACCGGTAACCTGCTTCAATGTCAAGGAGACGCGGTCGGAACGGTGCTGGCATCTGTGCTAGAACCACGGCAGAATCTGCAGAACCACCGCGCGAGACCGCAAAGGATGCAGCTTCACACGGGGTCGTGCTCCAACATGGCGCTAAGATGACGTCAGTGCAAGCCATGCATACCATACATGAAATATGACGAAAACATCCGATTACTAATCATTCTTCCATTCCCAGGTACTATTTCCCCTTCTTTAAAAGTAGAAAAACATAGACGACTGCCAGTTTTCGACACAACTTGGCCTCAGCCGACGTGATGGTACGCCACGTATACACACGTGGCCACAACAAAGGCTCCCAGCCAGACGCTCACAGAATGCTTTCTACTCGCGCTCATGATAAATACGTGGGCGCAGAGCCTGTTTTCAGTCGTTCAGGAGAAATAATTTTTGAGTATAAGGGCCAAAACGCGAAAACACCCGTGTACTTAGATTTAGGTGCAGGTTAAAGAACCTCAGGTGGTCCAAATTGCCGGATTTCCACACTACGGCATGCCTCATAATCAGATCGTAGTTTCGGCACGTAAAATCCCATATTTTTTTTATAAGTTGCCGGTTTTTCATCTTCTCGGCGTTAGCTATCGCGCGTTCTGCCCGCGCAAGCAAGACACTCCCGTCTTATCACTCTCGGCAATCGCTCGTCGCGCTTTTGACAATCATGAATACCGAAAGAAGGTATATGTTCTTCGGAGGGGGGGGGGGGGCATACAAATTATCACAAACTTGTTTCAGTAAACTTCAGTGGACGCGGAACTAACTGCGTCACCACACCACAGCCGAGCTGCTTTTCGCTAACTGCTTCACAACGCCGGATGCGGGGACCGTGCTTCAAAAGTACCCAAAAACGTAACGAAATCAGTTACAGTAATGTGCGCGGTCAGAGAAAGCGCTACAAACATGTCCCAGAGTCTTTCAGTACACGTCGAACCAACTGGCGACAACGGCCGAGCTCTTTTTTTTCGGCAACTGCGTCACAACGTTCGCTGTCGTGCAGCATATAAGTCGAAATTGCTTGAAATGCAGCGCAGACTGTCAAACAAGATTTCTCACCTTGCCGTAGTCAAATAGCGCAGCGGTGCCGTGTAAAAGCGCATAAGTAACCGAAGAACACGCCGGGAGCCCAACAAAGCAGGCCAGATCCAAAAGAAGCAGACGGGTCGCCGAACATGCGCACGATCACATGCGCAGTAGGCCTTGTACGCTTCAGTGGCGTGTCCTGCCACTGGTCTGGCGCATGGCATATGCTCAGGCATTCAACTGGCGCGTCATTGGCTTGTTGCTAGGGGACGCAAGAAAATAAAGTCGCAACGCATAAGTTCATTTATAGGCAAAGCTTTCGTGATCTTAGCGGGAAAGAATAGAAAGAAATAAAACGCGCTCAGTTAACTTCATTTCACATTTCTTTTTTCTTTCGACGCTCGCGTTAGCTAACGGATAACATTATTACTAGCGTGACGTATTTCCTGTCGCCGGTTTTCGCCGACTGTCCGCTTCCTGCTGAATTTCTTTCTCTGCGGTAGTGCTGTTTTGCCCCCGTGGGCGTCGTCTGTTCAATTCGTCCCTTCTTCGGAGCTCTTCGCAGTCGGGAGCGCTGTGCAGCTGTTTTACCCACGGGACAGTCGTTAAGCGAAGTCGGGCATCGTCTGGATTCGCTATTCAGTGTCTCTTTAAGGAGTGAGCATGGCTGAGGCAAACGCCCAGCGCTCCAAACGAATACGGAAGTGGCGACCGCGAAGGTGAAATCATTATGGACTACCAACTAGCCGCAGTCATTTAAGGAAGTCGCCTTGAAACTTCAAGTGGGAATCTCATCTCATCTCTCTCTCTCTCTCTTGCGTCCAGTGCGAAGCCAAAGGAGGTGACCGAGGAGACGCTGTACAAATGCGTCAACGAAGTGCTCGACGCGGCGACCAAGAAGCGCCGCAAATTCCTGGAGACGGTGGACCTGCTGGTCGCGCTGAAGGACTACAACTTCCAGAAGTACAAGCGCGTCAGTGGCGTCGTCAAGTAAGCAAACTTATACGCGTGTTGGAAGCTGTACCCGCGCCTTTTCAAGCGCGTTTCGTGTCCCAGATCGATCGTGTAAGCTGCCATCGCAGGAACAGGTTGACGAGCATTGCAGGCAAAGCGAAACACCAATACTAGCGCCGAATAACCGAGACAAGAGATGTCGACAGTGCGCGGTCCCGTAAAGAACCATCTAACCTGCAGCACATTATCCGGGAGTGTTCAGGACATAGTGATGTTCACGAATGGGCAATAGGAGACATTCCTATGGAAGAAAGACTGCCGAAGGTCACCGGATGCTACCCTGAACGCACAGACAGGGCTGCGTATGTGTGTTCGATGTGTCTTATGTGTCCTCATGGTTGTTTTCATTATAACTCGGTTCTGAGGCGTTGTACCACCGACATGCCCGAAATCCCAACCATCGTGGCATACCATCCATTCGTGGATTCACCTTGCAGGGCGATAGTTGTGGCATAACATATTAGGCCAGGACCTTGGAGTTAGCAATAGGAAGCGCAGCTGCAGAAGTTTATTAGGCTCTGACAGCAGCGCCAAAAGGCTAAACAGGACTTGCGTGACTATCAGTTTTCTGTCCTAACACAATTATTTCGAGAAAAATCAATCAATCAATCAATCAATCAATCAATCAATCAATCAATCAATCAATCAATCAATCAATCAATCAATCAATCAATCAATCAATCAATCAATCAATCAATCAATCAATCAATCAATCAATCAATCAAGCTCGACTACTCAGATAATCGTAAAAGATGCCAATGCGTGTCGATGTCTGATAGCACCACTATACTGGGTAGAAAGAAGCCTGCACAGTGCAGATTGATAATGCGATGCCTTTTGCATAAAAGAAGACGACGGATGCATTACCACAATTCTTATCGAGATATCAAGTTAAGATTTCAGGCACCGGAACAGCTGCATGCGCGATGCGCGCGCCTGATAGAAGATTAGGATATGTTGTGTATTGTCCAGTTTTGAGGCGAGTTCGCCTTTCACGCATGTGATCAGTGGTGCATTAAAGCTAGTCAAGTCATTTCATGTCCAGCGCCAGTTCTGTGCATTTAGTGTTTGTCTTCGTCTTGCTTAGCACAATAAGTAAATTTCGTAAAGACTGAAATTGTACTTGTAGTATGCGATTGTTTACTCCGTGGGTTCATATCGAAAAAAAAAATACGTCGTTTGAGTTTGCGTTGTTGGAGTGGCGAGAGGAGCTTGCTATTGCATTCAACGCACGTGTGTTCACTGAAGAGCGAGTGCTATTCTAATAGCTAAGGATAATATAACCTTTCTTGAAAATAAAAAAAAAATAAACCTTGAATTTTCACTAGTATAGTTACCGCACCTTTGGGTGACCGACATAATCTGACGAGCACAGACAAAGGGTCGGCCTGTGTTCCCCACACAAGCGTTAGCAGGGAACGAGTTGCAATTAATGGGTTAAGAATGTGCTATGGAAGTAATTGAAAGTCAGCCGTTCCGTTGTACCTTACTGCCGCGATTGGCGACCAGTTACTGCAGATGCGTACGTGTGCAAGCATATCCTCCGAGTTCACACGCATCGTCTCCCAATCCCGGAGGCTACGATGTACCCCACACCGGTTCACCTCATTTTGTCGTCGTCTTTCTGTACAGGCTGCCGCACGTTCTAAAGCCGAAGATCCGGGCCTGCCTGATCGGCTACGAGGCGGAACGTGAAGAAGCCAAAGCCAACCACTTGAACTTCATGGATTGTGACACAGCCAAGAAGCTGAATGGGCGGCGCAAGGCGATTGAGAGGCTCGGTGCGTGTTCGTTGCAAACAAACGTTGTGTAGGGCAGCGTTTGTCAAAGCTTGCCACACGGAGCCGACACCAGGGGTCCTCGGGGAAGTACTAACGGTTAGGACTGGGAGCCTCAAGAAGTCCTGTCACTGATCGGCAACTTCTACCTGAATACTTTGACTGATTTCAAGGCGCTTTGCTGCGCGCACACACAGTGTTCACTCTATCGCGCTTTCCTCTTTCTGTCCCCCCTTTCCCTTCCCACAGTGTAGGGTAGCAAACCGCACGCTAGTCTGGTTGACCTCCCTGACTTTCCTCTCTTTGCTCTCTCTCTCTCTGTACCTGAATACCGGGCGAAGTATAGCTAAGGACGTATTTAGTAGCAACCTACGAGAGGCAACCTTTACATTGATAGATGTCAAATCAAGCAACACGAAACAAGAGGAACTAGGCCTTAACAGAACGTGACTCCCACTACCTAGGGTATGGTACCGTTCTTATTGATTCTGAATAGCGAAAAACATTTGAAGCTCTCAATACGCCGCATCGCACGGATCGTAATATGCGACTTCGTTAATTTCAGTGTCGCCAACAGTACCACTTGTCCTTTGTGCAGAATTAATTTGCCGAAAACAGTGAGAAATGTCCTAATGAAAGCCGGTGAACGATATATGAACCGGTCAGCGATCAGTTACAACTGGAACGAGCGGATACAGCACGTAAGAGAAAACCACCGCGGGGAAAACAAAAATGATGCCAACGATGGTATTTTGTTGTTTCGGATTACTACCAACTTGACCAAACCACCACATTTGTACTACGGCGGAAGTTTTGAAATCCCTTAGGGTGGCAACGGACGCGCGGTTCGGCTGTTGTAGCAGGGCTCCACTGTAGGACTTTCGTTGCTGCAAAGCTGCACGCGTTGAGAGGGATAGCTTTTCTCACTAGCCATACGTTTACGCAAACCCGACAACACCTGGTCAAGTCGACCCATCGGTCTCTCTAGGAGGCCGGGTCGAGCGACTGTCGAGGCGAGTTTGCTCAACCCGCCAGCAAGGGGTGGGCTGACTCGACAAACCGGATTAGCAAGGTGCATCAAAACGCGATCGGGTCAGTACGAATTCTTGCCGGACCCGTCTACGCCACTTCCATTTAAACGAAGTTGCTGTCTCGACCTTGGTAACTCCACGCGTTCCATGGAACCCACGTGATTGGGACCGCAGACGCATCTTGTTACATGCCGAAGTGAAGCTATTGACAAAATTCCCAAGCACTTGCAATGTGCGAGCGTGAGGAACGAGTAACGTCAACTGGATCACACATACTCTAGTGAAATGCCTTCATGGCCTAGTGAGGTTAGACCCACTTGTAGCAGAAGGTAGAGCGAAAAAGACACGAGCACATCGGATCGTAAAAGATTTCGTCTTTCCCGCGCTATCTTCTGACATGAGTGGATCGCGAATATTTGGGCGCCTCCTTTTGAGCGACTGCGTTATAGAGTTTGATACAATTTAACGTTTTTTGGTATCTGTTCACAGTTGTCCCGGGGAGTAATGCTGAACTAAACTTGCGATAACACAAATTAGTGTTTGGCTTCTAATTACTTAACTAGCACGTAAAAAGAAAAAAAAAAGAAAGAGGGAGACGATTTCTAAAAGAAATTTATATCCCTGCGGTACGTTAAAGGACAGTGGTAGTTTTCATGCTCTCAATAGATACGCGTACCTTATGTCCAGTGCATACTGTGTGTATGATTACTTCAATTTCTATGGATGCATTTTTGATCACCAGTATTTCTTGATATTGTCATACTTGCTTTTTTGCTTTATTTGTGCCCAATACTGAGGGCGCTAGCTACTAGTATTGCGGATAGAAATTCTACAGAACGCTGCTTTCTCATCATGCTGTATTACTACAATTACTACAACTGCAGTGAATATTTCGTAACGTCAAACTTGATAGAACTTGGTCTGTCGGTCGGTATATGCAAGTGGTTCCAACGCTTATGCAGCGGCAAGGTACGACGCCTTCCTGGTACCAGAGGCGCTGGTCGCAGACCTAAAGCGAATCTTGGGACCCATTTTCGCAAAGGAGAGGAAGTGCTTCACGCCGTTGCCGCCAGGCGTGCCCGTACTTGAGAAAGTCGAAGAGCTCAAGAGCATCACCAGGATGTGGATGAGGAAGGTGGGTTAAATTCACGCGCCCTTACAGTAGAGAAAGACGAGAAGAAAATCCAACAAAGAGAGTAAGGAAAAGAAAGAAAGAATAAACAAAACGTACTTGTCTAAGTAAAAAAAAGTTATGGGGTTTTATGTGCCAAAATCACGATCGGGTTACAAGGCACGCCGTAGTAGGGGACTCAAGAAATTTGGACCACCTGGGGTCGTGTGACATGCACCTAAATCGAAGTACATGGTTGCTTTCGCA
This sequence comes from Dermacentor albipictus, assembly GCF_038994185.2. Lineage (NCBI taxonomy): Eukaryota > Metazoa > Arthropoda > Arachnida > Ixodida > Ixodidae > Dermacentor > Dermacentor albipictus. The sequence continues at coordinate 29,443,688 of NC_091830.1, read as the reverse complement.
TTTCGCCTCCATCCAAACGCGGCCGCCGTGGCCGGGATGTGATCCCGTGACCTCGTGCATAGCCGCCCAACACCATAGCCACCAATCAACCGCGGCGGGTCACATGTCTAAGTACTCGATCGTTTGACGAGCTTGCGCGTATGATGACACCAGACGGCACTTTATCCTTTAAGTAATTGCGGCATGTCGTCACCGGCCTGTCTGCTAGCTTTGCCGTTTCAAAACCGGTATCAACTGAGAGCACATTCGTAGGCAGAGGTACCACATTGCCTAGATTACTACTATTATGGCATACAGATAACATACAATGCATTTCTAAGTGATATATTGCGTTGAAGTATTAAAAAATTAACTATACTCACGGCTATTGTAGCAATTAGCAAGAAAAAATCTGCATGCAGTGACAACAGTACCGAATCATACATACCGAATCATCAGCTATATTATAGAACGTCAGTGAACCCGAATAATAGATCTAAATAGATCGTAGTAGGAGAGACAGACAACCTGCAACCACTAAGCCTCTCAATTTATTCAAATAAATTCGACTTTTGAATGACATCTGACGGATCACACTTGCCTTGCATTCCGGAGTTCCAGAGCATGTGGAAAATAGGCGAGTTCTGTCTACGGTGTCAGGACTTCGTTTTTTTTTTCATGTCGTCACGTGCAGGAGATGACGTTCAGCATCTCCGTGGGACACGTGAAAATGAGCGCCCAAGAGCTGGCCGAAAACGTCGAGGCGACCAAGACCGCACTCCTGGGTCGGATCGGGAATCGATGGGAGACCATCAATGCTCTGAGCATCAAGTCTACCATGGGGCCCGCGTTCAAATTGTGCTGACTACTCCATGGGTACCAGTCACGGAGCCGCCGACACCTGAAGCCGTGCTGCTGGCAGCCATGTATAAAGAGTACTAGACCACCCGCACGTTGCTTTGTTTTTTTTGCTGTTTTGATTGCATGCTTCTGCGCTGAAAGGGCACTATAGAGAGAGGCACGGTAAAGTAATGCGCAAAATGAAGCTGTGACGTCGAACGTCGCGAAGTTGCTGTGCAGATTATGAGGCACGCCCAAGTTTACCCTGCGCGTTTATACCACAAAAGCCGTTTTTATTTGTTTTTTGCTTTCCGTCACTATTCGAATGCGCGCGACGGCCGGGGCTTCGGATTAAAGTCGACATCAGCAGCAATACAGCACGCCACAACAGCCAAAGTGTAATGCTAATCTTGCAGAAACCCCACTGGCTTTGCTTTATGAGGAGAGTTGATGTGCTTTCAGAAAATAAAAACGATATATTGCAGGAGTCACCGCAATTCTACGGGAACTCAAATTTTCCGCTACGGACGACAGTGTGACAAAGGTACGTCATGGGTTGCAGTCTCGTGGAAACTGCGTAACATAGGTTAGCTAGAAAGGTATCCGAAGAGACTACACTGAGAGAGAAAGTGAGTGCGGAGAGGAAGAGGCGATATTTTGTGCAACGAGAGAAGTTTTCATATTATGAGAGAGGAAAGGAGCTTTGCGTTCACGTCGCTAGCGTTTAAGCTACGCGCGAGAGCGCTTATTTTGCTTTCCTTTATAGCGAAGCTTTATATGGCTAGCCGATTCTTCCGTCCGTTCATCCATCTGTCGTTCGGTCGCGTGGAATCGAAAACTTCTTCGGCACAACCTCATGCACATGCACGAAAAAAAAGGCGCGCGATTAGCCAACATCACTTGATAGTAGAACGCCTGTCTACTCCGATCCATGGTGTGACGCTACCTGGCCTGAGATTTGCATTGATAAGGCTGGCGTGACCAAAGCGGTGACGTCAAATTCACTGTTGCCTACTCGGCAGCATCACCTAGATTCAATGGCAGTCGGGTCAGGTAACATGACGTCATAGATCGGAGTGGAAAAAGCCTTCTTCTGTCTAGGTGGTGTTGGATTAGCTGCACCAGTAGTGACGTCGTTGCTCTCCGTAGCAGCTGAGCACGCGCGCAGCAATTTCTGTCCGGCTCCGAAATGGGTACGCCACGCGCACTACTGAGGAGCAGGTAGCTTTCGATTAGCAACGCCGCGAGCACAACCGGCAACGAGCTCGTCTAGGCCGTGCCGATGCTGCAGCCAGGGCACAAGAACAGGCTCGTGCAGCCGAGCGCAAGCTTCAACTGCGTATGAGGATGCGGCAGTCAACCAAGCCGTCGTTAAACGAACCGTCGGGATTGCCCCATCGTTAAACATCGGGACCCCATATTTGAGCTTCGCTGGTTAACCATCTGCGCAGAGTGCCTGGGCGGTGATTTCCTTGTCATTTATCGAGATTTTCCTATTTTGCCTCACGACTCCCTTTCAGAAAGTGATGGTTCGACGACATCTCATGTGTTCAGGAGGAGGCATACTGAACGAACTATAGTAAGGCGGTACAAAATAAGACAGAAATTTGTAAATTTATGCTCAACGTGCGTATCAAGAATTGGGTTCGAGTAGTTGCTGTTGCCTCAGAACATGTATGACTGGCAGAACACTCTTCCTTCACATACTCGTGCACTGCCTAGGTGCTTTTTGCCGTCGCTTTCCTTAGTCTTCTTTGATTTCTACTTCTCTTGGTTAGCTAGACCCTTTCTGGCAGTCTTTGCCAAAAATTGGTTTTGTAGAGAGATGAGGTGATAATGGTTCTCACCTCTGCATCTTTAGTACACTGAGTGGTTTTCCCCAACACCTCTGCGGCGAGCGAAACACCTTTGCCACTGTTCGATTATTGTGGGTCTGCTTATAAACGGCTTTGTGCTCTTTGCGCGCCATTTTCTTCGAAAGAAGCAGTGGATGTCTTGTTCTAGTGCGCCCGTACCCTCCCAGACAAGCAGACAAATGGTACAGAGCGGCCACATGCAATGAGCCCAAGGAAAATGCTATTAGGGCTCAAGAAAACGTCCTTGGCATGTTTTCCCGTGTCTTAAGTATCACTGATCTAATTTCATCACGGTAAATATAAACAGGAACCGAGTAAAGTCTTTGTAAAAGTGTAGCTAGTGAAGGGAAGAAATAAAACAAAAACTTTCCTTGGCTGAGAAAAGTACTGGGAGTGCGCTGTACTCGCTCGAAAAAATAAGGTGACTTGATTTCTGGGTCCTTTTGTGATAACCTCTACTAATGTCCACTCGGTACGTATATTTTCTCCCCTAATGTTCATCGCTCAGTAATAGTACGTACAATGCAGGCATCCACAAAGATCCATTGTGCACTTTCCACGAAATTGTTTCCCATTATCGACTGGGCAGGAGGACATTTCCACCCCTCACCCTAAATTGAACAAACCTCAGGCTAGCACACTCATAGTTCTGCAAACCCGTTCGTATCCCACTCCTCAGTCTTTTAACAGGATAGATCTTGCCCACTCACAGTCGTGCCCCAAATGTGGTGATGACTCATGCTCTTTTGAACACATGCTCTGGCTGCGCCCAGCCCTTAACGCCTCTCCACCCATAACGAAAGAACAGTGGCAGGAATCTCTCAAGAGCAGCAATCTCTACATTCAACTCCAGGCTGTCCAGAGAGCCCACGTCATTGTGGCGGAACTTAATCTTCCGGTCCCATTGTGGGCGGCGCCACTGACTTGACCTTCGGGAGCCTTGACCTTCGGTTTTAGCTCCCCAAGATCACACTACCTCAGGACTCAAATTTCTTGTCATGTCATGTTCATCGCTCAATCGCGACCGTTTTCAAGCCAAAGAAAGTATATAAGGGGGAGCACCCACTTGGGGCATCGGTGCGGCTCTCAAGCCATATAGGAAACGTTTACCGAGTCATTTATGATTACCTCTGCAAAACATGAAGATTACTTAATAATGATTGCGTACTTTTTAGCAATTCTCTAAGAGATCTGCTCGAAATAGTTCTTTGTTCACAAGTTCGTCAAGTTGGCATAGCGAAAATAAACAAATTACGAAAATTAGCCGTACTTAATTTATAGCAGTCCTGAAAATTTATTTAAAATTTTTGTTAGTTGTTGCTTTGGGCTGTCCAACGGGCCCGCGACGCGGCGGAGAGACTCGGCCTCTCTGTCCCGACGTGGGAGCGGCCCGCTGCGCGCTAGTGCGCGCCCTAAAGGACCCTAATAAAGTTTTTCATCCATCCATCCATTAGTTGTTGCTTTTACATTTTGTTTCTATTTTTTATCCACCCATTTCCTAGCCTATCCCCCGTAGTGGGTACGAGCGACATGGTCGCCGGGGGTAAGCAAGAAGAAGTTCAATATACATCTTAATATTCTCTTTACTCCCAATTTTTTCTTGTTCGATTATGCGAAAGTTTTTTTACTTCTTTGTGCTTTTCTGAAAGGCTGGAAGGCTGAATTAGACGTCATATTAATTAAAATATGACGTTTATTTTTCATTTTCGTTCATCATTATCTACTGAAATACCACCCGAGTGTTGGTCGATATCCCGTACGAAGTCTGTGCCACCTTATGAAAGAAATTATCACCATCATCATCATAATATATTTTTCGCGTTCGGGTGGTCTTGCTCCAGCATGAGGTACGTAGACCCTGCATTATCAGTTTTTATTCGGCTCTGCCATTCAGCATTCTGCCTTTCCGTAAGGTCCTGTATGACATGCTGACACCTGAGGCAACCTTTTATCTCTGGTTTTATCGAGGTACGGCTTAGGATTATTCACTTAGGCTAAGCGTGGTCCCCAATTAGGCTTTATCTGATAGCTGCACTCTTGTTTTCCGGGGCACTGGGGGCCGATCACATTACGTCGCTCCAGACTACACAGTAGATTCAGCATCTCCGTCGTAAGATGCTGAATCCTGAGCGGCTAAGAAGATTAAGGTGCAGTGTCGGTGTTGTACGCACACATTAGGGCTAGGCGTGACGTTGTAAGGCCGTGTTATTCAAGGGAAATGGTTCATGCCCTCCGACGGCAATATAAATTTAGTATTCAACCTCGTTCAATGCATTTATTTAAAATTTTTACAGAACGCTATTTTGGGCTCTCGGATTTAGGTGCAAACCTGTCCGTGCTCCTTTTGGCTGCGTAAAGTTGTCGACTAGAAGAGCGCATCTGGGCCTAACCTGCGTAGCATGTTTTTTAATATCTGGAGCACTTTTAAATATGGCTAGCGGCAGATAGCAGAATTATGCTCCTTGAGCCTAATTACTCCCAGAGGCGGATATTATTGGCATGTTATATCGAAATTCGTCATCGAAGAAGTACAATACTTTCATAATCGACGAGTTAACTAATTACTTAACGACACATAATGTAGTTTAGAAATTAGAGCCGGATGAGTTAGCACGCCTTATCCACTTGGGACGATTTCTGAGCACGACGCCAGTTTCCAAATATGCGTTTCCAAAGGCCGGACCCTGGCCAAAACACACGCACGCACTCCTAACACTCTTATGCTAACGCATTAGTAAAACGGCTTTTTGAGCAGCGTGGTCAGCGGGCGCGCTGTGGTTACATCATCTTTCAAAAATGTCCCAAAATATGAACAGGGGCCGACAAAAATGCGGACATCATGGGAAAGGTGAAATCGCTGAAAATCTCGGAACAGATGTTACTTTCTGCGGTAAACAGTAATAACCTACAACGTTGACAGGTTGGCCAAATTTTCCGGCAAATAAATTGGCTGTATGAAAACTTCACCTGAAACCTGATGGTGCGAAATAAGGTGAGAATGTCAGCAGGAGATGAACACAGGCCCTTTTGGTTCTGTGGCCGACGTCAGCGGCCGGAAACTGTCAGACATCTGCCCATGAGGGTGCTAACATATTTCTCATGTGCTGACTCCCACCTTCCTCGAACTGCCAACATTTCTTTCGATGTCTTTGACAGTCGCATAACTCTTCAATACAATTTGGTGTAAGAAACTGTGCGCGATGTCTTTGAGTACATGGGTAGCCTTTTTTGGTTTTCGCTATCTGATAGTCTACAAATTTGTCGGTATAACATAAAAGCAGAACAGCAGCATGACAGTGAATACGGAGAACAAACAAATCGCACATGTCTCAATAATCTGAAATAGCGGCCTTCCTTCAAGCACATGATTTGCAGTCACCTGACAGTATTTTGACAACTAAGTGCAACTAATGTGCATGTGCTACCTAAAGGTGTACCTGGCCCGGTGGCCAACAAAGACAACTGCTGTTGTGATCATCTTCGGTCATAGCATGCTAACGGACAGCGGCACAGAGAGAGCTCGCACTGTCCTTGTGCTGTGCTTTATGCTCGAACGTGTCAAACCTTATTGTTCATGCATCCCTCTTAATACTTAAGCGCATTTTTGCTCAATTTGCAGCTGCTGCGGTAGCCCGTAAGTCTTTCCTACCGCTGCACGACTTTTGAATGCTAAATCTTACCAACAAATACAGAATACGTTCTGATTGAACACAAGCTGCTGCGTAGCGCTTCGGACGATTATCCCAGAGCGTTGATTTCGTACATTAAAACAAAAAACGTCAGTAGCTATATTTAGCGGTAAATGCGAGAGAAATGCGTTACCATTTCGTCGCATCTCTTCGTGGTCCCGGATCTATGACTGAAACCGCGTTCACAACACTGGAAAAGCATTGTCCGGGAGCTCACTCGACATGTCCTGCCTTCTCGAGGATCGAAGTGCAACTGACGCAGCAGACCATTGGCAGTGCACACACGCACGCACACACGCACACACACACACACACACACACGCACACACACACACACACACGCACGCACGCACGCACGCACGCACGCACGCACGCACGCACGCACGCACGCACGCACGCACGCACGCACGCACGCACTTCTCCCACTGACCGGCTTCCCACACTTCCCAAACATGGACTTTTTCCCGTTTAACACTCCTTAGCGCCTTAAAAATGTGGCTGCCCTTCGAGAAGCCTCTGAACAGCACGGAATCAATAATCGCTGTGTTTTCCCTGTCTCGATTAAACTCTGTAAGGCTGATAAGCCATTTCCAGCCGACGAGCGGCTACTATCTATCAAAAACAATAATATCGCCAGCAGGACAAGTTATTTGGCGAAGTTTGCAAGGATAGCTTTTAGTTATAATATTTTTTTCCTTGGTGTCATCCCTGCGTCCCCACAGGAAGTGCGAAAACATTAAGGTCAATACGCCACGTAGCGGCGCTCACATGAACTAGACTTTGATATCCAGGAAAGCTGGTTCTGTTCTTTGTGCTGTTTACGCTCAAGAATATTCTATGCATCAAATTTTGTTTTACAGTGTTTGGCCTCTCCGCCAAAGCTTCGCTTCACATAAGTATTGAACATGCGCGTCGGATCTGCCTTATTACTTCTTTGTTATGCTTTCGCCCTTGAATGAAATGAATCGGAATGCACCGGTTAAGTTACGGTTTGACGCCCCAGCTGCTAACGCTTATTCATGTGCCTGAACTGCCGTTGCTTTTCCGTTGTACTCCACTGCTTCCCTCACGATGCAGTGCCTACGTGGCTGAGGAGAGTGACGAAGAGCCAGAACCCCGTGAGACATCGCCTGAACCAGAACGAGAGCCACCTACGCCATCGTATTCGATGTGAGTCGAAATAGTAGCACAAAGACGCAAAAGGGGCAGCGCTTTAAACTTTCTTGCTGGATAGGGACAGGTGCCTCTCGTATTTTAAACGTGTTCGAAGGCTAAGAAAAGCTTTATTGCAATAAAGAAAGAAAATTAAAGCAAATAAAACGTGAAAGAAAAAAAAAGCATATGAGAATAAATACACGAAACAGCGCTAACGTCAACTGGCGTTCACAGATTACACTCCGCAATCATTTTACATTGATGGCATCACCTAATCCGCAACCAACGTAGTCGAGAAACTTTCTTTATACAGGCATAATGTCAATCAAAGCAACGTTCATAATCCTGGAGTGACAACGTTTCATCCTAGTATGTTTTAGCATAATCTGAAACCTTGGCAAAAATGACCTGGGACACATTTGCATATACTATACAATTTAGGACTAGGCTTTGCCACTAACACGACTGTGTTAGTTACCTGGGCTCACGAAGAGCTGCTGGTGTTCAAAGCAAGGTATGTGTAGTTCATATGGGTCTATAGACTATTTCGAACCGCGAAGCGGTAGTTTATCTATAGTGTGTCCTAGAAACCTTCTGTGCTTATAGTTCCAGAGGCTACAGTACATATGGTCATCTGTACTGGATCACTGCTGTGGGTGCTTTCTACAAATTTCGTCATGTTGGCTGTATAATTTGCTGTTTACAAGTCACGCTTTTTGTTTTTTTTTAAATTCGCGATGAAAACCGGAGGCTTTTCATAAGAACGTTTCGATGCTTTCATTAGGATGAAACGTGACATGGTGCTGTAGGCTTTCTCGGGGGCAACTTTTTTTTTTTCTGGTCCTCGACAACAATATTGTGATGTTAGAGGTTAAAAGAAATTGGATGGTCTCGAAGAGGAACCCCTACAATGCACTCGCAGTTTCACGGATACATTTTGACATTATGGGACAGTCGATCTGTGAACTAGTTTACACGCTAACTAAAGGAATAACCACTTGAGTACCGTCAGAGGAAGGACCGTTTTGTCAACGTCATTATGATGTCGCGTGACGTTGTGCCGAGCCGTCAGAGATTCCCCGTTTAAGTTTTGTTGCAACGAGCTGCGCGGGAGATGCTAATGAGCGGTCATGTGCAATGGCAACTCGGAAGCTTGCGCGTATCACCGCATTTTCGCCATATTTGGGGGCCATTAAATTACTTTGTTTATGATTCACGCTTATACAGCTTGCAAAGCTCTTGGACGCTGTTGAAATTTGTGGGTCAAAGCGATCATCTGTTCTAGAAGTAGTGTTTATTTAAAGTAATATTAGTTGAACCTTACTTGGACGCTGTTGAAATTTGTGGGTCGAAGCGATCATCTGTTCTAGAAGTAGTGTTCATTTAAAGTAATATTAGTTGAACCTTACAAACTTCATGGCCCTTTTCGCTCTATTTGCGGCATTCGTAGGTAAATCAAGAACAATGACTTTCCACACGATTAAAAGCCATGACAACGGCAACTTATTTAAAATTCACAAACGAGATGTACGCTGCGCGACTCCGTGATGTTTCATCACGTAAAGCCCGATCACGTGGTGCGACCAAGCAGCGAAGTGAACCAGAGATAACGGTGCTGGCGTTTGCTTCGTGCAGATGGCCGCCTGCGGCTAGCAAAGATGCATTGCGGTCAGCGAGGATCCATTGTGCCGCTTCTGCGGCCAAGGTGAATCAGGTCGAGCCGGCTGAACCAACAGCCCGCACTCGTGCTGCATTAGGCAGCATCGGCGCGACCTAGAACACGCTCTCTCGCGCGCAGGTCACTTCTTTATGCTGTATCAAGGTGTAAAACACACGCACATTGGCCGCCCAATTGCGACGACTCATTCTAGCCCTCGGAGACACGCCGGTTGTGGTGTGCGGGCAATAATAATAGCGCTTGTGCATCAACCAGCCACATATGCGCCTGTCTTATCAAAAAACCGAAACAGAGTGAAAGCTAGGAGCAGTCTGTAGCTGCTGCGGAGACGAGGACATGCAGAGGCCTCCTTTAGCTCTAGGTGGCCTTGCACGGGCCGACAGCCCTCCGCGGATTCATCCGTTATCGGAATGCACTATTTGTGGCACATTCGAGTGGTTGCCAAGGTCGATCCAAATAGGTCGCGAAACGTCGGGCACAAAGCGCTTCAGAACAAATTGTCACCAAGAAGAACTTGATGCAGAGACAGGCAGGGAAGTTAACCAGAGGTTGTTCCGGTTGGCTACCCTGCAATCAGCAAGGGTGGTTATGGGAGCAGTGATTGAAGTGCGACTATGTGAGGAGGGAACAAACAATGGGGAAGAAAAAGGCGTTTTTTCATTAAAACGAGACAATTTATTTAGTTCAAGGAAAATAAAATTCCCATTCAAATTTAACTGCGCGGGACGAGAAAAGAAAATGCAGCTCTATTTTACTTTATCATTATCAATAAATACCCTTTTTCCGCGCCCACCATAAGTGGACGTTGACGCCGCTATCACTTGTAATCGAATGCATCTATTGAAGTGCGCAGAAAGGCGCGCTGGTGAAGTTCACCAGCTACAATACGCCCCCCTCAGACGTTGCGTTGTTTTGCTCGTCGACGTTTGTCTGAATTTGATGGCGCGGGTAGTTTCATCGTTTCTTAACCTGTTCAGTCAAAAGTAGTGAGCTACGACTGCGAGGTGCTTGGTTACTTGAGCTGTTTTCGTGCGAGTGGGCTGGCCGACGGGCTTGGCGTCCTGAGACGGGACCAGTGCTCGTCGCCTAAAGCTTTCGTCGGCCTCCAAAGAAAGCATGCTCTGTGCAGGGACACGATTTCGACGCCCGTACGGCTGACCCTTTGCTGTATCGCTTTCCACGCTGAAAGCTCTAAACTTCCATCAACTCGAATGACGAGGCATTTGAATATGCAGTTCATGGCAGGCCACCAAGACAAATTTCGCGCGTTTGCGAACAAAATTACGTCACTTTTGTTTTTAACGGATACGGCGTCACATTATTCTTTCTTCCGCCGGAAGCGTTTCCTTCCCACACAGATGGCGCTAAGCCAACACCACCTAGATAGCACAAGGCCTGTTTACTCCGATCCATGACGTCACGCTACCTGGCCCGAAATTTATATTGACAAGGCTGGCGTGATGAAAGCGGTGACGTCAAAATCACTGTTGCCTACTCGGGAGCATCCCCAATCGATTCTATGGCAGTCGGGCCAGGTAACATGACGTCATGCATCGGAGTGAAAAGGCCTTGTGCTATCTAGGTGGTGTTGGCTAAGCCCCATGAACGGCAACTAAAGATCAGTGGGACGCCTCGCATTGGGCGCTCACAGGAAGACTACAAGTGAAGCTGTGCAGGGCGATATGGGCTGGACAAGTTTTGAAGTGAAGGAAGCTCACAGTAAAATTGATTATGGGAAACGACTGAGGAATATGGAAGAAAGTAAATGGGCTGGGAGAGTGTTCAAGTATTTGTACAGGAAAAACGCTGATTCACAATGGAGGAAAGCAACTAGGAAGCTTACCAGCAAGTATGCGGCCTGTATGGGGAGCAACACAGCAACAAAGAACGTCAAGCGAAAAATATGAGAGGCTGAGATAATCTCATGGGTGGCGGCAACGGAAAAGAAACCTGCCATGAGCAACTATCTAGGAGGAAAAAACGAAATCAGGAAAGAAATAATTTATGAAAACTTAGAGGGAAGCTGATTACTTTTCGAAGCGAGATCAGGATGCCTTAGGACACAAACTTATAAAGCGAAATATAAGAAGGAAGAAGCATGTGCTTGCCACGGCAAAGCTAGAGAAACGTTGGAACATGTTTGATTAGAATGTGAAGATATCTTAGGCATCACAGGCCTCTTTCAAGCCCTTGTGTTCAGCGAGAGCAGGGGGGGGGAAAGTAAGCATATCCGCAATAGAGAGTAGTAAGAGGCGATTTGAAGATAGGTGGAAAAAATAGTAGGGAAACGACAAACAGCGGATGCGTACAGAAACAAAGTTCACAAGAGGGGTTCAGAAATTTTGGTTATGAAAATTCATTGTGGGCTTTCCCCCTTTCTTTTTTTCTTCTTTAACATATTTAGGACATTAGGCAATAAAATGAGAGCGTGGTGGCGCAACCCATCGCCCCGTTCCAAAAGGGAAGCTCATAACATCCATCTGTCCCTCCGCCGATGACCCGCCATGTTTTGAATGTCCGGACTTCCATGGCGGCTTCGATACCAGGCATATTTAGTTGATTGCTGCCGAGTGCTCTGGCCGTGCTGTAAAGTGCTCGTAAAGGGTCTACGAAGCATTAGTTCTAGCACAAGCGGACTGAACTGGTGATAAGGAAGCAGAACCATCGCTTCCATACTTGGTTAATCTCGTAATACAGCTCTAAAGCTGTTCCTCACCACGCTCGTTGCAGGGCTAGATCATTCTGAAAGAACCACCCGAACATTCCTTTAGTGTCCCTTCAACGAAGTCGCCTTGACACGTCATATCAAATTATTTACAATCCCTTCTGTGCCCAGTTTTCTGCAAAGGATCAGCAAGGAGGAGGTGTACCAATGCGTCAACCATGTCCTCGACGCGGCGGCCAAGAAGCGCCGCAGATTTTTGGAGACGGTCGACCTACTGGTCTGGCTCAAGGAATACAGCTTCCAGAGGTACAAGCGTCTTAACGGCATCATCATGTAAGCAACTCTACGTTGGATGCTGTACCTACGCATTTTCAAATGCATCTCGATTCGAATATCGTTCACGCGACCGACTGCCGCATCAATCATCGCGGTGGGCACTGTAGGCCAAAGCACAACGCTAATGCAAGCACGCACATACCAAGACGAGAGGAGAGATATTGCTAGCGCATGGAAACGGTAACAACAATCTAACCCACAGCATTTAAGCTGGTTGTTTTGAGGGCATAATGCTATTCACCAACGGCTTTTTGAAGAGAACCCTATGGCAAACGACCACACCTCATCCTCCAATCAAAAGTGAGTTGAATGAATCCTGGGGTTTCACGTGCCAAGACCACGATTCGATTATCAGGCACGATGTACTAGGGGACTCCGGATTCATTTTGACTCCCAAGTGATCTTTAACGTTGCACCAATGCACGGGGTCAAAAGCGAGTTGGGCAAAACAATGACGACACGACAGTGTGTTCAATGTCTCTTGAGGTGTCTCCATTTTTTAAAGCGAAGCTGTGAATGCGACACCAGAACACCAGAAGCGGTCGGAAACGTTGTATGCCAGGTTTCGCAGTTTTCAGAACAATAAAGTGAGATCACTCACGATGTATATACTTTGAGAAAATGTGGGGAACGTTAGGTTGTACTGCAGGAAGATTTCGATTTTGGCAGATTTCAATTTTCATTTTAGTAAGTAGGCAGAATTTGAAGTATGTGTGTGTGTGTCATTTAGGGGCTAAGTGAAAATGTGCTGAACCCTAGTTTTCGGCCCGTTTAGATGGATTATGTGAAACGCTCCAAAAGCTCCTCCGTTTCTCAGAGAGGACCAAAAACAGCAGAGATTTCATATTTTGGGGAAATAGGAGCCACATTATGGACGACGTGTACCCAGACTTGTACATAGCTTAAATGCTGTACTCAACTTACTGTATCTTAAGTACTTGTCAGAGTATTCTCGTATCTAAGAAGTACATTGAAAGAGAGGTATTTCTGTTGCAGCTTCAATACATTTCAGGGTATCTTGTACTAATTATTTCAAGTATTTAGAAGCAAAAGTCAATCCCTTTATCAGGAGAGCACAATGCCAACCACCTGGCCGCTACGGGCAGGATACCTTTGTTCAGAACAAGCAGGCTGTAAGCTGCTTAGGTACAAGCTTGTTTCACCAAGCGATCAGGTCCACCATAGTGCGCACACGAGGATTCGTTTTATGAAAAAATAAAGTTTCACGAGAGGATAAAGTTCTTATTCGCCCCTACCACTCTTTACTTCTTTAAGTGCAAGCCTAGGTTTTCCTTCCTCATTGTCGCTTCCCGACACTTGTGCGTGTCTATGTTGTCCGCTTGATAGCGCAGGTGCAAAGAAGTGCGACTGCAGTATTGCCTGCATCGTTGTGGGCACTAGACTTCGTACCGAGCGTGGTTTCCGAGCTCGGCAACAAGCAATGAAGGTTCTCTCCAGGGTAGCAGATTATGGCTGAAATTTCGCTGACAAAGTTAAACGGCAGTGCGGCAGCATTGCCGAGCATAGCTCACAGGCAGTCCTGAGCAGATTGCTGCAATTTCCCCCGCCAAATCTGGACCGCGTGGCGGGAGCGTTTTCTCGAGTGCGTGTTGCACGAGCATTCTCAGTTATGAAAGAAAGTTTCGTCCGCGACGTCAAAATAGTGGACCTGATGGAACCGTGTTTGGTTCATTATGTGAGATGCCGAGTGAGCGTCGCAGTAAGACGGGGAGAAAACAATGACATTTATTTTGAATTTGTGCAAAAATGTTGGTGAGGGTATAGACCCAGTTTGGTGGGTTGTGGCCTAATGAAGTTGATGTGGGCTGAAGCTCTCGCGAGTGGCCATGAATCTGTCACCGGCAAATCTCATTTGTGCAGCTTCTGTTTTTAATCACCCAACATAACTCTATAGGCTGTTACTCATATAAGACTTGTCCATAAACGCCGGGTGACTCAGGTTCAAATATTCCGACTAACAGCTTCGACTGGTTGCGGGGAGAAATATAAAACCGACAAACAAGCAAGCTTCTGAATAGGAGGCACGAGACACCTGTAGGAGACAAGAGCGTTTCAGCTGCGCACGTGTATTCTGCGTACCCGTGTGGAAATGAGTCAGAGGAAGTCAGAGTTGTATTGAAGTGTACCCTGCGCTTCATGAGCTCTCCCTGCGACACAACGTCGCCGTCCCGTCGATCGCATCTGTTGAGCGCCCTTTCAGAATAGGGAGTCGTATATTAAGAACAGAGGCAAGTTGTCCGATGAAAACTTCGAAAAGCAATGCATCTTGCTCCCCATTAACAATTTTTGGCAGTACACCGTTTTGTTGTGCTTCCTTTCTAACTTCATAATGAAGCGTATCATCGAAGCATCTTCAAAGTAACAAAATACTTTTATGAACATGTAGTACTTTACTCGAATGCTTTTCCAAACTGACTATTTCGTAAGCTACAAAAGTACTTTTTTGCACAATAGTAAGTTATTTATGCTCAATAAATTTTTGAAGTACTGTCTTGCATAAGTCTGTGTGAACCGTAAGCTAGAAGTCTTTAGGTTAGTTATGCGCTTCGAAAATAATTACTAAATACACGCCTTTGTCCACTTTTTATGCCGTGTACGAGACATGTAATCGCTTTTACTTGGTTTTCTCGGTGAACTTCGCGAACTACAGTGTTTATATTTCGTTGAATATGTGAAGCATGTTGCGACTGACTAGCAATAATTGTTTAATGCGTCTAGATTAATTACATTTGTAGAAAGTTACTTATTGGAGCGTTTCAGACTGTCACAATGCCGTTTTTCGCAACGTTTCCCACACTTCTAAAGTGACTGCGCAAGATACCAACTGCAATTTAGGTAAAAATAGGGGAAATCACGAATCTAACGTGTGACGGAATTTCTCACTTTTGGCCCAAATGTTTTCGAAATACTGACTAAACACTATTTTTTTTTACCTTCTTCATATGTCATCCGAAATCCTTCGTTGACTTCTCCGGTGTAGTCGGCGAACTAGACTATGCACTTCGCTTATATTTGCCGAAAATACGGCGTAGCTTAATAGGTAATGTGCGGGAAAAGTTTAAAGTTTGAGGACCTAATTACGACTTTTGCAATAAATTACGTATGCAAGTGTTCTAGAGCGTTATCATCGTGTCTTGTCCCATTTATTGTTTCTTCCGCACACGTGGTGAATAGCCGCGTACGTGGGGAATGCAACGGAAAGATCGTATCACGACGTCGAGAGCAGAAACACAAACTGGCTGCTTTCTTTCTTCCGGCGTCAACTTACACAAGTAATGGGCCATCATTCGTCACAAGGGCAGTTTGAGACACCGCCACGTGCCAACCTACCCAGACCATGGTGTGACTCTTAGATGCCGAAGTAGGGCCCTGCACACGATAACGAAGTCGCTGGAAAAGTCTGTGCAACTTAAGAAAAAACCTGTTGCTTGTCAGTCCCCGCATGTTGCTAGTGTGTCACAGCTTGTACATTGCATCTGAAGTTAAATCAGTAATACAGCGCATGCGTACGGGTCCAGAAAAGAGTCTGCACTCAGGGCGAAGTTATTAAGATTTTTGTTATCGCATAAACAATGCGACCGACGTCATCTGACGAACACACCAAAGAGTTGGCCTGTATGTTACTGGCAGCACAAGCTTTAGCTCTGAAGGATTTGCTATTAGTACATTGAGACTGCGCTTCAGAAGTAATTTAGAAGTCACTCTTTTCATTGGGTCTTACTGCTGCGATTGGGGACCAGCTGAAGGAAAGCTGTACGTGTGCTAGTATATCCGCTGAGTTCACACACGTGTTTTGCCTACCAGTCTCGGAGGCTACGATCTAACCAAAGTCAGTTAACGGCATTTTTTTCTTGTCTGCCTGGACAGGCTGCCGCACGTTGTAAAGCCGAACTTCCGGGGCTGCTTGATCGGCTACAAAATAGATAGAAAAGAAGCCAGGGCCTGCAACCTGGATTTCATGAGTGTTGGGGAAGTTATGCTGCTGAACGGGCGACCGACGGCGATTAAAAAGCTCGGTACGTGTTATTTGCTGCCAACAATTTCGTAGGGCGACTTATTTAAGGCGAATCATTCTTCCTTGTCAATCCGATTTGTTTCAGCGTGTATCTGCTCGTTTTTATGGGCTTGTTCCGAAGAAAGTCCAGTCTAAAGCGGGGCCTCTGGGGAAGTGCAACTGGGATGGGACGTTGGAAAGTGCTTCGAGGTGCATACCCAATGATCCCACTGGTACATACCCAGCGGCACGTATCCAACTTAGCGTCAAAGAGGCTCATTGAAAAGCGGCCCATACCCAATAGCAAATACCCAGTGACCCAGTTGCGCATACCCGGTAGCCGCTGGCGCACATATGCAGTAGGACATACCCAGTGGCATATAGCCAGTGGCACATGTCCCAGGGGCTAATGAGTGTGTGTCGATCTTCAATGAACCTCTTTGATGGCAACATGGGTCAGTGGGTACCAGAATAACAAACACCTACACAGTGGCGTCTACGTAACATCGTATCACGTTGATGTCAGCTAGAGTTGAGTCCTTGATTCTTTTTATGGGTATCTTCTGCCTTCGCGGATTCCTCTCTGTCATTGTTCACTAGTTGTTAGATACCATAGTGCACACTAGTTCGAAACCAGGGCGTGCACCAAACTCACATTTTCCTGTATAATATACCCAGAAATCGTTTTATAGTTCGAGGCAGTAAGAGCAGTTACCGTCAATGGAGCGGATGCGTGCAGGCGGTTAAGATATGCTATATTGAAAAGTCTCTGCGCGTGCTCCGGTTAGTCTGCAACTATCGTACGCAGGTCGAATTACCAAATTCGGCAACATAAATATAATAATCGAACGATAAATTTATTTATGATTAATTCGCGTACTTTAAGCTTACGTTCTCTATAACGCAAGGAAAATATGCCTCAAGCTTTGCTGTTGAGATGATTGCTTCTAACAGCTTTTGAATGAACGTGTTGGGATGTCAAGGTTAGCACTGTTTTTTTTTTTTTGGAAATGGTGCTCCGCGGAGTAACACCAGGGATCCCAGGGGTAGTTCGAAGTGCTAGCAGTGAGCGACTCTAGGAGACGCGGCAATAATGAACACCTTTCGGCTGAACTTCGAGCCAAACTGCTCGTGAAGCATTTGTGACAACCTATGACTATGAGGCTGTGTTGTTTTAGATTAATTAGGGTCAAAGGCGAAAAAAGAATGGAACTAGAGTTGAACGGAACACGATATATAGTAAAGCAACCCTTCCTACTGATCTTGTGGCGGGATTGACATCTAAAGCTTCTAATGCGTTATTGTAATGTAATATTCTCTTGACTTTTATTGCGCCGGCAGTATCACTTGTACGCAGAACGCAATTGTTCCATGAAAACAAACTCCGCCCAAGAAGGTCCCCGAAGAATCTGTGAGCCGGTCAAGGAGGCAGTGAGCACTGAAGGCTGGTGAAACACCGTTGTACAGGATACACGCTGTTGCCTCTGTTGGGACATATGTGTGCAACGCAGGGGACAATGCGGAAAAGAAGGAAACGCTAGCACTTCCTTAGCATAAATTACCAGCTTGGGCAATCTCCCAGACTTGTACAGTACTGTTAGTTTAAAAAAATGCGTAGTGTGCGAGCGGTCATTTGGAGGGAATGGCTTAGTGGGGTCCGTTTGTTGAACTTCCGCCGCTGGGGAGCGGCACCCTTCAAGAGGACTGGTGTTTCTCGCTGTTGTAAGTTTCGAAACGCCAAGCATGCCACTGAACCTATGCGGCTCGGTCCGGTGACTTACCTTAACTATCGCTAAGGGAAGCTCTTGACCAAAAACTGTACGAGCAAGTTATGCAGTGGGAACACATGAACTTGCGCGATGATTGAGTGATGGGAATCCGATCAAAAGTATATCGCAGGTTTCTTTGAATGGTTGTGCCGTAGAGTTCGATGCGGTTTGATGGTCTGGCTTCAGAAAACATTCGAACGATCGAAGGAAAGAACTGAAATCTCGTTTTTTTATCGTTTTCGCGCTTGTTGCGGGTAGTGCCACTGACCTTAACTTGCGATAACATGAGTCACAACCAAGGGGATGATGTATGTTCTGAAGGTGCAAAGGTGCTATCAGGGAATCAGCGATGGCGCAATACACGGCTTACAGTTATGTAATGTGTGCTCAGCAATTCAAACGCCATACTCGGGGCTTGTGGCTGCCGGCGCTTCTTGTGCCCCTTGTGGCCACTGCGGATACCCAGCTGATGTATTTTCGCACACGATGTAAGCAAGAGATTTTTTGAGAAGCCTTATGATTGCATTTGGAAGCCCAGCGAATACCGAGCGCTCGTCGGGTCAGAAAAAAGCACACGCTGCCACGCGGCCGGATTACCGCGTTTCAGTCACTGTTTCAATAACGTTTCAATCACGTTTCAATCACGTTTCCATCACGTTTCAATCACTTTTCAATCACCTTTACGAGAAGAACAAACGAAGCAACAAATGAACAAACATTGCTGCGGAAATTAACTTAAAATATTACACTATGATCTCCCTCAAAGCAAAGTGCCAGCTTAAAAGAGTTATGTGAGTGTCGAGCACTGTCGACAACATTTATCTAGTGTATTGTGTAAGGCATGCACACTCATGCCCTGAAACCTCCAATGCCATAACACACCAAGAAAATTACAGGAACTCGCTCACCTTTGCTTTGTGGGATGGAGGGTACATCTGTGCAAATAAGGTAATCAATTCCTTTTGAGTAAAATAATTAGTACTCTAATTAACTAGCCCTTTGCTTGTTTACGAAACCGCAAGTGAAAGTTCGTTACTGCCTATCAAAAACTACTATTGGCTTTGCGTTCAGTTTCACCCACTTAAATCAGTCATGAGGATATCAAACTCAGCTTATGAAAAAATCATGAGCCATTCTACTCTGTGAAGGCGGATGACCAGCGAAGCTGTATAGCACACGACAAAGAGGTGACACAGAATTTTGAGCAAAGGTACGAACACATTTGTCGTCTTGATTGTTGGTCATCGCGATGAAAGGCACGTACAAACATGCATTTTTATACATTCGCTTTCATTCATGTTATACATTCGTCATATACATTCGCGCATTCATTTCGCTATATACTGAGGCAAATAATGTGACACCGCACCGACTGGCAGTGGGCCAGTGCCGTCAATGCCTTCGCAGAGAGAGGGGCAATATGGGTATGCTGGCATGATGAGCGGCAACGGAGCCAGCTGTGCAAGACGATGACGACGAACGCGTGAGCAGTGGCATGAGCCATTGCTGATGACGATAGTTATTGCTCACAGGTTTGTTGATGGACGCAAGAAATGCATGGAACCCAAGCCATAAACAGCTTCGCTGTAAAATGATACTTTGGTTCCTGTGATATTATATGGTCTATGAGTGCGCCTTTAGCGGATGTGTCTTTTTACTTTCTTTGTCGTTTTCAGTGCTTCTCCATTTTGCGCAAAATTTAGCGCCATATATCAATGCCAGGTTAGCCATTTTAAGAAATCGTACTTCATCACTTTGTCTATCTTACTATCGTGCAATGAATACTCAAAGAAGTTGTCCACACGAGTGCAGAGAACAGCACGAAGCTGCAGACGGGTGAGCTGTAATCGAAGTTGCCGCTGCAGTCGGGTGGGATAGCAAGTTTAGTTTTCACGAACCTTCCTGCACCTAGCGGGCTTCAGCATAATTAATTTACAGTGACAGCTGCTGTAGCTTTCTTGTTACGTCAAACCTGACGCAGTCGGTGGGTCGTTATTCAAGTGTCTTCGTCGCTGCTGCAGCGGCGAGGTACGATGCCTTCCTGGCCGACGTGACGCTAATGAATCTACTCAACAAGCTCTTGGCACAAAATTTCGCAAAGCAGAGGAAGTGCATCACGCCGGTTCCACAGCACGTGCCGTTGGACATGAAGGTAAAGGAGCTCAGGACCAGCACCAGGCTGTGGATGAGAAGGGTAAGTTCACCTCTCCCCCGACACACAAACTTTCTCTCTCTCTCCCTCACACACAAAAAGAAATTATGCAGAGCATGCACACGTCTTGGAATCTGCATGAAACTAAGCCTTCGTGAAGCTGTTAATACAAAGCTATAAATTTGCCCATTTCATCCCAGCGTCTTTGGCGTATGAGCAAACTGACATGCGATCATGGGCCCTTCCGCAACCATGCGCCGCAGTGTGACACATGCGCCGATCATCTCAAGCAGCATGTTGCACGATAGAAGTACACGTGCGACTGGGGCCTAATGGTTAGAGCGTCGGACCCCTGCGCTAGGGCACTGAAGCTCGATCCTATCATTGCACACGTAATTCTATTTCTTAAAGTATGCACTATTCGTAAAGACTGCAGCAGCACGCAGCAGCCATGGCCAGGAGAGCCTGGGATTGTTCGCAAAGAATGCTTCGCTGTGAAAGAAAGCAATAACAGAGAGAAAGCGTGAAGGTGAGATTCGGGATAGAATGGCACGAGACTGAGTCTTTCTCCTTTAATACTTTTTCCACGTGTTGTCACTGACGTTTCTCTTTTGCCCAAAATACAGCGTCGGAACATGTTGTCAGATGACGGCATGTTTATGTTTTCAGTTGTCGTGACGTTGCATTCTTTGCCGCTTGTCTGGCATCTCGATAACAGTGTATTTAGAAGTGAGCTTTCGTGCTGTTTGCGATGAGCATTCATTTAGTTACCTATATGAAAATAATAAAGCCGGATTCATGCATACTGTATTACTAAGGTTCTAGGAAGAAAAATGCCTGCAGGGCAAGCTATACATAAGTTGGGGTGAATCAGAATTGCGTACCAGAAAAAAAAAACAGGAAAATGGATCTAGACAGCTCGTAGCCATGCGTATAAACAATTCACAGTCACTTGGCTCCGGAATTTACTGAAATTAAATGAGTTTTGCAAAGGGCATGTGCCAGATAAAACTGGCCTCGAATTTCGGCACGTGTGCCATGCACGTATTCTATCGGCACAGTTATTCCCCATCCCAGCGGGAAACCGCTCTTTTCAGAACAGCCTTGGACGAGCAGTGATGCCTGATTGACAGGGCCAGTCGGATAGCAGCAGCAAATTGGGCTCTGGACAGAGGGCTCCACCTTTTGGGACTTCATTACAAAACAACAAATAAGGTCTACTACTACTACTATTAACTGCATCGTTTTTTATGTGTGGCGTCACGCACAGGAGCAGGCGTTCGGCATCTCCGTGGGTCACGTGAAAATGAGCGCTGACGAGCTGGCCGAGAACGTTATGACGACCGTCAGCCGAGTCCTGGAGAAACTCAAGAAAGGATGGGAGCACGTGGATGCGCTCAGCATCAAGTCCTCCATGGGACCCCCTTGCAAACTCTACTGACTGATGCTGGCGTTTCTGTCAGAGTCACAGGAGCACGATGTCTTGCTGGCAGCCATGCACATAAAGAGTATTAGACCACCCGCACGATATGTCTGGGCTGTTTTCAGTGCCTGAAAAAATGAATTAACGTTGAAAACAAAGTGTGCGGCTTAAAGGGACCCTGAAACGCTTTTGACGATTTTCTACAAACGTGCTGAGTCGTTAGAGTAGGTCCTTCTGATCATTAATTGACACATCTAAGTGCTCTGCGTAAAGCGTGTAATTTATTATAAGGTTTTAAAAATGCACATCGCTGCCGATCGCAGCGCACTGCCTGGCGGAATTTTAAGCCACCCCTACCCATATGACCGAAATAACCCATATGACGTCAGCGGGGCGAGCTATCCGATTGGCTGACCAGGGCGCGTGATCGATAATTTTTCCAACTTTATGGTAAACAAATGATCTTCGTAATAGTTGGAATGTTAGTTAATTTGTTTTTATAAAAAGAAAGTAGCATAAAGAGAATGCACAAGAACAATTTTTCAGTACACTTAAGCACTTCCGGCACACATCAAGTGTCGTCTGCTTGTGTTACAACGTACTCCATTTTGACGAGAGCTCCGCGGTCAGAGTTGGTCTCAGTCTTTTCGCGAGCTCTATGATTCGACTTTATTGCCTTGTGGGCTGCAAACGTAGCGACTGGCAATATGTCAAGCTGCGACATCGTGTCCCCCTGCAAGGCAGCGTACGAGCGAACTGGCTGCTGCGCATCGGACTGCCGCTATCCGATCGGCGCCAGGATTTGCGCGTTTGTGGCCGTCACTTTACACCGGAAGATTACTAACGCAATAGCGTTTCGCGAGTCCCGTATTAGGGCAAACGTAAGCGCTAGGGGACAGGGTCTGGCCGCTTGACTGTGCCGTAACGGGACGAGCCGAGATGAGCAGAAGGGCAAATGTGAATGGTCTGCACGGTGCAGCCACCTGGTGGCGTAGAGCTCAACCATACGCAGTAGCAGCAACGAAGCGTATTCTTCTTTGCTGCTGGTGCGTATTTCTCGCTGGAGTGTAATCATCAACACGTTGTTTTTATAAATGTTTAAAATGTTTTACACTTGGTCAGAGCAATATTAGCGCTTTGTTTGGCTGGTTAAGCGCTGCGCCAACAAGTGTCTGGACCGTGCAGACCAATCAGGCCGCTCACGTACGTCTACGCCAAAGTTCCTTCATCAGCTTGAGTTTATGCCTCCGGTCATTTGCCGAAATGACCAGCTTGCCTGTGGTTAACGGAATACCAGACATGTTCGGCGCTACGACAGAATGCTCGCAACGCACGCTGTTTCGATAGCTCACGCTTGGGGTCGACAGCCAAGCGGCTAGCGGAGAGGTTTCGCGCGGGCGGGGGCGGGTTCCAAAACCACCGGAAGTGGACGATGTGACGTCGCATCGTGACGCAGGACCAGTGAAGGCGGAGCTTAGCCCCGCTCGCTCGGCGAATGAGTTGAGGAGGAAAAGCATGGCTGGGGAGGAGGGTAACTTCTAATCGCTTGTAGCTCCATTAATACGTAACGCCTCACTTAAATTATGGTGCGAATGTTCTACTTAAGCTGTACCCTACGCGTCTACAAAATTTGTCCGAACCGTTTCAGGGGCCCTTTAACGTGCCGATGTTGCAATGTGGACTAAGAGGAACGCCGTAGTGGAAAGCCCTAGATTATATTTGTGCCCAAAGCGCGGTAGTACGATCGTGTTTTGTGCATTCCGGCATCACTCAAATGCTGCCCCTGCGGCTAGACTGGCTAGATGCCCTGAACTTAGATATAAGTTTGCTGTAGAGCATCCTCACAGACTCACTCAATGCTCCCTTTCTCTCTCTTTTCCTCTATCTATTCCCCTTCCACTCTACCCCCAGTGTAGGGTAGCAAACCAGGTGTTCGTCTGGTTGACCTCCCTGCCTTTTCTGGCCTTGCTCTCTCTCTCTCTTGCTGAAAAAAAAATACAGTTCGTGTTCAGCTGAAGTTCTTTCGAAAGTGGCAAGAGTGCTGCAAAGTTCGAAAAGCACTACTTGAGAACTCGTGCAGTGCATGGATTATGGCAAAGCCGGCTTGCGTTTTGTCAGACGCGCACGTTTGAGCTTGACAAAAGCCGGATTGAAGGCCCAGCCTGAAAAAATATTCGGCCTCCTGTAGAGTCTGTTGTGTCGTCATTGGGGAGGCACGGGGTAAGCGTCTCGGTGAATGATTTTGTGAGCGTATGATAGTCAACGAAAAACTAGATCGCCACGTTTCGCTTTACAAGAAAAGGAAAACGAAGACTTTGCAGTTAATATGATGTTCCGTCGAAGCATCGGTTTCTTTCACATCTGCGATTATTTAATATTATTCCGTGTATTTTTTAGAGCGCAGCTCTTTGGCGTCCGTTCCTGGGTTTCGCGTCGTCGTCGGCCTCGTAACCAGCTCGCCGACGAATCTGCTCCGCCGCCGCCGCGCATGCGCGCTGTCGGCTCTCCGGGCGAGGGAGGATGATGGAAGGGAGGAGGAGAGACTGTGGAGGAGGGCTGGCTACACAAATGGCTCTTTGGCGTCCGTTCCTGGGTTTCGCGTCGTCGTCGGCCTCGTAACCAGCTCGCCGACGAATCTGCTCCGCCACCGCGCATGCGCGCTGTCGGCTCTCCGGGCGAGGGAGGATGATGGAAGGGAGGAGGAGAGACTGTGGAGGAGGGCTGGCTACACAAATGGCTCTTTGGCGTCCGTTCCTGGGTTTCGCGTCGTCGTCGGCGTTGTCGTCGGCCTCGTAACCAGCTCCGCCCCCCTTTCATCCCCCCAGCGCTAGCAGCGACCGACTGATACCGCTTTCGTGAGTCCGCTACCGCACTCACGAAAGACGTCGTGCACTTCCTGCAACTCGCATTAACCGTCCATCGATCCACACCGATGTTAGTAGTGGGGGACTTTAATGTTGACATAAAGACAAACAGCAATTTCCTAACACTTATGCGGGAGAACATCCCGTTCCTCTCGCTCGTAAGGCGTCCCACGGCTGTGACAACCTCGCGAGGCACTTGTATAGATCGCGTCTTTGAGAATCAAGCATTGGTGTACCAAGTCGAACATATATCAGTCTATTTCTCCGACCACAAAGCTTCCTTCATGACTGTCAAGAACTGTTAGTGCAGTCTTTGTTAAAGGAATACGTGTGAAAAAAAAAATTCTGTGATAGCGCATACATGTGTTGCTCGATTTCTTTGCCTCAATCTATCGAAAAGGTGAAACAGCTTATTTGCTGCGCTCAAATTTCGCATTAGGAAGTAACGTAATCGTCGGTAATTTTTTTACCATGCTACCACCCGGTTCGTGGCCTATCCCGCACAGTGGGATTGTGCATTTAAAGATGGCATCATCATCATCAGCATCATCACCGTCGTCGTCGAAGCATATAGGCTCCGGAATCTTGTATGATCAATCGGGTGGTTCAATTAGGTGCATAAAAAGAATAATAATAACAAGGAAGTTAACAATTTTAGCGTTGGAGCTAAAGGTAAACGTTTTCTGTTTGGAGAAAAAGGAAATAATCAGAAGAAAACCGGGTATAAAATGATAATTCATGGCCAATCCCCCAGTGTGGGTATGTGCCACGGTCACTTACAACAACAACAACAACAACAACAACAACAACAACAACAACAACAACAACAACAACAACAACAACAACAACAACAACTTGTATGATTGGGTGCTCGCTCGAAAACGAGTGCTATGGGCTCCGGTGAAAAATATCTGTACTGCCCTTGTAGTCGGAATGTGTCGCCACTAAAGCTGGACCCAAAACAGGACAGTAAGCATCAAAAAAGGTGCGGCGTTTTGTGAAATGGTTCGTCGGAGCGTCAAGTTAAGCCGTAATGAGGTGCGCCGCCCCCAGAGCCAGGATCATTTCGGCCTTCTGATCATTCGTGAAGGTCAAGAGTGTCTTCTTGAAGAGCAGGTCACTGGCGCAGTACCGCTGAGATCTCCCGTTATCACCTACGCACCGACACGTCAAGCAAAAATGATTTACGCAATCAACAACAGCATAGGTTTGGCGCACAGATTCGCCAAAACGCATTACGTGGACATAGCCTGGGCAAGGCTTGTTTCTGTTGATAAGGGGAACAAATGGAGCATACGTTCCGGTCGCGCCTATCTACAGGATAAGATATGAGTGCACAAAATTAGTCCCAGGTGCGCTGTCACTGTTTCCCGGCTTTGAAATCCCTCTCCCTGCCCCCTACGGCTCCTCTACGCTTATCAATGCGTCAGTTGCGTGTTCTCACGATGCCACGACCATCACATAGCGTGAAGCCCTGTATCAAGCTGCCGCCGCTAGTAAAGCCGTACATCAGTGGCTATTCGCTTGGGAGCGCTTGAGTAGCGGCGCGCGAGCGCGTATATATTTCGTATTTTAACGCGATAGCGTTAAGGAGCTCGTGTCG
The DNA here is from genome assembly GCF_038994185.2 of Dermacentor albipictus. NCBI lineage: Eukaryota > Metazoa > Arthropoda > Arachnida > Ixodida > Ixodidae > Dermacentor > Dermacentor albipictus. The sequence goes on along the minus strand of NC_091830.1, from coordinate 29,417,664 downwards.
CAGAAAAGCCGGTGTCGTCGGCGTAGGTGTCGGCGTCCGCGGCGTTGACCGTGAGCGATAAATCACTGCAGGCACTTCATAAATAAAAAGCAACTTCGAAGATGGGCTGGGTGGGAATCGAACCAGGGTTTCCGGAGTGTGAGACGGAGACGCTACCACTCAGCCACGAGTTCGATGCGCGAAAGAAGTACAAAAGCGATTCTAGTGAATGCGGTGTTGCCTTAGAAACGCGCCGTAGAAAGTTTTGGATGTTTCGCTCGCTTTCGTTTTGTTCTCGGAAAAACCAACGAGGCAAAGCTGAGCACGAAACGATTATGCTTGATTCGGAGGTTATTTGACGTCCGCTACAACTGTGTAATTGGTATGTTTCCGATTGAAGCAATAACTAAATAGTTTCATAATTAAAAGCAATTAATTATTTGTTCGTGATGAAAAAATATTGGCTGTAAGTACACACGACTATGGCTACTATGCCGTCGGTAGTATTTCTCTAGAGCTCTTGTTTTTTAAATATCTTGGTCCAATTAACTGGGGCACCCGGTATATGCTCACCGTGTTGTAACCCTTGCAGAAAAAAAGTGATTTATGTACATGTACCGTTTTGTGTTGCCTTTCAAATTTAACAGATCCATAATTCATGGGAATTATATTTTTTTGGTGCAACTTGCATGAAGAAAGTATGTCAGGATGTCCGCAGTGCACGTAAACATATTTGTGTCAAAGAAAATACATCTGAATATCGAACGGGAACTGGAGCGAGAGCCTGTCAGGCCACATGGGCGTTATTTCATGCTCCTGTTTCTGGTATAAGAAGTGAAGTGAATTGAACGGAATAACTGAGCACCCTACTGAAGCTTCGTTTCCCATAGGTTCCAACATGTGGGTTGGATTCGGACAAATTTTTGCTTTGATTTTCGGAAGCGTTACCTTAAAGGGCATGACGCAATCTCAAAGAGGTTCTTAAAGAAATGTGGACGTTAAGTTCTCCTGCGATGCTAATTAGATATGCAGATTACACTTAAGAAGTACGCAGAGCAAACAGAGGAGGCTTTTCAATACTGCTTACCTGTACGGCTCCTGCTCACATTGGCTCCAATGCAGTCAACGAATGAAAAGTGCGTTCTCGCTAAGAATTGTTCTTAGCACATTCATAAAGTTGGCTTCATAGAGTGCGTTGCAATAAAAAACTCTTTTAGTGTGTATAGCAGGAAACCGCAACTTTCGCGCCAAGCGCGTGAGTCTTTTATGCGAAGCATATTACTAGAGCTCAACCCAGCTCCTCAGGCGCGGCGGTGTCGCCTGCAATACCACGTGACACCGTGACGTCACGACAGAGGAGAAACGGGGCTCCAACTCGCGCCGTCGCTCGAGAGCTCAACCCAGCTCCTCAGGCGCGGTGGTGTCGCCTTCAATACCACGTGACACCGTGACGTCACGACAGAGGAGAAACGGGGCTCCAACTCGCGCCGTCGCTCGCGGCGTCGCGGCGGTATATAAGCGGCTGCGCTTGCCTCTGCTAGACACTCACGAGGTGAGATGCCTCCTGGAGACAGAGCTGCTCGTTGGAATAAGAAGCGAAGCTTGCGGCGTGCTACAGAGACTGTTTCTAGGTGGCTTTGCTACGGCGCAGCGACTACGCGCCCCGCATCGGACGCGGTGAGCGTCGAGCAACGCAGCGTTCGGCGCGACAACGAAATGTGCGCCTGAGCAAGCGCCGCACGCCTGAGCCGACGCCGACGACACCGGCTTTTCTGCGACACGAGCTCCTTAACGCTGTCGCGTTAAAATAAGGGCTAGTATGCTTCGCATCCTGGGCTTAACCTTAGCTAAGCCACAGCCAGTTTTTTTACGAACGTGAATTCGCTAACTGTTCGGCTTTAGTTTGGCCAACAATCGGGAACATCACGCACCGCGGATGAACAAGCGATCACGATAAACTGGCAAGCACGCGGTTTCTTGGCGCACGCTGAACAAATTTTTGCTGCGCAACGGAACATGGAACCTGGCGCCGCATCAGACGACGAGGAAAAGACGGCGCTTGCCGTGCTCCTGGCACTTGCGCCGAGCCCGGTCGATTTGTTTCCGTGCTAAAATCATGAATCACAGAAGCGCAGATTCGCAAGCACTTTGTTTTCCTTACCTTCGTCGAGCAGGGGTCACTCTTCCACTTCCACAGCCTGCACGACAGACCACAACCGTCTTGTTTCGGCCAGATCGGCGTAGTCCCTTTTTGTGAAGTGGTCCGAGCAGAGGGGGTAGCCGCTGTACTACATCTGCCCCCGTGTCAACCTTGCCAGGACCTTTCATTGAGCCTTATTTCGCCACATGTCACGCCTGGAAAATTGCCTCGGTTAAAGAACACCTAAAAGCGAAACCAATGTTGAGAGTACGAAGAAGCAACCAAAAACTTTTGTCATTCTGGGCACAGGTTAAAAAGGAGAAGCGCACCTCGGTCGTCACGCAAGTAACTCGAACTTCTTGTAATTCGAAACGCCAATGGTGACTGCTACGTAACTTTTTTTTTCTTTTTGCTTCAGCCGCGTTCATGAACATCGAAATTGTTAATATCACAACAAAGAACTTGTCACCGGAATGCTCGCCAGCTTAACCGGTTTGTGCAGAAAGCCTTCAAATACCTTTGGAAATATAAATGACAAGCTTTCTACTCGTGCAAGTAATGAAGAGCAACTGCTCACATACACGGGAGCGAAATTTCCGTCTCCGCGTCAGCTAGCATCAGTCGGCTCCCTCATGAGCAACCATAAACTTGCAGCTTCAGTTTTTCACAACAGCGCAGAAAATGCGCCACGCAAAAAAAATCACTAGAAAGCAACCGCGGAAGATGCTTCGTTTCTTCATACTTCTGTCTTGATATGGACAGCGCTTGTTTTTTCATAACGATTGCAGAGAAGTGTGCTTACCTTTCGTCAACTGGAAATCGAAAAAGATTCGCTCCTGTGTTCCTGTCCGAGTTGCCGAACCACACAGCCGCGCAGCACACGCCTTGCGCCCTTTCGTCAGTTTTTACAACACTGCCGGAACGTTCGCGGCACAGAAAGAAAATGTGTACCTGCATACGAAAAACGTGCAACGTGCGTAGAAAGCTGCAAGAGCAGACGAACAAAATGTCAGCCGAAACGAGAAGAGAGACAGCGCCACCGTATGGCACAGAAATTGAGGCGACTAAATAAGAATATAGGACGCCTAAAATACAATAGCCGAAAACACATTATATTTCTAACATAATTGCATTAGTTTAATTTATTACTGTGTAGGCTGAAAAGTTACACCTACATATGCAAAAGTTGTTAGTTTTTCCTTTGGCTACCAGTGAAACAAACTAGCCCCATTGTCCACCCGTTGGTATTACAATCTAGAGTGCCGCCTACGTGGGTGCTTGCCAATCTTCTAAGCACGCGCAGAGGACCCGAGATGGGCGCTGGCGCTATTACGTTTCTCGTGCCTCAAAGTCGACAGAAATACGCCCGGGTGATCATCGAGTAGGTGCTCAGGTACCCTGCGTAAATGGAAAATTAAATAAGTATTTTTTATCATTGGTTCGGGAAGCGAGTGCGAAGTAACAGCTCTTCACTAAGTCTCAGACAAAGCATAGCGACCACACGAGAGACGTAGTGGCCGTATGATGTAACAGTTGAACGAACGATCAAGCGGACGACTAAACGAACGAGCAAACACCGCATCTTAAGATTCACATACTTTAAAGCTCGCGTGAATTAGCACGTACGTCTCAAAGACCCACGATGCTGTCGTTCGGTGAAGAACGCGCCCCGTAACTCTGTTTTCGGAGATCATCTTGGCATCCGAAGGCACAGCAGGTAATTGCGATGAAAAATGCCGTGCAGCGACGTCGCACGGCATCTTCCTGAGTTCAGGGCGTTCGCAAATCAACACAACGGGAAAGAGCAACGGCGCAAGCATGCGCAGCTGGCCAGTCGGTTGACGCTTTTCAAGCATAAATGGCGGTGGAGAGCTACTGTAAACAAACGAATCCAGCTTGAGGGCCCACGTGATGGCCGTAGGCCAATAGCGACGTGGCGTCGGCAAGGGCGCGCGATCAGGAGGCGGCATTCTTCAATGCGCGTCCCTACTTTACGATGTTGCAGGGGTGTTAGGGACACGCCGAGGCGAGCGCCATCTACTGGTGCTGCAAAGAACCAAGCAGTGCACGTGGTACGTGCCTCCCGAGGTTTTGCCTACGGCCACGACAGACTCATAGGGAGGTAGAGCTATACAGCCTCGCTGTCAAATAAAACATGAATAACTACAACAATGACACGAGAAAAGAAAAGACCAACTACACAAACTCGATATCATGTTCTGTCAAAGCAGATTTGAATGCATCAGTTGTTCGAACAAGACTGCTATCACGGAGTTTGTTGACGTGATTTAGCAATCATGGCATTCGATACTCTACGCCCTGTTTACCGAAGTTTCGCGTTAGTTTTGGCTTTCTTCTGTTTTTCTGACCTGTTGAATAGTGCGTATGCTCTGGTGTGGTTAGGAGACACTCCGGCGCATTTCGTTTTATCCATTGCATAAGTGTGAAGGGTGCGCTTGGTTAGCCTTCAGCGTAGAATATTTTTTAAAGATTGGTAAAGTCTCCGATGAGCCCACGGTATTGTTGAAGTGCTCTTAGCATACTCTTCTGCACAACTAATACCTTTCTGTAAAATTATATTGCGGGATTGTGACCCACACCAGAAAACAATGCGTTATCCGTAAGCGTGTAAAATATTTCAGTTTTCAACAGCTAGGTAGGAGGAAGCTAATTTTGAACATAAACCCTCCAGTTTTACTCAGTTCTCTTACGACCTTTTTTATTTGCTTATCGCACGCCAAACCCTAACTGACCCAAACCCCTAAGAAATTTCGGCTTTTTACCTGTCCCCATTTTTCGCCTTGAAACTTAACAGTTGCGGTGAAGTTGCGGGGCTCATTTATAAGTGCAAATATCATGTATTTAGTTTTACTGTAATTCATTTTCAACTTCATACAGATCAAGGCATATCGCAGTTTAATAAAGTAGTCATTCATGTCGTGTTCAAGCTGTTGAAGAGATGGTTCACTGAGAAAAGCACTTGAATCGTCGATGCGTTGGAAGTACCAAGCGCCCTTAAATTCTGCAAGGTATACGTTTCACGCAAAACACCGTATTAGCACCCCGAAATTAATGAAAGCGTTCACTAAGAGTCTTCTAATGAGTATACCCACTTTGGTAATTCTCGGTGAAAGTAAGGGTGCAAAATAGGGTGTTTCGACATATAATCCACTTTCGAGGGCGTAAGTTTCCTGAGTGTGTAGAAAAGCTATTGTAACAAAGTACTTAGGATCTCGAAGTCCAGGATCGTCTTATGAAAAAAATGAATGCCATCGTGTCAGTACTGCTTTAAAAGGAATAGACAGTTGTTTACTGTCCTGCGCTTAGAAAAACCACGCACATCACTGAACCCGAGCGAGCAGGCCTGGCGACGCATCCTATCGGTCGTCGAGACGAAGCTCTCGACAAATACTCTGCGCGCTTATCGGGTGTGAAGACATCATCTAGGAAGAGGAAGGTGGGACGCAAACTGGATCACGAGTGCGGGTTGTTGGCCTTGATGAGCGATGGTACTTCGGAGCTTGACGATATGAGAGTGGTCTCTTTGGGATTAAAGTGAATGAAATGCTAGGAGGCTGCAACAAAACCAGGACATTTTGATATCTGCCCCCGCACTTTACGGGAAGTGACACTGAACTAAAGTTGAGGAAACGAGAGACACCGAGCACCCTTACAGAAATGGTGCACTATATTCAATGAAATCTCAACAGACATTGTATTGAAAGTAACAGGAAGTCAACAGAAACACAACAGTGCCTTTATAATACTTTTTGTAAATGGCAAGTGAATGTGCCGTGTGCTGAAGGTACAATGGCGTTATTTGCCACTCAGTACTCTCAGGTACCTAATCGAACTATTGTGACTAATCTAATGTGCATGTTAAAGGAAAGAAAAAGAAGAGAGCAAAGAATAAATAAGATACCTAGCTACAAAAACGGTCTTCCTCAAAGCACAGTATAATAGTTTTAATGCTTTCGGTGCCGATAACTTAAGGTGAGCTATTATGCTGGCCGATTCAAATGTCTACGCATGCACATTTACTTCGTCATGCTTCTGATGCTACTCTTGCTTTCTCTGCATTAATCTTTTTAAATTGCGGTTATTATTGACAGTTAGGCATCAAACTTACGAATGGTCACTCTAAAGTATTATACAGTCCCAGCTTGGTATCTTGTACGTAACAACTGGCATAACAGTTTCGTAGCGCTAGGAAATGAGAATTTGACTTGCCCTCGTCATCTACGGCCTAGCTCTGTTTCTGAGCTCGCAGACTGAGAATTATCGGTCCATGACAAAAATAATGCGTCATGTTCAATTAAGCTAAAACATACATTCCTTAGAAGGCAGCATAAAGTCAGTGTCAACCCAGCATTATCTCAGTGATTGTTTTTATAAGGGCCGGAACAGTCGGCTCCACCAGCAGGATGTACTTCAGTTTCTTATAGGTCAGTCGGTGGGAGGTTCCGTCAGTGAACACTGCACAACCTTACATTTTCTCTGCAGCGGTGAAGTACGACGCCTTCCTGGTGTGCAAGGTCGCGTTGCGAAGAGTAATCCTGCGACTCAATTTCTATAAGAAACGGAAGTGCATCCTGCTGGTGGAGCCGACCATTCCCGCACTTAGGAAAACAATCATTGACATAATGTTGTGTTTACATTGACTTTATGTTGCCTTCCATGGAATGTCTATTGAAGCTCAATTGAACATGACGCATTATTTTTTGCCAGGGACCGGTACTTCTCAGGGTCGGCGAGCTCAAAAACAGAGCTAGGCTGTAGATGACAGGGGTAAGTCAAATTCCCGTTTCCTAACAGAAAAGAAAAACAAAAAGAAAAAGAAAGAGGTACACAACATAAACGGAGGCACTGCACACACGCACATAGTGACGCAAACACACACACGCACACACTCGCAGTCACACACACGCGCGTACAGATATAAGTTCTCGTATGAGGGGTTTCCGAGAAGGGCATCACAAGGTGGCACTTTGTACTGTAAGTGTTTGCAACATGCCTTCGCGTAGGTGCCTGCTAAATAAACTGTTTCGAAAGAGGTATTGGGATGTTTTGACCATCGACTCTCCATGTCTCTGGCGTAGTCACGTTGCGTCACTTACTTCATGGTTATCTCCATGTGACAGCGTATTGTTCAGAAATATTTTGCGAGGACTACAATCAGTGTCTACTTATGAACTTAAAGATACTTCAGCCCTATTTAGCCGTACTGCAGGAGCGCGTAAATAAGAAAAAGAATTGACAAAGCAAGAATGCAAGACCTGAGTTGAACCAGAGCAGCATTAGCAAAAAATTATAACAAAGAGGAATCTCAAATTAGGTCAAACTAGATTGCAGCCAGCGGTATAAACAATCCACAGTCACCCAGTTCATCAAATTATTCAAGTGAATTTAGGGGTTCCGAAATGTACTGATTTCGACTAAAACTGGCTTGACATTGAAGCATTTGGTTGTACTTCAATATTACGCGTATTTTCTTCTGCAGGGTAGTCCATGACATTGCCTTTGCTTTTGTGACGCCACGTGCAGGGCCTGAAGTTAAGTGCCTCTGTGGGCCACGTAAAGATGAGCGTCGATAAGCTGGCCGAGAACGTCGTGATTGCTATCCACGAAATGCTTCTGCACATCGAGAAGGAGTGGAAGAGCATGCGCACGTTGACCATCCAGCCGATCATGGGGTCCACATGCAAACTGTACTGAAACCTCCTGTGTATCTGTCGCCGAGTCGAATCTGGAACTCTTGCAGGCAGCCATGCATAAAGAGCACTAGGCCACCCGCATATTTTCTCCTTGCAGTCGTAGTGCATGCAGTGGGGCTGAATGGGCACTACAGAGAAAAAACGGAGACCAAACTTTGAGAAAGTAACTGAGGAGAAACTACTGGACGATGGTTTTCAAGTCAGGCGATTGCTCTCCGGTGAATCTCCGGACATATTTTGCTGATGGAACAATTATTGGTCAGCTCTACTCGAGAAAAAATATGTGCCGAACGCGAGGCGAACTCATAGTTGTCAACGTCGTTGCACTGCTTTTATTGAACGATATTAAAAAGAAAGAAAGAAAGAAAGAAAGAAAGAAAGAAAGAAAGAAAGAAAGAAAGAAAGAAAGAAAGAAAGAAAGAAAGAAAGAAAGAAAGAAAGAAAGCTCAACATTGTACTTGTCAACGCCCGCAGCATAGCAAATAAAGTAACTGTTTTAGAGTATCTACTAATTTCTCAGAATCCTGATGTATTGATGTTGACTGAGACATGGCTACATAGTGCAATTAGTGACAGTAGTATTTTTCCTCCTGACTACAAGGTATTTAGATGCGACAGGGATTCCAGGGGTGCTGGCGTGGCTATTGTTGTGAAAAGTTTTATAAACACAGTCGCTCTTGATTGCAATCTCCCTGAAATGGCTTGGTGCAAGATACGCTGTGCAGACATGTGGTATATATTAGGGACTGTGTACAGACCACCAGCCACTCCGCCAGAATTTTTGGATGGCTTGAATGAATTTCTTGGCTCCCATGTAAATGAAAACACAAGACTAATAATGGCTGGTGACTTTAATTTGCCGCATATTAACTGGGAAAGTCTATCAACGGGTAATGTAGAAATAAGGAGCGCCAATAAAATGATCCAGATCACGTTTTCACATAACCTTAAGCAAATAGTTAAAGACTTCACAAGAGTTACACCAAAGTCCCAGTCATTGTTGGACGTGGTTTTCATATCCAGTAGAATACCTGACTATACTGTATCAGTTGAGAATGGTTTGTCGGATCATAAGATGGTTTGCTTGAATGTACCGTTGCACACAAGAATCTGTAAGCAAGCATATGTCGTGATGCGTGTTAAGGATTATGGCCATGCGAATGACACGTCTATCCTAGACGTTTTGGAAGAAAAGTTTAATGAATTTGAAATAGCATCAAACCGCGAAAATGTAGAAGAACAATGGGACCGACTTAAAGGCACAATCAAATACTGCATAGATCATTTTGTCCCTACACGTATAAAGAAATCAAAGCAAAGAAATCCATGGATTACTAGGAACATCATACATCTTAAGCGTAAGATAAAAAGATTAAGGAAGAAAAAAAGCAGGGCAACAGAACTTTCAGCAACCAAACAAATGCTGAAATCTGCATTGGTGGAGTCTAAGAAAACATTCTTCAATAAAACGCTAGCAAAGTTCCTTAAATGCTCGCCACAAAAGTTTTGGCGGTATTTCACAGATAGAAAGGATGAAATAGAAGAGATAGCGGATGGCGACGTAGTCGTGAAAGAAAAAAAAATGGCTGTGGCTTAGGTAAGGTTAAGCCCAGGATGCGAAGCATACTAGCCTTTATTTTAGTTGTTGAACCACTGTTTAGCTTGGTGAACTGCTGTTGCTTGGCTATATTTGGTTCGGCTAGACGAAGAAACAACTCATGCGTTACTCTGCTTCGCCTTGGACGCCCCGCATTGGACGCGGTGAGCGTCGAGCAACGCAGCGTTCGGCGCGTCAACGAAATGTGCGCCTGAGCAAGCGACGCACGCCTGAGCCTAAGGCAACACCGCATTCACTAGAGGCGCTTTTGTACCGCTTTGAAGCATCGTACTCGTGGCTCAGTGGTAGCGTCTCCGTCTCACACTCCGGAGACCCTGGTTCGATTCCCACCCAGCCCATCTTGCAAGAGTTGAGCCAAAGCCACTTCTCCTCTGTCGTGACGTCACGGTGTCACGTGGTATTCAAGGCGACACCGCCGCGCCTGAGGAGCTGGGTTGAGCCCTCGTAATATGCTTCGCATAAAAAAAGATATTGCAAACGTACTTGATCAGTTCTTCCAATCAGTTTTCACCAAGGATAGATGTGATACGGGCGATGATCCTTTAGTCTGCGCAATACAATACCCAATGGAAGACCTACGCATTACAAGGGAGGGCGTGTTTCAACATTTGCTTACGTTGGACACTAAAATATCGTGTGGCCCAGATGAAATACCGACGGCATTTCTTCAACGGTACGCTGAATGGATGTCGTATTATTTGCAGCTTTTATTCAAAAAATCTTTGCGGGATCATTCAGTGCCTCAGGACTGGCGCGATGCCACTGTCATTCCGATATTTAAAGGTGGCAATAGGCTATGTGCAAACAACTATAGACCAGTCTCGCTCACTTCTGTGTGCTGTAAAGTCCTAGAGCATGCAATAGCTAGACATATTCTGTATTTCTTAGAACAAAACGATTTATTATGCCCAGTTCAGCACGGTTTCCGATCTGGCCTTTCGACAGTGACACAGTTAATCGAAACTGTACATGACCTTAGTAAAGCTATAGATGAATGCCAACAGATAGATGTTGTATGTATAGACTTTAAGAAGGTATTTGATAAAGTTGCACATCATAAACTGCTTTCCAAATTGAGAAGCCTAGGAATTAGTGAAAATATAGTATTGTGGATTCAGGCATATTTAACAAACCGTTATCAAAGGGTCAGAATCGGGAAAAGTGAATCAGGGAAGTGTCAAGTTGTGTCTGGAGTGCCGCAGGGGTCTGTTTTAGGTCCGCTATTGTTTTTATTGTATATTAATGATATTCCTTCTAATGTTGATCCGCCTGTAAAAATTAAACTATTTGCCGATGATTGCTTAATTTACACGCGTGTAACCTGCGCGGAAGATCAGATTAAACTAAACAGCTGCTTGCAATATAAACTCGTGGTGCCAAAGTTGGGGCATGGTAATTAATTTTAAAAAATCTACATACACTCACGTAAGTAAAAAACAGAACTTTATCAAATTTGAATATAATATAGGAGAAAATGCCTTGGTCGAGGTACAGAGTTTCCGATATTTAGGGGTGACAGTGACGCATAATCTAGACTGGCGTATTCGCATTGAGAATATCTGTTCGAAGGCTTACCAAAAGCTCTGCTTCCTTAGGAGAAAGCTTCCAGATGCGACTAAAGAAATTAAATTGGTCGCCTACAAAACGTTTATAAGACCAGTTCTGGAGTATGCGAGTGCTGTGTGGAGCCCTCACCAAAAATACTTAAAAAAGAAGGTGGAAAGGATTCAGCGGATTGCAGCACGCTTTATATGCTCCAAGTATCGCCGCACTGACTCGGTTACAGAGATGATACAGCAGTGTGAATTAGAAACGCTGGAAATGAGAAGAAAAAAAACATCGACTCAACCTTTTTTTCCAGATAATGCAAGGGGCATTAAAAATAAATAAAGAACATTATGTGAAAGTGCCTATAAAACACGGTTCAAGAAAAAACCACAGCAGGGTACTACAACCTATTAACACACGTACGGATGTATATCGGTATTCCTTTTCCTGATGTAATTGAACTATGGAACAAACTGCCAAGTGATGTTGTGGAGAGTGTGAACGTACAACAATTTGAGCTGGGTGTCGATATGTTTTTGAGAAATGGTGTACAAATTTTGAATTCTGATTCATGATTGCTCATTGAAGTGCTTATGAAATGTATATGTTCTTCTTCCCTCCCTGTAACGACCCTCACTGGAGGGTTAACAGTATGACCAAATAAAATAAATATAAGTAAATAAATAAATAAGCAAGCAAGCAAGCAGACGTCTTGTCACCTATGTGACTGGCATCGTAAGCACACAAACGGTCCAATAATCCGGGAGCAGTGATGGGGGCTTACAACCTTTGTCCAATCATGGTTTATCCTTCGTGATCGGTCGGCCTGCAATTATGACTGTGGCCCCATGCTTGATGTTTGCGGCTGCTTGGTAGATAAATTGGACGTATTCGCTCTATTGGGCCATTTGTGTACGGATTTGCCACCCGCACAGGTGGCGAAACGTCTGAGTATATTTTACACGTTCCTGAGCAAAGCCAGTGCAACGACGTTGACAAGTATTTATTGCGTGGTGTACGCTACGGTGTGGTGGGGGAGGAGTTATGGGTACTATGACGTATGTACATGTCGGAATGCATCCGGTAGGTAGCCTTGAGCCTCCCCACGAGACAAGATGAGAGACGGGCTAATTTATTCATTTTTGTCGCACCCATGGTTTTACTATAAGATATACCGTGGCTAGGATCTCGTGAAGCATTGTTCACGCTGCTTATTGTCTTTCTTTTTTTTGGTGTTCTTGCGTTCACCGGCCAGTACACATGAAAGGTGTGTGTGGTTTATGCGGAATGCCAGTATGTGGGGGGAGGGGAGAGGGGGCCGGGCGGGCTGCGTTCTCTTTTGCCGCTAGAAGTGGGCTGAAACTGGACGACACATGACGTCAACGACGCCGCCAGTGCAGCCAGAGTGTCAGTTGCTATGGTAATAAAAAATTGAGGAGTGTATTCGCTCGCGAAGCTGCAATGTAAACTGATAGGGACGCTATGGGGGAGAAGTCTGGTTTAGTTTAACCACGCGTGGGGATTTAGAACGTGCATGTGGATCTAAATGCAAAACTTTCGTGCACCCAACAGAAGCGTTTTTGAAAGGCGGCCACCGAAGGAGTGGATCGAACTCGCGTCCTCTTCCCGAGTGGCAGGAGGACGCCATAACCGAGGAGTCGCTGCGGAACGCATACATCTGGAATATTATATTTTCCTTCCAGAAACCTCGCTACCAATATTCGATGACGAAAAATGATATGATTGAAGGGAAAAAGATCTGCTGTAGGAGCCACGCGTAATTCTAGAAGATGGCCCGCTGAAACACGACAGAGTTACTTTCGTATGCATGGAGATTTTACATAAGTTATGTGGCTATTCCATACATTGCAGTTCCGCACACACTGCGTCCCATAGGTCAGCTTGAAAGGAGGCTAGAAGACTGCAATGAGCGGCAGAATAAAAATTCAGTATGCTACTGCTCTGATGACAAAGCACGTATAGCGCGTTGTAGTTTATTGTAAGGTGCCGAGAGCGGGGAGCTATGCGTAAACAGGCAATATCTGTCTTTCAAAGCCGAGACTTTGTTTGCCTAACTTAGAGTGGACGGACGTTGCGTCCTCGGTAGGCTGTTATCGGTCGTCGGTTTCTCGCCTGATATGCACGCGGGCCCTCGGGCCCTATATAACGTAAAGCTATTCTAATCTGCTTTTATTCCAATCTCCTGATGTTAAATTTACGTAACCGCCGACGCAAGCATCGAGCAGTGACCCGCAGCGTTGCCCAATCAAACGCTCGCTTCGATTAGAGGACGTCACTTTTGTTTGCTTTCAAACGAATAAAATTGCCTACATTTAGCGTTTTTAAAAATCTAATTGGCTGGCAAAAGGCGTGGAGCACGCTCAAGTGGAGAGGGTTTTGATGGGGCCGAGCCAGCGCAGTGAATATAGATAACCAGATGAGGAGGGTAGTGCCGGTGTCTGCGATTGTTCGGCTTCCCCTTACTTAGCTTGCGGTAGCTGGTCGAAAATTGCAATGACATGCAACGGAAGGTTGAGAATGGCGCTAAAACGGATCCTCAGCAAAGAGGAGTTGGCAGAGGGATGTCGTATACGGGCCGAAAGGGCTCGATAACGTTATACTGCCACGTGAAAAGGTTATTATACGCAATTTATTCCATGATTTTCGGCAGGTGCGGCTAGGCAGTGCCTGGGCGATTGGTGGGCAGCCATCTTCCTTTCCTTTCGGAACGGGGCAGTCTCTCGCTATTCAGAAAAAAAAAATCAGTTTTGTTAGTCATATTAATGCATCTTTAACGCGAACTCCTCATTTTGACACGGTGTTTTCGAGGTTTTGTGACATTGCGTGACAGATAGGTGAAGTGGGCGCAGCCCGAAGACGTTTGGTCAATAGCAGATAGCTAATGGGGAAAAGCGCCCAAACAGAAATAATTATTTTTCTTTCGTTCGGTCTATTCAAGCATAATCAGTGTGTACACATCATATCAGATGGGGAGCTATCGCGGTTTTCATGACGTCGTGTGACAGCCAGGGAAGTGGGGGTGGCCTGAACATCTTTCAACCGATCGTGGAGGAGATTGCAGAATTGGAATAGAAAAGTTTGGAGTAGCTTTACGTTATAGCACCCTTACTACAGCAAACCGGCTAAACAGCGTTACATTTTAACTGACAAAATTGTGCCAGTGAGCGTCCCTTAATTGTTCTACTTAATCAACCAGTATGTCACGGAATAAAACCTATACAATATTGGCTGATAGGTAACGCTAAATTACACAGATAGTTTAAGGAAACAGTGCAAGATATTCAGCGGTATCTGTGATTGTTCTAAATATCTTAAATTTATGCTACCCGGCTCTTGGGCAATTGGGCATGTACCAGTGGGTTTGTTGCAATTCATAGGTAATCCTAGCCCTATTGGGTATAGGCAACTGTGACACCACAACAACAGTATAGTACAGAACAATAGTGCAGTGCAGAATTTAAAATCCCATGGCATAAAATTTAGTACCTTCGTGTTGTATATGTGTTGCACATACATAAACACTCTATGGGGTTAGACATTGCATAGGATGAACACAAACACAGTTGCGCTCCTTGAAATAGGTTATATAGTATTATATTACTGGGTTTACAAAAGCCTCGCTTCACGTCAATTTTTGTTACTCTTTGGAATTTGTTTGTTACTTTTTTTTATCGCGAATCATTTCAGTTTTGCTTCTCTTGGCTTTTTAAAAGTCTGTCGCTCGATAAACAGATTTAGGTTCTCAGCTCTGCGTGGTTCATTTTCCTGCTGGGTATGGGTCACTTCTTTAATGGCTCAACAACAACAACGGCAACAAACGGTTTACAGAGGTGCGTCGTGGCCACCAATGTCGCCACATTTCGTACATAGCTCCTGAGGGCACCTGATGCCAGGGCGAGAATTCGTAGCTATGGGAGGAGAGGTTCGGGATAAAGTTTATATCTCGATTCTACCTGGTTTGCAGTGGCTTTCGCGTTTACTTGCGGCCTAGGGAGAATGCTTTTTCTGCGGGGGAGGGTGGCTTCGTCTGCGTTTTCTGTCACTCTTGAAGCTGTCGCTGATTATAGGCTTCTACTGTTACAGTGGAATGACCCCGGCTGTACTTAATCTCGATTACCAAGACAACGCTCAGTGTGGAAGTCTGAGTGAGTGTCATCCGAGACATATGTACCCCAGCATTCACTTACCCGGGGATGGGCTACCACATTTTAGAGATAACACCAGTGAGAAATGCTAGCAAATACATGCCAATACCGAATACATTGGTAAAGAAGCAAATACAGCAGAGGCAGGCTCCAGTGGCTTGAGCTCGTTGTGATCAGAAATATGTTTAAAAGAGATTGGTACAGAAGAAGGCACAAGCAGGACATGAAGTATCAGCCGACTGCTGAAGCACCAATGTTGTTTTCCGACAGAAGGCTGCAAAATGCACTTTGAGCATAAAGGTCACTTATCTGGCCAAGGTGTAAACATGAGGAGGCTTCTGACTCACGAACGCAGTCTTATATGGCGCTTCTCTGCAAGATAGTGATCATCATATTAGTGATGATTATAATCATCATCTTAATCATCCGATATACGTGCATTGCAGAATGTAGGCATGTCCCCAGCAGTGGCGTAGCAATAGGGGGGGCCGGGGGGCCGTCGGCCCCGGGTGCAAGGGGCCTTAGGAGGGGGGGGGGGTGTCATATACGTCTGAAGACACCCCTCTTTCCGCCGGCTACACCCTGGGGGGGGGGGGGGTGTACAGAAGACCTATGGGCCCCGGGTGCCAGACGACCTAGCTACGCCACTGGTCCCCAGAGATCTTCGAAGTACTTCAGTAATGCGTCCGCTGAATGCATTATATGCCTTCAAATTTACGTTTCTCATCACTCCGTCTAGTCAGATATCTTATTTTAATTACGCTAAGAGATCAGGGGCGGTATTCTCAAGCGATCACTTTCGGGGATCCGGTCAACTTTCGCGAGATTTCGACTGACTCGGCACCTGGACACGTCGAAATACATGGTGCCGAGTCACGGGGAATCTCGCCGAATGATGATCCTATCCCCGACAGGGGTGATCACCTCGAGAATACCGCCCTGGGTTTCGCGTTCACGACTGTGCGATCAACGGCGCTATGTCAACAGTTCTCCCGTCCCCGAACAATATCCTTTCTTTCAGAAGCCCTCGACAGGGGCCGCGAATGACACAGGAAACACAAGATGCAAGACGGCGTTTCTTTCCAAGCGGTACGCCACACATTCGCCTCTCTCGGCGACGGTACTTCATATCAAAGAGGTAAGCATTTTTCAACCAGGCAATGCCACGCATAGTGGAGAGAGAGGGTCTACGTGATTGCGTGAAGGAGAGTTACCGTCATCTCCGTTATCGCGAAGAGAGGGGGGGGGGGCGGAGGGAGAAGGGGGCCTCCACCGATTTCGAGGGCAAGATAGTACGGCGTCGTTCGCCGGGAGTGCTGTTTGACGCTGTCCAGAAGGCATAAGGGCACATAAGCAGACGATAAAAAAGAAGATGGCGCCATCCTCTCGTTGCGCCGTCGTCTGTTGCCGCTGGTATTGCTTCCCCGTACTTCTGGTAGCAACGTTTTTACTTAGTGCAGTAAACGCGGACCGACCTACAAAGTCAGCAGTCTGTGAGTATAACTACGCAGTTTCTGTCGTTTCGTATTGAGGGTCTGTTGGTCGCCCTGTTGACCTAGTTTTTTTGACCGCGTGCGCTAATGCCAACGCGCGCGCGCGCAATCGTGGCAAGTTGACAGGTCTCCGCGATTTCGGCTTCCGGTTTGGTTGAGTGTTTTTCCGGACACCTTTCGCCGTTCGATCTTGGCTGTCAAGAGAGGAATGGCTTGGGCGTGGCATACTGTTTCGATCCATTTCAAGACTGACGTATTTATTACTAGTGTTCTATGGCAGCAATATGTAAGTCTAAAGCTTTGATACGTCTAAACGAAGCTGCTTATACTTATCGTCGTACGGACGAATTACACTTCGAAATCTCGTTTGTTATTCGAGCTTTCAGTCCAAGTTTGTTTCAATACTTTCGGATTGCCGCGTGCAAAGCATGGAAAACTTAAGGCATAGTAGTTATTTTTTCTTATAAGATGCATATCCACTCTATACAAATGATCAACAATAGTGCTATAGCCAATCTTTCTTTTCCTGAGTCCTTTAATAATTCACGTTTACTCTTTAACGTATTTCCGTTGAATTATTTTCCTGAATTTAGATTCGGGCAGCCTCTCTTAGTGCTTATATATTCAGTCATGCTGGTTATAAACAAGCTATGCCACTACCTGACGCCAAAAATGAAGTAATGAACAAAAAAAAAGAAGATTTTTCATCTACACCGGCATCTTAGGTAACTTTGTTAATGGTGGCAGGGACGGAAAATAAAACCAACAGTGTTTACAGGAATGTCTGATTTCAGCTCGAAGGGGATAGTGCTGAACATTTGTACGTTGTCTGTTAGACTGAAAAAAAAAACTGAATAAGCAATCAATGCGGCTGAATAGATGCAAATACATATCCTATTATTTCTAATACTAGGTGTAAGCTCACTAGGTCGCTCTCCTGAGATGGCCAGTGAAAAAGACGTATACGTTTCACAAATCACAGGCCACAGCAGTTACCGCAGTGGCGCAGATTCTCCTTCGCAAGCAAATGCATGCCCTTCGCCCCGAATTAACCCGTCCCTCGCACCATTCCGCAGTGCCGTTATGCCTCGAATGAGGCCTCAGCTCTTTACGTCACTCGATTCTCGCTGTTTACCGAGCAGCGCGAATGGGACGTGTTTGAGTATGTCAAAGGAGCGATAAAAAGAATACGAGAAATGTGCTGATGGCACCGAAATACGGGAGATACAGTGCGCTTGCCCACGTCATTGTAAAGGAGAAATAAGCGGCCCGAGACAGGGATTCAGCATAAAAATAAAGTGGAGTGGATAGAAGGAGTGTGTTAGTGTCGCAGAGGGGTGAAATTCACTTCGTCATCGCGTACAGACGAACGATGTCGCTTATTTTGTCTGAAAAACTGTTGGACACTTGACCGTACGAGGAGGTCAGTGCGAGCCGCTGCAAAGGGGACTGCTCCGTTACCTAACGGATGCCGGATTAGGGGACAAATTGTTGGTCTGTGCGACAGTGCGCAATGTTGTGGGGTTCTATACCTGAGCGGAACATTGGCTTTGCTTCTTAATACGCGGCGCTTCAGAGTGTGCGCGACGGCGTCCACATAGACAGTTCTACAAGGTTCATGCTTTAATTCCTTCATTTGCTTTCTTGTATCATTGCTTTCTTTCAGTAGTAACCCTTTCGTTCTTTCCCAGTACGGGGTAGTGAACCAGAGGTATCCTCTGGTTAAGCTTCCTGCCGTTACCCTTTGCTTTTCTCTTTCCTTCTCTCTCCTCTCTGGAATGTCCTTTACCTGCATCTACTCCGTGTGGTGCATTTCCTTCGACTTGTCAAGGTATTTTGTGAAAGGAGCTGCTATCAGTGCCAGCTCACGAGTCTGGTGCTTAGAAATCCGCTCAAATTAATGTGTGTGCTGCAGACATATGTGCGGAATGGGGTAAGTTCCGCATCAGGGTAAATTCTGCAACGGGGTCAAATGTTACTGGCCGCGTCCGCCATGTTCTCTGGCGCGTAGTTGTGAAGCGCCTCTGCGTTGTGTGGATAGGCCACCGTCGCCGTGTGACTACGCAGTACACTTTCGATAGAGTGTACGCAAGACTGTACACAAAAAGGCCTTCCTGAAATTTTAAACCCAGCCTCTTCCTTCTGTCGGTCTTTTGCGTTAGCTGTACACTTGCTTTACCGGAAATATTTTATTTGGAACGTTTTATTGTCATTTCAGTTTTATTGTGATGTTTAATGATATTCTTAAGGAACGTCCACAGAATTTCTCCCACGATCCAAGACTGGGCCCGCTTATACAATCGCAGCAGGCCGGGCCCGAGCCGGGCCTGAACTTCTAACGGTGGGCGCGGGGCAGTTTATGCCGTCGCGGGCCCGTGCCCGCGAAAAACAGCACCAGCCTGGAAATCCGGCGCGTGCAGTGCTTTAGCTTCAACCAGTCTAAACACACGAGAAAACTATAATTTCCAATAGGACCGTATAAAACCACCACTACAAGCCTACGGGGTCGAAACGTGGCTCGAAGTAAACTTGAAAAGAAGCTAAGGATCTCGCAGCGAAAGATAAAATGGAACATGATAGGCGTAGCGTTATAGACAGAAATACGACACTATGTATTAAGAGAGGAGAGGCGAGCGCCTCATGTTTGAACTGATATTAAGAGGAGGAAGTTGAAGAAGATCTAATATCTCAAACGTATAATAGATAATGCGTGGTCTGTTAGGGTAACACGTCGGGTGCCAATGAAAAGAAGACGTGCGAAAACCACCAGATCACTAGATAGATTGATGCAATTAAACAATTTACCGGCATAGGATGTGTGGCTGATGCAGGACAGATAAAAGTTTTTGAGGAGAGCATCAGCTTATCTCTTGATCAAAGCAGAGAGGGATTATCTCTGCTTTCATCATGAAAAAAGCTGGCGGTGACGACGACAAAGACGATGGCGTCATGCGCTAAACAGTTTTAGCGGTGTGATGAACTGACCTGCTAGATCTTGCAAGTGCTTCTTTTATAATGCATTGCCGATGCATGCATTAGTTAGCGGCAAGATAAAGACAATGTGTGTTGTTTGCACGACGAACCCTGACCTTGATTTTGCTCCCCCCTTATGTAATGCCTTCGGGCCTTTAAGGGAAAAATAAATGAAATGAAATGAAATATTTCCTTCGTGAGCACGCGAAATTTCCGAAGACGACGACGACGACGACGACGACGACGACGACGACGACAACAACAACAACAACAACAACAAAGAAACGAGCGGCATGAAGCATCAAGAAATCTTCTAGAACGGCAGCAACAGCAGCAGCAGCTGCTGCTGCTGCTACCCTAGAAGATTTTTTGATGTCTCATGCCACTCGTTTCTTTGCCGTTCCTGCGGAGTATAGGCCGCGCCAACTCACCAAAGGAGAACCAAGCAACCTGTCCTCAACACCCAGTTCTTCCCACAGTGGCAACATACTCCTGCCATGTGGTGCGGCTATACGACGGGAAGCATGTCATTAGGTTGAAGATGTTCAAAGGTGTAGAGGCTCAAACTCGAACAACCACAGAATTATGCCCGATGAGTAGCAGATAGTAAAACGTGTCAGAGTACTGCGGTAGTTGAACCACTTTTGTTTGCGTTTGTTTGTGGTGTGCCGAGAGAGAGAGAGAGAGAGAGAAAGGGAGGGAAGACAGGAAGGTTAGCCAGTGTAAGTTTATCGGCTTACTACCCTGTGCTGGGGAAACGCGTAAAGGGACGTAAAAGGCCTAACTAAATGATTGCTACAATATTACCAGATTTTTTAGTATCAATTATTGAATAAAGTAATCTATCAATCGATAACTCAGTTGTTACTGTGAATTGACACTGCAACGTAATATGTGATACAAGACTCTTGTTTAGCAAATCTGTTTACTCGATAAAAAGCAATCCGGCAGAGCCCATCTACGATGATTATCCAAGTTGTGCGAGAGCCTTCATTCGCACAGCATACATTCTTTATTCAACTTCCATTGTAGCGAAATGATTGGAGCGTAACGGCGCGTGCGTTTGGCTTCGACGCTTTTGCAGCCAAACGTACGGAACTGAGAATCTCTGGGGGCCTTCTAAGCTTCCACACGCCAACCGCGCATGCACATCGATATCGCCATAGCACAACGGTGACAGTGCTCTTCCGCGTTACTGCAACACAACCTAGATCGTTCAAGGCCTGTGCACTCTACTTATGACACCATGCTTCTAGGCTTGTAATTTCTATGGACAAGCCCGGCGTGACAAAAGCCATCAAGTCAAAATCACCGCCGTCTACTCGGGAACATCCCAAGATTCTATGGCAGTCGGGCCAGGAAGCATTACGTCATGGATCAGATTGCACAGGCATTGTGCTATCTAGGAGGTGTTGTCTACTGTCGCACGTACTCCGTCCCTATTCTCAACAGTAGACGTGACGCCGAGCATAGGTGCTTCCTTGCCATACCGCGGGTCCATGTTTGGTTTTTCGTAGGGGCTGCATTTCTTTAGCTGTTCTCACACGGCCGTTGCAATCGAGGCGACATAGATACCTCCAAAGTAGGGTAGAGCAGTCGGAGAAATATTATCGCTTGCAAAGATAACGTGGCTCGCTTCATCCGTGACGCAGACTACATGGATGACCTGTGCGGGTCGTCGCACACGGCTGCCATCACGGTGGGTGTGGCAGGCCTCGAGTCGGCGGTGGTGCTTCGTGCCACCAAGCACCACATCGACCATGACTTCAACTGCACGGTGAACGTGACCACGAGGGCGGACCGCAGCCTGCTGTACAGCATCTCGTTCCTGGACCTGCCCATGACTTGTCTTTCCTACCTGGAGGTACTCGCGTACACCTCTCCTTCGATCGAGCGATCGGTTGATTGATTGATGTGGTTTAACATAATAGTTCAACCGTAGTGTACGAGAGACGCCCTAGTGGAGGACTCCGGAATAATTTAGACCTCCCTGTGATTCCTCAACGTTCACCTAAGCTTGCACAGAAGAGCGTTTCTGCCACTGGGATTCGAGCCCGTGAACTCCTGCTCTGCGGCAGAATATTATTGACACTGAGCCACCGCTGCGTATAATTCTACTTTTGGGGAATATGGGGAGCTTCGATGAAGTGTAACAAGGCAATAGAAATGAATAAATTAATGCGCGTTGTTTAGTGGTGCAAGGGCCAGGTATGGCCAAAGAGCGCCACAGGGAAGAAATACATTGCTCCAATCACTAGAACAATATCGCGCGCAGTTCTGCGGAAAAATTAGGTCAATGCTGGAGTGAGTCTTCCGACATGCGGAGCATCGCTTAGTGGCAAGAGGAGTTACATTACCAGCGATAAGTACTAAGTCCTTTTAGGGCAAAGGGACCACAATAGCTGCACCGTCAATAGAAACGGGTAGTGTGTCTTGGTTAATTGTCTTGATTTTTTCACCATTTGTAAAGAGCGCTTCCAGCCCTATCCTGTACGTGCTCCCGCTGCTCACTGTCTAGACAAAAACCGATGGGCGAGATGCCATCATTCGATCCTGTCAGTCGCAGACCATGCTCACATGAAATCGCACCCTCGTCGCCACTGCTGTAGCGCGGGTAACAACAGACGCAGTAGGTGGAAGCAACGTAATGATTTATTGAAGATAGCGGGGCTGCTTTTATTCTCTACGAATCAGCAAGTGCATGCGCACTTTGTGGTGCGATAGGCGGGCTTGCATTGACGCAATACGGCACCAGGTAATACAGTATCTATCTATCTATCTATCTATCTATCTATCTATCTATCTATCTATCTATCTATCTATCTATCTATCTATCTATCTATCTATCTATCTATCTATCTATCTATCTATCTATCTATCTATCTATCTATCTATCTATCTATCTATCTATCTATCTATCTATCTATCTATCTATCTAATTTAATCTAATCTTACCACCGCCTATATGACTGCGTTGTAAACTTCCGACACTCTCGCACTCTGCCCTTGTGCCTCGGTGGCAACCATTGCGCACATACGGGGCCGCTTCGGGGCCTTGCGTCCAGTGCAGTTGTGGGCAGACCGCCGGGACGCGCAGCGCTTCTGCCGCAACGTGGACGACCCGCGTGGCAAGGAGGCCCACTGGGTGACCGCGCCGCAGCTGCTGGTCCAGCTGGTCACCTCGCGCCACGACTGGAACTACGAGCGCAAGGCCTTCGAGATCGTGCTCACGTCGTACCGGCAGAGTAAGTGAGTCCTCCGAGACCCGTCGCTGCGGCGCGGTGCGAAGCGAGTCGGTCGTCGCATCATGCCGGCGAGTGCGCTTATAACTCTTTTTTTTTCTTTTTTTACGTGCCAAAACCACTTTCTGATTATGAGGCACGCCGTAGTGGAGGACTCCGGAAATTTTGAGCACCTGGGGTTCCTTAACGTGCACCTAAATCTAAGCACACGGGTGTTTTCGCATTTCGCCCCCATCGAAATGCGGCCGCCGCGGCCGGGATTCGATCCCGCGACCTCGTGCTCAGCAGCCCAACACCATAGCCACTGAGCAACCACGGCGGGTCGCTTATATCTCAGCTACGGGGTTGCACTGTACTGTTGAGTCGCTTCAGAAGATATAAAAAAAGGAGTACATGAAGATAACGTAGCAAACGTAGAGAAAATATTTTATTGTTACTGGAGAAAACGAAGACCAACCTATCTTGAGTACCCCCACTTACACTCGATAGGGGTCACGTTTTAAACTATTTTTTTTTTGTAGTAAATGTTTTGCCTTTCTAACTGATCTTATAGAGAGAGCGAAGGCGAACTCTAATTCAGTTTAAACTGGTGAAGCTAGTTTTTCATACCAATTTCATTATTTTTCCAGTGGAGAAATATTCATTACTAGCGGAGAAAAATGCGCATACACAACGGCTGTAGACCATGGTGACGTCACTAATTTGGAACGTTTTTTTTTTCACAGCAGAACCGGTCTCATGGGCAAAAAAGAAATCTTCCAATGCTTCCAGACTTCTACGAAATGAATTACACGTAATTAATGACTTGTAATCAATTACGTATCTCGATAGATTTGTAATTCATCATCAGCCTGGCTACGCCCACTGCAGGGCGAAGGCCTCTCCCATACTTCTCCAACTACTCCCGTCATGTGCTAATTGTGGCCATGTTTTCCCTGCAAACTTCTTAATCTCATCCGCTCGCCTAACACCTAACATTCTGCCGCCCCCTGCTACGCTACCTTCGCTTGGAATCGAGTCCGTGACCCTTAATGACCCTCGGTTATCTTCCCTCCTCATTACATGTCCTGGCCATGCCCATTTCGTTGCGATTTGTAATTAGTTGATTGCAATTTTTACTCGGATTGCAATTTTTACTCGGTAACGCTCACTGTAACTCAATTACTTTTTTTCAGTAATCGATTACATGTAACTAGTTACTTTATTGACGAGACAAGCCGTAAGTACTTAAAAGCGCTTGTGCTGCGCACCTTCTTCGTGAATGGACATACTCAGACAGGCAAACCTGGAGGCTCCTGCGTCAATTAGTTTACAGTGTGCGTCACACGGGAAACCGGTTATGTGTTGAGCAATCACGCGGCTATTGGAATACAACTGAAAGTTGTGCTATACAGGGATGCAGGTACACGAGACTGTAGTAGGAGGATGGCTTCGCAGGGACGATTTAGTATTCTGCACGAGGAGGTGAAGAGAGTACGAAAGCGTTTCCATAACAAGCGTTTCCAGTACAAACGCCAGCTTCGCGCCAGCCTCGTAGAGGTACTTGCGCGAAGGCGTTAGTAGGGGCTAGTGCAGGGCCTTCTGTCCTACGTGGATAGCAATCATTTTCACTTCGTTTGATCCTGATACGTGTTATTGGAAGATTCATTAGGTTTGCCGCCTCCAAGCTACACATGGGCTCTAGGGACGCCGTTGTTGGGGACTCCAGATTGATTTTGCCCACCGGGGGTGGTACCTAGGTCTTGCTAGACATTTTAATACTTCGGTATAAAGCAAATGCATCGCGGCCAGCCTTCAGTAGTGTTCACTATCGGTGGAAATAAGCCTTGCAATACCGTCCAGTAGTAGCTTTCAAAGGCCTTGTGGGACATTAGCATGCTCAGTCGAGCATCCTACCAAAATCATCATTATCATCATCCTCATGAGCCTATGTTAGATTCATTGCCAGAACGAATGCTTCTCCTAGCGATCTTCTATTACCCTTACCTACCGTCATTTATATATCCCGAAATGAACCTATCGGAACAGTTGTCGACGAGCCACAAAATCACGTCCAGACGGCTTCAAACGACTCGTTGTACCGAACAGTGACGCAGATGTTGATGCAGACCCTATGTATTTTAGAACGAGGATCTTTCGCCCTTCTACATTTCTCCTATTCTTCCACGCTTAAAACGCAGACATACATTTGCAATTGGCCGTACGTACGTGATGCAATGTTGAAGAAGTCCGCATGTGGTGGGAAACTTTCTGACCGATTGCTCACTGTAAAGCAAAAGCGCAACGCAATTTGTTCCTACGAGGCCAACAACAGTTGTCAGGTAAAGTTGTGACGCAATTGTTATTCGTCTACAACAGAGTACAATTCAATTATTTAGTATTTTGGAACCCTGTAGTGACGATTTAAGTCTCGGGGAAAGACTGCCGTTTACCTGACTGAGATGCGACACGTTTAGAAAAGCTCACACTGTGCGGAATACAGCGGAGAGGAGCGCCAGTGCAAATACAAGTAGAGGTACATTTAGGCGCTTTAAACTTTAGCGCCAATAACAATAATTAGCAATGTAGAAATGTACTACGTACACTTTTATCACACTCGCAGATATCCATAGGTCATATCAAAGTCAACGTTATTAGTACTCATTTTATGGCACAAGCTCATGATTGATGTGTTGGTTCATGAAGTACTGATCCCAGTTAATTCCTTTGTACGCATGCGCAGGCCTGCACTTCGACGGCTGCTACAAGGGCGAATACCAGTGTGGCAACAAGTTCTGCATCTGGCGCGAACTCACATGCAACAACGAGAACAACTGCGGTGACCTGAGTGACGAGAATTGCAGTGAGTTTGTCTTTGTCGAGTGCCTCGCGGCAACAGAATTGAAAATTACTAACAGGTCAACAAAGGCTGGAACAAAACTCGAATAATTTTGCTCAACGCGATCCAAGATCGTCATTAAATCTCATTCTGTCAAGGGAGTAGCTAATCTTAAGCCTTCACTAAGAAAGTTTCATTAATATTAAACAAGCGTATATTGGTTTGATCTTCTTGGAAAGGCTCACTCAACCATGCAGGTGGTTTAAAATGCCTCGTGTGTCCACTAGTTGCGTGCATGTCCCTTTAAAGGGAAGCTTTATTTCTCTCTTCTCCTGGCTTCCCGGGCGCTGCTGCTGTGGTGTTGCTCGCGCGCGCCGCTGGGTTTCTTGTAACACCACCAGATGCCGCTCGCCTCTGCGCATTCTGGCCGGCGCCGCCGCGGCAGCGTTTCAGTTTGTACGCATGCCACGTGTTGTATTTGCTTTCCTATGCGACAGAAATGCAGCTGCTGGGCTGTGGAAGTCGCGTGCTGGGGTGTGATAGTGTAAACATCACAATCGTCCACAGCCTAAAGAGAGTGCTTGGAGCTGTTGTCTCAACAGCGTGCTGACCACGTATGCAGAAGGAGCACGTAAGCATGCGCCAGCAAAATGGCTCCAAAACCTGCATTCAGTGTTGAGGAAACCCAGGCCCGAAAGAAGCGTCGCGCAGAGCAGGAGCGTTTTCGCTTTGAAGCGAAACGTCTTGCACAATGCTCAACCCTCTCAGAGATTATGATCGATGCACAAGAACGCGTCTAGCTAACACGTCTCCTTGTGTGTTCTCTGGACTACCTAGACAAACCACAGTAGTGCACGCAAGGTAAGGTCTAACGTCAACTCACCACTCGCGTATTCAACGACACGCTGAAGAAAGTAAACATTCGCCGCCAACATCACCGCTAAGTACCGTCAATCACAGCAAACAGCATACAACAGCATCCATTCGCATAGTACGTGGGATACGCCATTTTGTTTCTGCGTATTCGTTTTGACGGGACACGTTATACCTAGACAGATATCTGCAGGCCTTCTTCGTAACAAAAGCCCATAATGGGCTTGCATAACTTGTCCTTAATGAAATGCTTGTCGTGTGTATGCTGGTCTGTCCGTACATCATGACGCCATTAATCAGTTCCTCTTCGGTGGCCTTTTTATTGCACTTGTCTGCTCCTTTAAGCCCCGTCAAACAAAAAAAAAGGCAACGCCTGTGACTAAACACTGAGTGAATAAAGGCTGCGAGACTAGACAGCGCGACTAAACATCGTGAATAAAAGCTGCGAGAAATAGGCAACACGAAAGGACGCAATGGTATTGTTGCGTCCTTTCGTGTTGCCTATTTCTCACAGCTTTTATTCACGATGGAAGTAACCCGGTCACCAATCAGCTCTTTCTGCAGTCCTTACAGCCCTTTCTGACATCAAGTACAACTTTTTTTTTCTGGCGAACTTTATAAATGTAGGTGTTACGCAGATTCCACAGGGTGTTGCATATTTGAATCTCTCAAATGTCGTGCCTCTACGTACCTTTACCGCAGTGTCAAAGACCCTGGCAGTGGCCGTGACCGTCGCCGCTGGAATCACGGTGGTTGTACTCATCTTCGCGTTAGTGGCCTACATCAGGAAACGTGCTCAAGTGGGACCACACGTAAGTACACCGAGTGAAGTCGCAGGCTGGCAACTGGTGAAAAAAATCAAACGAAAATAAAAAAATCACACACACACGCACGCACGCACGCGCACACACACGCACGCGCACAAACACACACACACACACACACACACACACACACACACACACACACACACACACACACACACACACACACACACACACACACACACACACACACACACACACACACACACACACACACACACACACACACACACACACACACACAAACAAGCGCGCGCGCTCGCACAAGGGCATCACATTCTCCAAGGAGAAATCATGTGACTGTCTTGCTGGTGATCTTCAGCATGCGTTCACTGGCACTCAGTCGTAAAGAAAATAGCTATCTGGCAAAATGTTTGAAGAACCTGAGCGCTTAGATTAACTCCTTGCATATTTAAGAACTGTGCCTCTGTGATTATGTTTGTCCATTGGTGAGAGCTGCAATGCATGAACTTTGCGCTGTGTGATCGGCAAACACCAGTTGAAGTTAGCGTTATGAGTAGTTTTCTTTTTTCTCATCCGTTACCTTTCCGCAAGCCTAATTTTGTCCCAGCCTTCGGAAATACACTGATCAGCCCAATTGTCTTCATTAGGTGTGCTTCCAAACTGGTCCTGAGCGACTTTTCCTGAAGTCGTAAAATGTATCTGGCGGTAAAACAGACTATTTTAGCAATACTTCGCAGCAAGAAGCACTTCAATGCGTTCAACAGAAGCGGCGTTATTGGCAAAGGTCGTCTTTTATCCCCCCTCGCTGAGCTGTCTGTCCTTTTTCAATGGCTCCTGGCACTGGGTAGGCTACGGTGGAGCAAGGTGAGGCCCACACCTCTCCGTCTACTGAAAGTCGCCGTGGCGTACAGTTCAAATTTAATTTTGTTTGTTCACTTAGACTCCGCTACTTCCGATTTTGGCGCCTACGACGCGCCAAGCTCGGAGGCTATCCCTCAGTTTACGGATGACTTACAGTGTCTCATCTTTTTTTGCTGTGCTTCAGTGTGCCATGAAGCAATGCGTGGTTATTCTCGAAGCTAGTTACATGAATAGCACTTTTCCTTTCCCACTTATCTCCACGACTATCACACAATATTCGTGGGACGACAAAACTTCATCCTGACGTTCGCTTATGCGAGTAATTCGGCAGCGCACACATCGGCTCACTGACAGACGCCGCACTTCGGACTCTCGTTGAACGGATTCTTAACGCAACGAGCTTCTACCATAATGGCGACATACCTCGAGGGCGTGCAACTCGGGAGGCAGACGACCTGTTGGCCAGATGTTGGCGCTCGCGCCTTGAATCACGTCACCCGCAGATAAGGATCAGAGCACGCCGTTGTCCTCAGCTAGCCGCAGTGAGCTCAGTCAACGGCACCTCCAAGACGGCCGCGGTATCTACGCTACACTGCAGACGCAGCTACATGCAACAGTGTGCAACGTATAGTCAGCTACATGCTGGCTACGCGCACGACAGGGCTGGAGTGTGCGCTCGCGCTCATGTGCTCCACTTCGAGGTTGCTACGTGGTGAGGAATAACTTTGCCCTGCACCAGCTTGGCCGGCGGGTAGCAGCCACATACAAATTGCGTATTTTGTGCAAGACGACGCTCAACACGATGCGAAGTCTACCAAGGGGTCTAGCCAGGAGCGGCCAGCAGTGAGCGGGCGCTGGCAAGTGCACACGTAGTCCGACCGAAGTATCGCGTGGTTTGAGGCTAGTTGAGTGTTCAAAGCTAATAGATTATTAGCGCAACCCGACGGCTACGATACTGACAAGCAGTGTGACCAAAGTTCTCTGGCAATGTTCACTGCAATTTATGCAGCCACTAAAGCTGTGAGCATCCGTGTAGTTGTTTGATAATTCGCTATCTGTATCAACGGCTTGCCTTTTGGGCGAGACAGCGATTATTTTTCAACACGGAGGCTTCAACTCAATAGTAAGCAGAGCGCATATTTGCAACTACTATTTCGGTTCTGTTCCTGATGTAACACACCATCCACAAGAGCTGAATATTGGCAATCACTGAATTTATAATAGAAGCCAACAAACATTGACAACAAGGACCACATAAGGCAAATTACTTATACTTACTAAACGAATTAAAGAAATGATAAATAAATGGAAATGAAAGTGGATGGAAAAAACAACTTGCCGCAGGTGAGGAACGATCCCACGTCTTCGCATTACGCGTGCGATGCTCTACTAATTGAGCTACCGCGGCGCCGTTTTCTTATCATCTTTCTTGGGTATTTAAGTTTCATACTAGAACCCTGGGAGTGTTAGCCAGCGCCACCACTCACAAAATCATTATTTCCTCTCATTTACATTTTAATTCACGTAGTAAGTACGAGCAATTTCCCCTATGTTGTGCTTGGTGTCAATGTTTGTGGGCTTCTTATGACATGCTTAATAAACATTGGGCCCCTCGGTTAACTCCTTTCTTGTTATATATATATATATATATATATATATATATATATATATATATATATATATATATATATATATATATATATATATATATATATGCCGTTGGTGTGCGCAGGACTTGTCCCGCACCACGAGCTCCCAGTCGGTTCACAGCGCGGGATCGGGCATTTCCGGTGCCTACGACACCACCTACCGACCACTGGTGGGAAGGCACCTGCTCATGGAGCCTCTCTTGGAGGTGCCCAGCGTACAGGTCTCTGGCCTTCCCAGCAGGACGTCGTCCGAGGACAACGTGCCGAAGGAGACCCAGGGTAGCGAGAAGCGACTGAGGCCCTGCATCCGCTACGACCGGTCCGTGTCGGACCCGATGTGAAAGACAGATACGTGCTGCCCTGCCTACAAGAGTGTCTAAATGGGCTGGTTGGTGGCAGAACGACACGGTTTTAGATGATGCTGTACGGTCCACTGTTAAAGAGAACACCTAGCTGGCAGTTGGACAGTCTGGACAAGTTGGCTTTCTTTCAGGATGAATGTACAAAGAGCGAGAAAATGATCAGAGCAAGATGTAAACGACACAACCAGCACTCACTGAGAACTGAAAATATTATTGAAAACATCGTGGCATATATACGTATGTCAAACACGCCGGCTGGTATCTGAACCCCATCATCCTTAACATAACGCTTGGAAGAACAAAATGTAAGCTATAATATGAGGAAAAAATCAATGCAGTGAAAGATAATCAGGACGATCTCATGAGCAATTTCGGTGATATAGCAAAAGCAGCAGATGATGTCTATACTGAACTTTACATTAACCCCGGGCAGCCACGCACTCTTGATTGCACATAGTTTGAAACGGCATACAGAACTTTGACGTGTAAGTAGCGATAAAGTTAGAAAATTTTTGCAAGATATATCGAACGGAAAACTGGTAGGAAATATGGAGTAACAGTTGGTTAGACGAAGAGTAGAGGGGACATTATACTCGAAAAGATTGCGACTATTTATTCGCAATGCGGGATCAGGGCAACGTTTCACTTCACTTAACCCAGACAGCAGGATTGCTTTAAATAAGGGTATATAACAAAGAATCCTATACATGTGATCAATCATGTCATCGAAAAATATGAGGTGCATAACTAAGCTCTCTATATTGATTTCATAGATTACGAAAATACACTCGATTCAACAGAGATACCAGCATTCATCGAGGGATTACTTAGTCAAGAAATACCGGAGGGATACGTGAATGCCATAGAATTTATATATATAAAGATTCCACAACTTCCTTCATGATTCACATAAAGAACGGGCAATTACTGATTAAGAAGGAAGTCAAGCAAGCAGAGACAATCATAATATCTTGAGTGTCGTTCACTGCGTGCTTTGAAGTATTCAAGCTGTTAGAATGGGAATGGTTACGTCTGAGGTTGCACGGGGAACATCTCAGCAAGCTGCCGTTTGTCGATAACGTTAACCTGTTCAACAGTGCTGGAAATGAGCCCCAACAAAGGGTTGAGGACTTTAGCGAACAAAGTGTAAGAGTAGTTTTGAAGAATAATATGCAGAAGACTACGATAATAGTGCATAGCCAAGCAAGAGAACATACATTCGTGATTGGCAGTCATCCTCTAGAATCTGTGCAAGAGTACGCTTATCTAGGCCCCTTCAATACAGGAGGAGACAATGTTTCCGAATAATAATGCATTCGAGTGCATACGGAATGTTTTACATAATCATGACAAACAGCTTACCGCTATCCTTGAAAACAAAGATCTACAACCGGTACTTATATATAGGTAAAGAACAGGGAGTTTAAAAAAGAAGCTTGACAAAAAATTGTTAACCGCGCAACGAGCAATAAACAAAAAAAATTATAGGCGCAACGTTAAAAGACAGGAAGACAGAATTGGGAATGAACAGTGGCAACTGATATTACAGTTCACATATGAAATGGAGTTGAGCAGGCCATGTAAGATTTAGTGTGGACAGCCGATGGACATTTGGAGTCCCGGTATGGGTGCCAGGGGAAGGCAAATGCGGCGAAGGGTGACAGAGGACTGGGTGGTGTAATGGAATAAAGAAATGTGCAGGCAAAGGATGGTATCAGGCGGCGCGAGAGTAAGGTAACCGGAGATCGATGGGAGATGCTTTCGTCCTACACTGGACATAAAAATAAGCTGATCAGGATGAGACATGGTTTTTGCAATACTTTTTGAGAGTGAACTTTAAACATGTTGTGTCTCCTGTTCGTTTTCGTGCTCTGCACATTCATCGTGACTTAGTTAATGATAAATTCATCAAAGCTCGAGCACATAGAGTTTATCGAGGGAAACGTCTGGCTCAGAAGACGAATGAGGTTGATATGTACCCTTGAAGGGTCACCGGCGTGTCTTTGTGCCACATTCCTGCGGTCGAAAGCAGCGAAATAATAACTGTTCTCTTTAAGAACGGATCGTACTGCACGAGTGACCGCACACATAACTAACCTCCAACGTCGTCTCATTCATTTAAGTTTTCACTGCCATACTTATAGTACCATTATACGTCATCGGGCACATGCACGCTTTTGTACAGTGCACACATGTCCCTTCAGTTCTTGAAATTAAGCCCTGTGCTTTGTACCTTGTACCCTCTGTGTTCGTTTGTGCTTGCGCTACAAGAGTTTCCGTAGACGCCTCGTCTGACAAAGACGACGTATCTTGAATTACGCAACTAGCACATCTTTGCGTGGTGTGGTAATATTTCAGCTGTGACACTGCGTAGGCGAGCACCATTGCAGCCACATGGTGTGGCGATGTGGATTCGTGTTCAATGTTTTTGTTTTGCTATCGCGATAGGTTGGGGTACCTTTTAAACGCTTTCTTACGCAATGTTCGAAACTGAAGGACAATTTTGCGGCATTTAAGAACGCTGAAACGGATATGCAGCAAATAGGTGAAGTGCCTCACACGAATCGATATTTTCGTGCTTCTTTCTGTGGCTTCATTCTGAGCCGATAGAACTTCTTAGAAGTATACATAGTAAAGTCAATCGAATCTCGACGTTCGCGAGGAAGCCTTTGCGTGTTCGTTCCGAAACCTTTGGAAAAGCATTTAAACGTTCGGCAAACTTGGGGAGGATGAAAGATGACCCTGCAAAAAAGTTACAAATAGCACGGTTATCGAGTTTAACCTTCACTGCGCATACGGTTTGATCTACGAGGTTGGTGTGTTTGCATATAATGCACAAAGCCATTATGGAATGGAATTTGCATGTGGTTACAGTGCTCTTTCTTACGGTGAAGTGCAGCTCCAGCGAATCAATGCTCACTGTCTATTACTGTAACTGTCACTATCGCTATGACTATCATTATGCGACTGCTCTTCAGATTTTATATTTTTAGCTATACAACTTAACCTGCTTATCAAAGCGTTGTTGTGAAAGCCTATGGACATGTGCTAGAAGCAGTGTGTTCGTTCAAGAGAATCAACGAAAAACTGTGGAAACGTTCGTTAACATTGTTTTACTTAAGCGACTCTGGCTCCCTGTTTAGCGGACAGCTGGCTCAAAGTTTGGCTGGAGTTATCCTCAACTACGTCGAAATAGCTGCGCAGGATACTTTAGTTCGTCGAACATGTATTACTTTGCTGTTTTATTGTATTAGCACAACAAATGGGTCACATAAAAATGTAGACAAATTTTTGCACAGTGGGTGAAGAGGCGTAGCCTGAGCCTGGAGCCAACGTTTTGATAAAGGAAGTCTGAGGCTCTAATGAAACCGTATACCCTTATCGAAGCATTTGGAAAACGGGTTTCTTCAGGCTGTGGTTTTCCTTATGCGCTGTGTGTGGATCACGTTGCCTTACTGTATAATATTCCTACTTCTACCTGCTTAAATGAAGGCACAGAAAATAAGGCAAATGTATTCTAGCCAGCGAAAACCCAGCATTGCCCGCATACCTTTGAGCCCTGTGACAGGGAGCACAGAATTTGTTTTTCATCAACAATTTCGCGTGGAATGCGTTTTGGAACATATATGCTAAGATAATTGCTTTTTTTAATGTTTAGTCTTATCGGCGAGAGTTGCGTTCGGTGAGTTTGGAGGAAGTGCGACTTCCTGAATAAAACTTTTCGTGTCATATTCATAGTTTTCGCGGAGTACTTCAATGTGCTGCTCCCTTGAAACATTCAACGTTCAACTTATTTGCGTAAAATACT
This sequence comes from Dermacentor albipictus, assembly GCF_038994185.2. Classification (NCBI taxonomy): domain Eukaryota; kingdom Metazoa; phylum Arthropoda; class Arachnida; order Ixodida; family Ixodidae; genus Dermacentor; species Dermacentor albipictus. The sequence continues at coordinate 29,383,632 of NC_091830.1, read as the reverse complement.
CAATAACGTTCATGCTTAATACCAGCGCGCGAATTATACGATACGATTTTTAGTGGGCGCGACCGGATGTGCCTTATTCGTTAACCTCATAGCTGTGCTACTGAAGCCAACGCCCGCCGAAACAGAAGAATCAAGCCAACACCGGAAATAAAAATTTTCAAAATGACGTGGCGAAAAATTGCACTATGCTTACTGGGCACACGTGACATTGCTGTAAATTGTTTTCTTTGTTTTTTCAATGGAAAATGTCACCTTTGCCGGATTACAATTGTGAAATGAAATCGACATCTTTCCTTACAAGTGCAGTTGTGAAGAGTGGGACACTGCTTGTCGCACATTTCTCTTGCTTGGCCAGTCCCACGTTACATCGTTTCATGTTTTCTAAGAGCCTTAAATACAAAGTTCGCCAGCAGCCGATACCATAAAGAAAACGACGTCTTCGAGACGGGAAGCCTGGTCTCGCGCACTGAGACAGCGGGTACTCCTCATTGTGCGTGGATCAACAACAGTGGCCTGACACGTCTTTCAAAAGCATAACGTGCCATATATTCACCCCGTGAGGAATTTTGCTTTATTATTTAGTAATTGCTCCAGATCGTGTTCATTTCAGCCACATAAAGGTGGTCCGAAGGTGAACTTATAATTTCCACGGAATAAGGTTTAACCACATGCCGTGGACAAAGAAGAACCGTGAAATAGAATTGCTCGACTTGTGGTGGCTAAGAGGAGACGATCGGCCACGTTTATTGAAGGAATCGGCTTGGACACAGACGCAGGCGCGTTGACAATGGCTGATGAATAACCAAATATCTGGGCCACTCAGTCGGGTTCGTAGCGTGTTTTCTTCCGCCACATACAGCCGCCGTGATCAATTATTGACCCAGACAACGGAGACAGGCCTTTCAGGGAGCAGTGGAAACCACGTACAGTGCGCGAATGAAGGTGCTCCACTGCTGCAACGGGGAGCGGATGTCATGTAAATGTTCACCTTCGCTAGGCGGAGCACTGCTTTTAGTACAGGGTGTGAGACCGGGCTGGTTGATATTCCATGCTGAAGTGACTAGCGCAACAGTGCACACGGGACATTAAAACGGCAACAAGGACAAGCGCAAACTTCCAAATGGTGTTTATTACAAAAAGGTAAGTATATATACTCTCGCGCACTTGATCATAATCAGTTGCAGTCGTGCAAGGCAGCATGGCCGTCACAAGTAAGAGCGCACCATGGCCGGGCCAATGCTTAAGGCGACCTCCCACATAAAGACACCAGGAATTCAAATTTTTTAGGAGTCAATGCAAGGGATGGTTTGCTAACGCAGTTGCCTTCTACGATAGCCGCTGCCTCAATGATGAGCGTTACGTGGGACAAATGGGAAGGTGCCTAAACGTGAGACCACTGGAACGTAATCGGAAAGTTCAAAAAGGGAGAGAGGGTTTCCTAGGGATCCGTTGCTCCCAATGCAAATGTCATCCATTCTTTGAAAAAATAGAAATAGCAAGCAGCGGGCAGGAAAACACTAGACTCATCATTGAGGCAGCGGCTATCGCAGAAGGCAACTGCATTAGCAAACAATCCCTAGCATTGAAGAATTTGCATTTCTGGGGCCTGTACGTAGGAGGTCGCCTTAAGCCTTGGCCCGGCCATGGTGCGTTCTTGTTTATTTGTGATGACCATGTTGTCTTGCACGATTGCGATTGATTATGATCAAGTGCGTGACTTACCTTTTTGTAATAAACACAAGTTTGAAGTTTGCGCGTGTCCTTGTCGCTTTTTTAGTGTCCCGTGTCCACTATTGCGCTAGTCACTTCATAACCCTCTTTGTGGCCTGTCACTTCGTTTGGTTTTGCTCTGGTTTAAATGGGAAACGGAAGTTTCTGCGATAACGACGAGCTGGAAAGTAGTCGTTACGAGCTTTGATCTTCACGTGAACTATTAGCGAGCTTATATAAAACATGCAGATTACGAGTGCGCAATTCATTGTTCCTTTCCTCCGTCGCCAGCCAATTTTTTCCGCCGCAGCGGCTTATGTCGTCCGCCCAAGCAGGCAGCGTGCAGATTTCTTGCGCGAATGCTCGTCACGCCGCACTGCTTGCCTCGTTCAGGCCTACTGATGTGCTGTTTTATGACATTGACTGCACTCTAGGTATCGCTTATAGGTGCCGGTGCTCTGCATGGTTGTCTGGTAGACGATTTACACATTTTGATCAAATTTGTCATGTTTTTTTTTCTGGGTCTTTCCTTGCATATATCTGCGCAGGTTTGAGCGAACATTTGAATACGAATTTGATTTCGAACATGATGTGGCTACGTTCCTCGTGAGGAAGTGCTGGGCGAGGAATTAAAGCGTTGCTTTTCCGTGTCTGAGAACAATGGAAAAACGACCGGGTGGTCACTTAGCCCGCCCATAAGGACATGTTATGTCTGCGACGACTTCGCACCCATACGGGAAAGAAGTGCTTTGTCGCAATGTGATAGCGGCTAGACACTTCCTGCGATAAACGTTCAAATTTTCTGAGCCCATAAAAAGGAGGAACTGGCTGCAACTATGGAAAGAAGGCCATACTTCAACCAAGAACCAACGCCCTATGTCTGCGAAAAGCACGTCTGTCCTCATTTTTTATGAAGACGTGGACGTCTGAACACGATGGCGAACATGGGCTAGCAAGTATGATGTGTCGAATATGTCTTGCAGAACTTTTATTTTTTATGAATTATTATGAACTGCTAAGGTTGGCCTTAATAGCAACATCAGGTTGCAGAGCCAAAGGGCTTACCTCGTAAACAGCCAAACTAAGCGAGGCCTCCGTGATCGTCTTCCCCTCCGGTTGGATCTGTTACGCATGAGAGCAAATAACCTGCCTGGAAGTTCGCAAGACAATACCAAAGGTGTCCCTGGTCTGTCTTGTGAAAGTCGTATCAAACACAAGAGCTCTGAATTCACTTTTTCAAACTGTATTCCTTGTCACTTTGCGGTCATTCACATATAAAGAACATACGCGCTGACATTCAAGAATACAAAATGCCGGCAGCCAGAAGTCACCACAAAGTAAAGGTCCTTCAAAATCATCGAAAGATTATTTAAAAGCAGTGTTTGCTCAAAGCACCAGCTCAATATGTTAAGATAAATGCGAACTACAGTTTACAGCAGCGCGAGGAAGGTCAAAGAGGAAATTGCCCAGGGTGCAATCCATCTCGGAAATCACTGAATGGCAATGACCGGTGTGAAAAAATGGCTGTGGCTTAGCTAAGGTTAAGCTCAGGATGCGAAGCATACTAGCCTTTATTTTAGTTGTTGAACCACTGTTTAGCCTGGTGAACTGCTGTTCCTTGGCTATATTTGGTTCGGCTAGACGAAGAAACAACTCATGCAGGCGAGCGCACGAGCTGAGACCCGGCTATGTAGCTACGCGGCCGCAAGCGAGCGCACGAGTTGAGCCTCCGCTTTTGCAGCTGTTATGACGTCATATGGCAGCTACGCGGCCGCGCGCGGCGCAGCAAGGAAGAGCGTGGTTGTGCGGCTAGTATGCTTCGCATAAAATGTTTCTATAGCTGCTAAAAATAAATTTCAGCAGGACAGATCTGAATAAACACAAATGGGACGCGCGCGAGGAGGACGCTGCTATTCAAAACCCTGAAAGAACGGCCCAGTGACCGGCCAAATCCGCCATCAAGACCTGCTGCCCCTTGCGGTGGGGCTTGGCGTTACCGAACATTTCTTGGGCGCGCCACCCGCGCACCTCAGAGCGCAGGGCTTCTTATACGGTGGTGGAAAGCAGTCCACCATGCCGCTAGCGATGGGGTTGTACGTCGTCGTGTGAATGCACCCTCGTCTACACTGAAGACGGCTCCACCAACAGAGAATTTTAGCGTGTGCGGTATTCGGACAAACGTAATTGGACTCGGCGTTTTACCGGATGAGCGTAGGTGCAAACGTGAACCGCCTGCCCGGTGCTTCCACCCGGTGGCGGGGAGCCTAACCAGACCAACACAGTTAACCAACCAAGCGTATATTACTTTGCTGCTAGTGCATATTTTCAGCAGAAACGAGTTTACGCCGCGGCCGAAAATTTCCACCGGCAGCGAAGTAGAATACACTTGGTTAGTGCAATATTAGCTCTATGTTTCTCTGCTTAAAACATAATAAGGAATGGAGTCAGTAAAGATTTAAGAATTTTCCAAGGAAATCGTGCTCATTCAGTTATAAACTTCAAAACAGCTGCACCAAAATCCGAATGATTATGTCACAGAGAAGAGGCTCCCAAAGATAGAATATCGGGAATGGCTAGATTAAATTCAGGCCCCTAAAATTGTCCTCTCAAACTTTGTTTCCCTAATTGATAAAAACAGCGACACGAGAAGAAGTGTTCTATGCTCACCCTGATATGAGCCCAAGGAAGACAGCACGAGACCAGATTGGCGCAGATAATTCTCAAATAATATATTATCGCTTTCTTTTATGCGTTTTTTCTGTGCACATTTAATAACTTTATTTCAGTTCGTATGCAGCCTAATTATTTGTTCTTTCTCGGTATTTTGAGCAAATATTTGGGAGTAATTATACTGCTTAGTTTTCCTACCATGGCCCGATTTTCGGCCTATCACACTTGTGAGCTCGCGCCGTAGTTGAGGAGCATCATCATCACCGTACGACGAGAAACAAGGAAGACGAAGATGGCAGCCTACAGAGCGCGGAAGCGCTGCTTCGCCGGTCTCTTTCTGCTCGCTTCTGTGAGCTGCTACATGAGCAACAAAGACCCAGGAGCGAACACCGCGACAACCGCGCAAGAGGCCGTCAGCGACCTCGCGTTCGACGCGGGTTCTCGGTTCGACACTCTGCCGACGTCGGGCGGCTGGGCAGTGCGCCGCGAGTGCCTATACGCTCAGGAGGTGGTGTTCTTCATCTACTCGAAGCCGCAAGACTGGAGACGCCGCGCGGCCATACGCGACTCGCTCTTCGAGGAGAAGGCCAAGGGCTTCTTCAACTGGACAGGACTGTTCGTTGTGGATCATCCTCCGGAGGGCACTGCAGATGGCGCCTGGACCGTCCTAGAAGCCCAGGTGACGGGAGACGTCTTGCTGATCCCTCGCGTGGGACGGGAGTCCGCGCCCAGAAAGCTGCTGCTCGTAATGCAGTGGATCCGCCAGCACTGCGCCCACGCTCTCTACGTCATCAAGGTAGACGATGACGTCATGATCGAGCCATTCGTGCTGTCCGAGTACCTGATTAGCAACGTGGAACCGCGAGGCCGCTTGCTCCACTGTGCCGTCATGGCCACAGCCACCGGGAACAGAGTGGCACCGCTTTGGAGCAAGGTGTTTGGACTCCAGGCAGACGTATCCGCGCTTTCGCTGATACGCAGCTTCTGCATGGGACGCGTCATCATCATGAATCTGCCCATCCTGATCGACTTGCTCCGTGCTTCGCGGCGGCTACCCCGTTGGTCCCGTTGGTCAGAGGCGGCTTACGTCACCGGTCAGCTGGCTGTAGCGGCCGGCTTGGGTCACGTGGATTTCGGCAGTCGCGTGGCCTGGCGCGAGTCGGAGGCCTACTCTTTCGTCGACGGCGGGTGGTGGATCTTCTTTCACCTCCGAAGCACGTTTGCCCTAACCACTCTGCGCAGAGCATTGTGGCACCAGGGCATTTGGAACGAGGCCCTAGGCGACGATAGGATCCGGAAAGGGCTGTCGCGTCGATACAAGCCCGCGCAATACGATCCAGAGATTAGGTATCGATACGATGACTGATCTTGCGTGGTGTAGACCTGTGGACATTCATTGAGGAAAAACTGTGGGCATAGTTTTATTTTTAGCATGTGATATAATTTTAATTGGACGCGACCGATGAATTCGTTTGCATTTTCGCATAGAATGAAATTGTAGCTCGATGTGGAGTTTAACGTTTTAGGCCGGCAAGTAAACTTTCGGTCGCTCATCCCTTCAGAATATGCCAAATAACCCAATGATGTTCGTAGAATATGGTGACAGCACATTCACTGAGTGCTTTCCAGTGAAGAAACTTCGCGTGAACAGCAAATATGTGTTGAATTTAACCATTCGCTCGACATACAATGTCTACGGCACAGCGCTGGCCCTCGAACCCGATACATGTGCATAACATAGCTTAGTGTTAGAAACCTACTGCTAGAAACCTACTTTCAGAAACTGAACTCCGAGTGAGAATGGGGTAAGCACTGCATACCGTTATTTAGTTGGGTCAGGAACTCATGGTTTACAGGAGATCTCAGCTAGAACGCCGTGCATAAAAGAAAGTATAAAGTATCTTTTACAATGAGGCATGACAGAGGTCGAGTTTCTCACTAGATACACTGCACGACTGTAATGTGCTGCAATATTTGAATAGAAATACCGTGGTTTATGTTTCATTGACGCGCAAACAATGGGAAACTTTGTCGTGCAGACCAATTCCAATGTTGAGTTTATAAAGTTTATAAAATGGTTCCAGATGCTGACGTCTTGTTCGAGATTATGTTCTTTGTTTGCATGTCAGGATATAAGTGTACCTAAGTACGAACCAATGTGATTTATTGCGGCATACGTATACGTAATGAGTAAACAGCCTATAGAAAGAGAACGTAGCACGAATGACATAACCACGTGATGTACGCTTGCTATGGGCCGTCCGTCTGATGTTGACCCATTACGTAGTTATTCACTTGCCGGCTGAGATGCATACCTCCTTGCAGCATACAATGAAAGTGTTAATTTATCTCTGCCCGTCTACCCATGGTGAGGCTTCTTTCGCAAACGAGTGCACAGAGTTTAAGAGGAAGATATACTTCCTGGTATGGAAGTGGACCATGGTCCTCTTATTAAAGTCGGGCGCCTGCGCATTCTCGCAGCACCAGAGGAACCATCAGCTGTCGGCGCTAGCAGGTGGTCTCTCTCTCGAGCAGAAACCAAGCACAACACTGCTGGGCTTCCATAATCAGGCGACAGCTGGCACAACGAGCATGGTATGGCCGCCGAACAAGACGTCACCGTTCTGATAAATACGAGGCTTCTAGTTAGGATAGCGTAGGCTCACTGCCCTGGTCAAACGAGGGCCCCAGGTTTTATCTCAAACCGCGAGCAGTTTTTACTGACCAGCGGCGCTTTGTTCGCGTGGAACCAGCATATATTTTTTTGATAACATCTTGCTAGTAGCGCAGGGTTGTCGGCTTTCTCTTTGCCATCCATATTTATTTTCCTTATAACTAGCACTACGACTCATTCAGTCACTCGACCAGCCTCAGTGGATCAGTGAAAATGGGGGCTCTGTTGTTGCAAACGAAACGGCGTCCCGGCATTCTCGCTACTTTTTCTGCTGGTTATGTTATACTGCACACAACGCTTAGAACGAAGTAGCGGGCTCTATTCTCGGTTGCAGAGATCGCGTTGCCATGGAAATGCAAATGCACATGTGTACCGCTCTTTGGGTGCACGTTAAAAAAATTAAGAAAAACCAAAATTTATCCTGAACCACCCGTTCTGTAGTGCACCTTGCAGCCAAGGTATAGTTTTTTCACGTAAGACCATGATCACACATAATTTGGTCAATCGGCGTGCACTGAAAGGAGACCACAGAAAAGGATTGTTAGTGGCTGCTATGCTATGCCAGACGACGTGAAGCCGACAGCGAGTTTATTGTCGAGCGGTGCGTAGTATAAAGTATTACTCGACAAACGTCTACGTTTTTCTTTATTGGCTCATGAGTACGGCAAATATTTGATGTACAGTAATATATACGGGTTGGGAGGCGCATGAAAGGATTGCATGTGTTGACTATCTTTGAATGAACTTCTTGAAAAGCGGATGGTGTGGACAATGTACAGGTATATGTCTCGGCGGGCACCTCGTTCATGTCCCCTGACACCTTGTTGAAGAAAGGCAAAACATGAGCGAATATACCGCAGTCCAGCAGCTTGTGCAAGCTCAGATACGATGAGCAGGTAAGTATACGAAGGTGCCTTTCAGGGCGATATGAAATATATGAGTAAGGCACAGTCTAACAATGTGGAGATTGGCAGTGATGCAACTACTGCTACATTCATTGCAGGCTATGCGCGAGTCCAGAATGCCTGATGGACATGTCAGCTGGAACTTGAAGTAGCAAAGATTCTCAGGTCTCGCATGTTCGACTATCCTCATTTTAGGCGTCGACTACCACTTCTAACTGGAGCGCTACTCTACTTTCTTGCCTTGCTCGTAGAGGCACGTTATTGATATTTTTTTACTAAATTATCGCCAGGCCACGATCGCCTTCTACCACCTTCTTAGGCCCATTGCGTGATCAATTAGCTGGAAGAGTGGAATCGAGTGTCAAGTAGGAAATTTTGTGTAAATCAAGCGATTGAACAGGCGGTTTAAGAGCTACAGTCTGTGCAAGGATGAAGCGGGAAAACAGTCCCTCAAGGAACGATTGCTGCAGGAGTGTCATGGCAGAACTTCCTCGCGAACACTTACTCTAAATAGCTGCCGAGTTTAAAACTGTGCCTCTTGTACTTTCCAGGTGCCAGTGTATATTGTGAAGCACTGTTGACAACCTCGAATGCCATTTATCTGTTCCCTCTCACGCTGGTCCCCACTGTAGGTCTATACGCACTCTCTCGTCTTTCTCCTCCTTCTCATCACCGCCACCGTCATCATGGATGACTTCCTCTGCTGCCATTTCCTCCTTCCGGTGAAGTGCAGCACGCCCAGGCACTCCAGCTCGGAACAACAACTCTAGCTTTCGCGCGAATAAACCATCTTTCTATCACCGTATCCAATGATGGACACAGCGCGAGCTGTTTGCCAGTACCTCACGTCACGCGTCACGGTAGCACTTCAAAGCGCAGCCGCAACTTGTCCTGCTCAATGTAACCACCAGATTCGAGAGCCCTGAGGTCGACCGAGGCTGCGCTCAAGCAGGGTCCGTTGCCACGCGAGCCTTCGGCGGGTCTGGCGTAGAGCGGGCCGTCGACCGTCTCCGGCATGATCTCCAAAGGCAAGCCGCTGCTCGCATCGCCCGACGGCACCACCAGCCAGAGCCGTACGTAGTGGTGGAACGGCCACATGAGTTGCTGGTCGTTTTCGCCCTGCAGCACCTGTCGGGTGAAAATAATAGAGACAGTCGTTCCCGCGATATTGTAGAGGGCGTTGACACATTCACGACGTAATCTGCCTTACTTACGAGGAACTACTACTTGAAACCTCAGTCTGGACGCAACATCGCAATGAGTATTCAGTGTTCGACCGTGCGCGGCGTGCGGTTAGTGTTGGACTGAGCAGTGCAGGTATCTGAAGAGCTAATAAGAGAAATAAAACCTTCACGTTGGAAGGAGGTAAGCGTCGTCCTCTCTGGATTACGCGTAAGGGAGGAGGGAAAGAAAAAAAATTGGCGGTGCACCCATCTTATGGATATGATTGGCAGCGTCAAGGCGATTAGCAATCTGTCTTGTGATGGGCGTACGACAATTGGTGATCTTGTGCTTTGTGTTTTAATGATTAATAATTGGTCAGGCCGTTTAAGAACCACAGTCTGTGCAAGAATGAAGCGGAAAAACATGTTTTATACCATGTATTTCATTTTTGTATGTCCACCTGCTATGTTCCCTAATGGGACTGGCAGTGTTGAAAATAAATAAATAAATAATAATAAAGACGAGTGACAGACCCAGTGACCCAATATCGCGTTAACACATGTTTTTGAAGAGTGACAAGTACCCAGCCGCACGTATACCATTTGACGGAAGTTGGCTTCAAGGAGGTTCCTTGAGTGCGGCACATATCCAATGACCCTAGTCGATGTGAAACATGCTCATTGATGAGCGGCTCATGTCCATTGTTACATACTCAATGACCCATGTTGGTTCGACAGTTCATTTTAAACTCGGTTCCGTTAGCACAGCAGCACGATGCTGTACCCATTAGACCATTGATTGCTCGGTGACCCTAGTTGGCAGGAATGAGGTTAGGTTAGGTTAGGTTACATAAGCACTTGTAAAACGCTGATTGAACCAGGGGCCGACATCGCTCTTTGTTAGAAATGTCACGACTCTCCTCGTTGCACGCGGCGCACTTCGAGCGTCGTTCAACACAGCCCGGAATAATTAGTTCGTGGAAAGGTCGGTCGTTAGACAAGAGAATATGACGATTGCTTTCCTCCGTTCTGCGTCACTATCAAGACAGTCGCCGATGGCATGCTAGCTTGTTTTTATAATCCCGTAGCGTGACTGTTAGAGTCGTCTTCGCAGCCTATGGTTCGCAGGCATCGTCGCGACAAACGTCAGTAATGACCTTAGAAGATTTCCTTACGAAAACAGTCTCGCCACACAGACGGTAGGTTTACAACAACCTGCTATGACAACTGTTTGTCTTTGAGAATAACAGAATCCCTGCCGTGGGGAGAAAAACGCAGGTGAGGGTGGCAGTAGACTGGACGGAGATATAAGGAAACTAGCAGGTTTTAGATAGTTCTGGCGGGCCCAAGGTGTCTTAGGGAGTCCATAGCCATGCATTGAATTGAAATCGGGCGATGATAACGAAGATTCATTCATTCATTCATTCATTCATTCATTCATTCATTCATTCATTCATTCATTCATTCATTCATTCATTCATTCATTCATTCAATCAATCAAATGTGCATTGGAACATCGACAATAATAAAGTTTGGTAAGAAACTAAGGCCTCCTCTTAATCGTTGGAATGTGACTCACCTGTAGCCCGAAGTGCATCCTGAGGCTGCTGCCATGCGTTTTGAAGCGGATCATGGGCTCGATGCGGTAGCCGAAGAAGTAGCCCGAACTGCTGGGCACGTCCACTGTGCCGTCTCTGAGCGCCACTTCTTTGAGCGCCGCGTAGCTTCCGACGCACCAGTCGTGGCAGACGCTGCAAGCGACGGGACCCGGCGTAGCCGCGGATGGCTCGGACCTGTCGCTGCAACTCTCGCTCGAATCGCTGCGACGCGGGTTCAGACTCCTGGCCTGGTAGTCTTTCCACGCCCTCAGTACTTCGCCGATGCCTTCCCGAAGCTGCTTGACCGAGCTGCGAAGAGAGGGCATTTCGTAAGTAAACAAAAAGCACGGATTCGCACCACTGATTACTAAAACGGCCACTGCTGAGGAATGACTTACGTTTTGTGCGTTCTGCACAGGCTTTTTTGCGAAAGATATCTACAAACCTGCTTCAATTTCACGAGGCAGCCCGTTTGATAGCCACCATGCTCTTCGCTTAAGGAGCAGCTCTGGTAGTGCTTTGCGTACTAGGATGGTGTTCTCTCTTCTTCCGGAACGCTGCGCTGATCGAGACAGTTAGTTGCTCATTACTTTGCGTGCTTGTGTGTATTATGTGTAAATGACACTCCTCGTACGCCTTCTGTATAAATGTGTTGTTTAAGGTATCTAAGTTCTCCCCTAAAGCAGTATGAGGAGGCAAACACAGTGCCAGGTCAGGCAAAATTTTTCACATCCAATAAAACAAATGATCCTCTCGCTCGCCCGCTACACCAATGTGCCCAAAACGGACATGCAAGCACTCACATTTAAAGCGCACACATAAAAAACGCATGCAGTGAACGTTTTCACATGTATGCCCTGCGATGCGCTACCATGGAACAAAGTACTCTGAAACCCCTTAATACTGGGGCAGCTGGCAATGTGAGGGACGTCGCATGCTACAGGAGGCACAAAGTAATTTGTTTGAGCTATTATGCTACGCGATGCAATGAGGCGTTCCGACCAAATTATGCTTAGCGGCCATTGTTAGGAATGCAGCAAGTAATTAATTATACTGCAACTCATGTTTGGAGATTTGCGGTGATACCTAGTTAACAATGGAAAGCTGGCCAGGTAGAAGGCTCTTAAATAGTCTTAATCGTACGACGCACAGTTCTGGAATCCTCTGCCTTGCCGGGTTTATTTTGTGGACAAGTCGTCCGTACGGCTCTTAAAACATTTTGTTTTGAGTGTGCACAGTGACCTGCTCCATTCTGAACAATAATATAGCTTGATCAAAGTTTCCCGCCGAAATCTACGGTAGGTCCATAGACTTCATGTGCCGTATGGCTGCCACCACCCGCTTACAAAGACCTACGCTTTGAAATTTGATAGTTAAAGCACATGCTCATTCGTATTCAAGCAACAGTGACGACAGAAATCTATGTCTGCCCATGACCTGCCGTAACAGCTTACTCACGAGTCGAGTTACACAGGACAGGACATGTACACTCTTCCAGGGTGGGCAGAGGCTATTGTCAAATATGTCAGCAGTGATTCGTTGATTAAATACAGGTCTTCCTTGGATTTTTTACGTGCCCCTCTGCTTGCGCAGAAATCGGGCCTAACAAGCATTTCAGCTTCGCCACTTACTGCAGTGCACTTGAAAATCGAGGACATGGGTCCAAATTGCGGCATCGATGGCCGCATTCTCATGGGAGAGGACAGCAAGAACGCTGTTTTAGCGTGGTTTCGTTGGAGGGAACATTAATAAAGGTCACTTCGCGGTCTACAGCAAGTCGGTTCCCGACACTACTGCATCTATCAGAGCTCCTGAGTAGCTTCAATATGTTAAACCTCAGCGTTTTCCTTAACCTACACCTCAGAGTAACTAAATGGACTATTTTACACATATCGTCACTTTTTGAGTGTCCTGAATAGAGCGAAGCGAAAAGTAGGTGCAGGTGCGTCGCGTTGAAGGCTACATGCAAGACAAAAAAAAAAAAAGAACATGCTGGTTCCACGCACTGTGGCAATCGATGTAAGCGAAGCTTTGTCTGTTGTTTGCGTTCGTTGACGTTATTTGGCGGTGATATATTGACGGCATTCGGCAGTCGCGACGGGATGTGAAATGTTACCTTGCCTGCTTCGCTTGTGTTCATTGTTCTTGCTCCGCTCGACGCTTCGACGCTTTATACGAGCATTGGTTTCGTCGGCACTAAGTGCACGCTTCGGCGCCGTTCTGGGTTGTAGCGTTGTAGCTCAGAAAACTGCCTCCGCTGTCTCTCTCTCTATTCCCTCGCTAATATTCTCCCCACCTCCTCCCCCTACTGCCGTTGCTGTTGCGGGTGAGCATGGAGACAAGCGCGGCGGCTCCTGCCCAGCATTCGTGAGGGGTCACGCCTAGTTAGGCGTCCTGAGGGCTTTGTGCAGATGCGATGCGGCGTAAATCTTGAGACGAGCTTCTCCGGTCGGCTCTCCTTCGTGTCACTCCTGTTATGTACTAAAACAATGGCGCTGAGGGTCCCGCGTCACGGAAAACCCGGTGTTGACGCCGCGGACGTCACTTAGCGAATAATCTTTCTGAACCACAACCGCGCAGGCCTTCCACGTTGCACATACTTCCTCTTACATTCTTTACAAATTTGTTCCTCGAGATTTTGAGAATGACAGCTCATAAACAAATATCACGAAACAAAATACCGACAGCGCATGCCTTTTACGTTTTTGTGGCATGGCCGCGTTTCGACCACGTCCCGACTCAGCCGGCGTTAGTGGCGTTCGTCTCAACTACGTCTTGACGTGGCCGGCGTTAGCGGCCTACCGGACAGCAGCAGCCGCAGCAGCTCACATCAGCAGCAGTGGGAAAGTCGACGGAAGAGGCAAATAAAACTTCGCTTCAAAAAACTGCAAGCACTGGTGTTAGATATGGAGCTGTTTCCTGCGATTACTTCGAGTTCCCCAAACCACTTCGAATCGCAGCACAGCTAATTGAGGAATGCCGAAGCAGGAAAGCACATTCCAGAGGAGCGGCCGAGCAAACAAGTTTAAGGCAACAAGTTCACGTGCCAACAAGTTCGTGCGCCGCCGGGATTAGCAGGTGGGCCTCCGACAATGGAGCATGAGCAGCCCTCCCCTTCTCCTCGTTCGAAGTGCATTGCCAGTCTGCGAGGCAAGACCGCAGAGAGCCGCCAGGTGTGACACCGCGACACGGGCGCCTACCATTGGCTGAAAGTGGCGTCATCGGAGCGGACTCTCCCATTGGTCAAACATGACGTGACACACAGTGCTCGAAGGGTTTATAAGAAGCCTTCCAGAGAGACCTGAGCATTCTGGGACAGGCCCTAATTCCCTGATTCACCTCTCTCGAACTTCTTGCCGCGGGCCGCAGCGTCCGAGTTGCTGCCGGCCCGTAATGACAGTACGTCTGATACTTGTCGCTCACCTCCTTGTAAATAATGTAGAATAAATCCTCCCAAGTTTTGGGTTTTCATCCCGAAGTCCGTCCTTCAACCCCTACATCTGGTTGGCAGCGGTAGGATCGCCTCCGAATGCATCAGCTGGTGGCAGCGCTACGGATCAACCTTCGTCAAGAGAGATCATAAGGAACCGGGAAGAGCGAAGAAGAGAGAGCCTTCGTCGAAAGAGGTCCGAAGAAACTGGGAGTAGCGAAGAAGGAGCGAGCCTTCGACCCAGAGAGTCCGGAGGAACCGGGAACAGCGGACAAATGAACCGGATGGCAGGGTGCTGCAACCGTAAGTGAGCGCGTGGTTTTTTTCCTTATGATTCGCCAGACTCAAAGGTTGTGTGTTCAATTTTGATAGTCCTGGGAATCGGGAGTTTGTTGCATTGTGTGTTTGCACAAATTAATTAAGGAAAACAGTTTTAACCACCTGTCGGGGCAGCTGCCATGGATCTTAGAAGGTTGACGAGGTTAGACTTGTTGTTGGTGTGCGACGATTTGGGAGTTGAGGCGGACGAACGGATGGAAACGCCAGCTATCATAAAGGCGATTAATGATAGTGGCAATGATGACAAAAGCATTGCGCTTGCTTGGGAGGTGATACAGGAGCCACGGGAGCGTGTGCGTCGTGTACGTTTGCGAGAGCGTCGTGAACTTAGGAGTAAGCATAAGCGTGAAGAACGTGAGAATGAACGGAAGCATGAGCTTCAAGAACTTACTCTTAGGTGTGAGCTTCACGATAGTGAGAATCAACGTAAGCTTGAGCGTGAGCAAAAGTATGAGAGAGAGAAGGCAGCACTGATCAAAGAGATACAGTATTGTGATCAGTTATTGGCACAGAGAGAACGGCTGTCTGAGAATTCTGTAGGTAGTACAGAGCGAAAGAATGAGGAAGTGTCTAGCGGACTTTCGCCAGAAGCCGACGAGAAGAGTAGTGCCTGTGAGATTGGCTGCCGATTCATAAGCGAAGGGAAAAGGCTAGCTGCTAACGATGCCTTAGTGGCAATAGAGGCCGTTAAAGGCCAGAGTGAGAGCGACGAGGTGCTGTGCCAACAGATGACTGTGGAGACAGCTAGGCCAGCTGCGAACAAATTGGCACAGTTACCGCGTGTGTGCGTCGCTAGTAAGGTTAGCGAGGTTGCTAGCGAGGAAAAGGGTACTGTTGACGCGACAAACGCGAGCACCCATGTAGAGCCAGATCTGCGTGCAGAAGTGAAGTGCGAGCTGGACGATGCAGTTGAGAATAGTTCTCGGGGTGGCGAGCTCCGTAGCTCACGAGAGAACAACTGCATTGTTCAGGGATCGGTGCGGCTCTCCGCCAGTCTAGATAGCCTAGATAGGGATGATTCAGTTAATCATTCGGACTGTGCGCGTGAGACAGCGATCGATACCGACGGGCTGTGTGCCGATTCACAGCGTGAGCTGGGCAGTGTAGTAGAGGGCAGTTCGCAAGAGTGCGAGTTGTCTTACTCGAGTAAAGCCTGCTGCATTGTGCCAGAGTCGGTTGGGCTGTCCGCCAGTCGAGGCAAAGTGAGAGTAGATTTAAGTGAGAATCACTCAGACTGTGCGGGTAAGAGACCGATCCGGGCCGACGAAATGTGTACCGGCCAGCACGAGGCACGAGAAGGCGACATGAAAGTGAGTGCGAAGAGAAAGCGCCGTAAAAAGAAGCGCAGTAGAGACCGAAAGTCGGTAACTAATGTAGCGCCGCCAAAAATGGCGAGAAACCCAAAAGGGCAGGGCGCGAGGAAAAAGGTGCGGTCGTCAAGGACGATGTTGACGCATCCAGAATGTTCGAGCCACCGGTCAAAGGGGGACCGCGAAGAATGTTCTGCACGGACGCGGACAGAGGGCACGAGGCTGTTAAACTCCTCGTCGTTCCGTAGTTCTTTTCATAGCTCAGCGTGCAGTTCGAAGAAACGCAAGGTGGCAGGACGAGACCAGGTGGGGAGTAGCGACGCGGTCAATCGAGTTTGTGTTGAAAGCGGGGCGCGAGGACGCAAATTGTCAGGAGACCGTAACGTCTTGGGGGAGCTGATAGTTAGTCCGCCCTTTTGTTGTCTCTCGGCAGCCAGAGTAGCTTTCAAGCCGCGACCACCGCGAGGACGGCTCAGAGTATGAGTCAGACATAAGCGTTTGGAAAGGGAGGCGAAGAGCCCTTCCGTAGAAATGAAGTGTCTTGTTTTTTATTTTTGAGGATCGGAAAATTTTCGCGATTTGAGACTAGGATTTCTTTCAAGGTGTAAGGTTTGAGCTCTGTTTATGTTTTGGTTTGAGAAAGCTCCGAGATTTGAAAGACGCGTTTAAGTAAACATGTAGTCTCGCGAGATGCTCATTAATAAGTAGATAGGTTTTTTTTTGTGTGTGTTTGAGTAACCTGAAGGTCAAGGTTATCGTCGAAAGGCCTATGGTAAAGCGCGTGTGTTATTTAACCTTCTTTCTTTTTAAGTGGTTTTGAATTTTCTAAGGTTAAGCGCGTAGATTTTCAGTGAGTGCATGAGTTGCACTGAGAGGCGTTCTTAGTTCCATTAGCGCGTGTCCTGTGTGGACGGAAGGAAGCAGACTTTATGACTGGGTTGCTAGTGTGTGTGGAGGGCAGCCGTATTCTGACTTCTTTAGTGAGCGTGCGTGGAAAGAGTTAGTAGAAGACGCATTATTTTAAGGGTTCTGCGGAGTGTGTAAGTCCCGCGAGTTTAATTGTTCGTTTAAGTCACGAGTCCTGTAGGACTTTCAGGGAAGAAACGTGAGTAAGCGTAAATGAAAAGTTTGCCTACAACGCAAGTACGCGTTTTGTTTAGTGACCACAAGGCTAGTGCGCTTGTGATTACGTACTTGTGAGGTTGACCAGATTGTTCAGTGGCACCAATACGTGCGATAAGTACGCCACTGCGATATATTGGAAACATGCTGTTCGTGTAGTTAGGCCACTTAAGTTATGTTCGGCTGTTTTCATTTGTTGTTTGCATCGTCAACGACCCTTTTGTTTTGCAACAACAATAGTACTCTGGTCTTGTCGGCAATCGAGGAGAAATGGATAGCTGTTTGGAAGGGTGGTTGGAACTGCTTTGTCAAAATTGGGGAACTAAAAGATCAGGGTTGATTTTGACTCAGTAATAGCCTGGCGAGTCAGGGGTGAAGAGCCTGCCCTTACGCGTGGTGCAGCGCTGTGTTGTTTGGTTTGTTTGACGTATGTTCTCCAGGGCCCAGGATCCCGAGGGTTGTCAAACGAGGCTCGACCCCAGTACCCTGCAGCTTCTTTCAGCGTTCCTCATGGCCAGCGAATTGAGTTCACCGGCCATTCAGAACAACCGGGGCGAGGACGAGCTGTTAGATATGGAGCTGTTTCCTGCGATTACTTCGAGTTCCCCAAACCACTTCGAATCGCAGCACAGCTAATTGAGGAATGCCGAAGCAGGAAAGCACATTCCAGAGGAGCGGCCGAGCAAACAAGTTTAAGGCAACAAGTTCACGTGCCAACAAGTTCGTGCGCCGCCGGGATTAGCACGTGGGCCTCCGACAATGGAGCATGAGCAGCCCTCCCCTTCTCCTCGTTCGAAGTGCATTGCCAGTCTGCGAGGCAAGACCGCAGAGAGCCGCCAGGTGTGACACCGCGACACGGGCGCCTACCATTGGCTGAAAGTGGCGTCATCGGAGCGGACTCTCCCATTGGTCAAACATGACGTGACACACAGTGCTCGAAGGGTTTATAAGAAGCCTTCCAGAGAGACCTGAGCATTCTGGGACATGCCCTGATTCCCTGATTCACCTCTCTCGAACTTCTTGTCGCGGGCCGCAGCGTCCGAGTTGCTGCTGGCCCGTAATGTCAGTACGAATGTTAATTGACGCTCACCTCTCTATGTACAAAATGTAGAATAAATACTCCCAAGTTGGGCTTCCATCCCGAAGTCCCGTCCTTCAACCCCTACACTGGACAATATTGATGTGCACAATCGAATACCTGCCATTACCCTCTCGGTGTCTCAAGGAGCGTCGTTTGCCGCTCCTATCTGAACTCTCACTCCGGACCTCCACCGAACTTTTCTCCATGGCCTTCAGAACAGCGAAGCTTTGCGCCAAGAGTTCCTTCAGCTCCTTCAGGTCTGCTTCCAGAGATTCCTTCTGCGTAGACGCGAGCTCCAGCGCCGCGGTGGCGTGTGCCAAGGCTTTGTCGGTCTGTCCATTCATGTGCGTGACGCTCCATTCGCTGCACTGGATTTGGGCTTCGCACGTAGCCGGAACAGTCGTGTCCTGCGCGGCGGTCGCCGGGTATTCGGACTTGAGGTGCTCGACGACTTCGCTGCACTGGCTCTGGGCGTCCGTCATAACCGGGACCGTAGTGCCCGGCACGACGGCGGAGCGGCATCCGGACTTGAGGTGTTCAACGACGTCCCTGTGAAGAACCGTGAAGCCGCACCTTGAGCAGGAAGTGGCGTGGAAGGCACACTCGTTGCTGAAGTGGTCTGCAATCTTGGAAACTTCGATGATGGCGTCGCAACCATTTACGTCATTCCAGCATCGCACCTGCGGGAAAAACGAATGCAATATCGGTATTGAATCGAACTGAAATGAATGTCAAATCAAATCGGTGTCCGATACGTTGTGCAGTGCAGCTGATGACAGAGGCGCATACATCTGTTTACGTTGGTTCAGAATTGCACCAGTTCGGACCGAGGTATTGTAGCGACATGAAATATAATGGCCTCTCGATGTTAATGAGCTTCAAATCGAATCGTCAGCCGATACGATAAGTCAGGTGGCTAATCGGTGTTGTTGGAACCTGGCGGAATCTTTCGGGAACAGAATGAAATTCTTCGCCTGTGCTGTATCTCCAATGTTTCGTTTCTTCGAATTGTAATTAGGTAAAAAATGGATGTTCCGCAAATGCTGCTGTGATAGGTATGTCATGCTCCGTGTCGAGCATAATGTGCTCGAACAGATGAACTCATCACGCACACAGGTAAATAAGATTGGCTATTTGTTCAATAACTGCATTAGGGGCGCTATAAGATAAATACCCCCCTCCCCCCATTCCAAAATGTTTCTATTCCATTTCTGCGATAAGCCCTCCACGATTTGTCAAACTTTTTCGAGCCACCCCTACTTCACCTGTCTGTCACGTGACGTCATGAAAACTACAAAAATTAAACATCCAAAATGAAATGTAAAGACTACTTATGCCTGATTAGACCAAACAATATAAAAATTATTATATCCGATTGTACGCCTTTTCGGCATTAGCCCTCCGGTATTGGTCCAGAGTTTCCTGGCTGTGCCCACGCCAGCTGTCTGTTACACGACGTAATTTGACCGTGAAAACTCGCCACGTAGAAGGGACGTACACGCGTGAAAGATGCACTGATATGCCGAACAAAAGAAAATAGTTATTTCTGATTTCACACCTTTTTCGCCATTGGCCCTCCCCTATTGGTCAACATTGCATTTCTGTCACTTTATTGGCCAGTTTATTGGCAACTTCGCCTTTCTGTGATGCGACGTCACCAAACCGCGAAAACTCATCCCGTCAAAGGTGCGTGTATATCCAGTAATATGCTGAACGAAACTGAGCTTGTTTCCGAATAGCCGCAGACTGCCCCGTTCCGAAAGGAACAGAAGGCAGCTGCACGCCCATGGGTATTTGTGTGGCACTGCCAACTCGGAACTGCCGGAGAGAACGAATTTATTTGCGTATAATAAAAATTCGTGCGTGGCAGTAGAACTTTGTCGAGCCCTTTCGACACGTATACAACACTGCACTGTTAACTCTCCATCGACGAGGATTTGTTTTAGGGGCACTTATAACCTGCCGTTGTACGCCACCACTGTTTTTGACCAGCTACAGCAAGCTAAGCAAGGGGAAGCGGGCCAATCGCAGACACCGGCACCCCCCTCGTCATCTGTTTGTGTGCTTTCGCTGCACTGGGGTGACCCTACCGATACCCTCTCCCCTACTGCGTGCTCCTCGCCTCTTATCAGCCAATTAGACAAAAAATATAACTTAAGATAGGCTGCTATTAACGTTAAAAGCAAACTAAAGTGATCTATAAACGAGGAGAACGTTTCATTGGGCTGTTCAACAACCCCTGCTGGTCACCACCCGATGATAGCGTTCGTAGTTACGCCGATTTGACGTCAGGAGATAGGAATAATAACAGACTAGAATAGTTTTACGTTATAAGGACCAGAATTCATACGGCTAATGCAAATTTGAAGTCGTTTAGTGTACCAGGCACGCCCATTTAGTAGGTCAAGGTAGGGGTGATGTAGCAGTAGGCCGGTTTTGTAGCCTGGTAGTGGAAGCCTCTGTAGCAACTCTTTCGTCGAATAAGGTTCATCGACAAGCGTCTGTAAGTACAATGTCCTGAGCAAGCATAAGCTGGAAGAGCATTATTTCTTCGTCTAACGAACTGGTGCAGTCATGGGAACACTAAACGCTGCACATAGCCGTTTCTAAATCCCTTTTCGCGCAGCAAGTCAAGTATCGCATTTGGATACGCAGTATAATGCCGGCAAGACCATATCCCGTGTCCAGATACTTTCAAGCTAGGAGCAGGCTGCTTAAAATTGGTTTCAAAGTTGGCAGTGAAACCCATTGGGGCGCCAGTTAGAACATTCACAAGGAAAAAACAGTTTTAGTACCGCAGTTCTGATGAGTGTTAGGTGCAACCTTGTGGCATACTTTTTGAGAAGGCATATTTCTCAACATTGGTGCTAGGTGCAGGATTTATAGGTTGTGAGTAATGAGTATCCAATATGCACTTCCTGGCTTCGGTTTTGCAGTCAACGCGCTTTTCATAAGCTTGTTAATAAGATAGCTAATTTCGAACTTTGATAGATTATGCTCTTGATTAGTACAATAGCTTCGCGCACCCAATGTCTGCCAAGGATCGGCTTGTGCAAATGAACGCAACAGTTCCACATGTAGCATAGCTTTCTTATTTTTACATCAAATTGTATATAACATCTTGTGAGTCAGTGAGCTCACAATCGTCTCCGCCTTCGAAGGTACGTAACTTCCAAGGCGCGGCTTATTGTGAGGTCACCAACTTGGAAGAAAACTTGCATTGTATGACATCCACCGCGCATGGCCTGTGCGGAACAAAAGACATTGTAGGATCATTATGTGAAAGCTTTATTGATGAATGTGATGCGTCATAATTCGGACATGCGAATTTTATTTTTGTAAATTTTTTCTGCTCTCTCAGTCTTTATAAAGCAAACGCAGTGGTCGCACACACACAGTTACGCGTTATTGAACATTGGACAAGCACTGGAAAATTTTAGAATTGACCTGAACAAATAGTGAACATTTATACAAAACTGAACAAAACTGAGCATTACAAAGTGAACAAAACTGAACATTTATAGTGTGCGTGCACAATTTACATAGCATGCGTCCAGCTAGAGCCCGACAAGACGAGGCCCCTTAGTAATTACTTTATTTATTTCTGCGACATTCACTCTGGCCCAACGATTCCTTTGTTTACAAGCAGCTGATCACTTGTATCTCTCGCTAGAAATGCAGCTATATACACATAGTTAAATAAGTGCAGTTACAGAGTTGCGTACAGTTACAGACTATGCATACCACTTAAACTAGCATGCATAGGTGACATGTACTTTTCAAGGACACTGGGCGCGTAATGCGCCGAGAAGCATGTGATTAGCTGATTGAGTTACTTCATCATCGTCCCTCGCCCACCCGTACTTTTCCCTTTCAGGCCCTGTCTCCGTGTTACCTTGTCGTGCAGTTAACGGCCGATGAGCACGCCTAATTCTTTGTTTAACCCACTCTCCCGCCTTTGAACCCGATATTTCACCTCTCGCTTCGCACTATTGCTAAACTTGTCCGCGCAGGAAGAAAGGCCCAAGAGCTCACCTTCCTCCGCATGAAGCTCTCGAGCGACAGCGATATCCACTCGGCGTCTTCGCGAGCAAAGGCCTGGCCGTCGATGGGGCACACGCCCCCTTGGCGGAGGCAACCGTCGAAGCACAGGCCGCAGAGCACGTGCGCGCAGGGCAGCTGCACGGTCGCGTCCGGTATGAGGCCGCACAGGCTGCACACCCGGACCGAGGGCACGGGGCCCACGAACCGCGTGGGCCTCCAGTCGAGCTCCCGCGAGTACCCGCGCAGCGTGTACGAGCTCCGAGGTGCCATCGCCTCGGCGAGCGACGCTTGCAGCGACGTTCCGATGAGCTCAGTGCCACCGGGGGCTCCTCCGAGGACTTCGCCAGAGATTCTCCGAAGGGTGTTATCGACTCCTAATCAATGCGGAGAAGATAAGGTGTCGCGTGTGTCTTTCCGTTGTGCTTGGTCGGCTACGCTATGCAGGAGCGGCATAGGCTTCACTGATAAAGTATCGTAGCCCCATGGTAACGGGTTCGTTAGCGTCCTCGCCTGTTGCTCCCGCATGGACTGACACGCTTAAACTGCGATTTGTAATCAGTAAGCGCAGCGACGAAGTGATTACGTGCTTATCGTCAAGGGTCTGTGACCACTGTCTGCAGGAGAGTGAATGATTCGTCCACTGAGGTCAAACCATGCCTTCCACGTCGTTTGGAATCCAGTTATCGCTGTTTCCGCAATGCCCGGGATTGATTACGAGTCGAGATGATTAGAGCAGAAATCATTTGGCACGCTGACAAGGCGACTCGCATCTCTATAGTTGAGGCTCGAGGACTGCGCAGGAGAAGAGACGACGCATCGATATTTTGACATCGTGGCGCGACATGTTAGTTGTCCTCAAAAACTGTCCCGACAGGAGGTCCGCGGCACGCTGCAGCTTCGGTGCACACCAAACGCTTGCTACACACGCCGATAAGCGTACAACGTGTCTCTATCCGCACGACGTTTCCGCGAGTGTTCAGGGGAGCCGATGCGTCAACGATAAGGTCACCCAATGCAAACAAGCTTGCTGCTACTGGCTCCACAGAGCGTTCGCCAGAAGCCTCGACGGGAGGAGGGAGAGCGCATTCGAAGCGTAGATGAAGTGAAAACTATACGAAGCAATGCGTGGCCTGCTACGTCAAAGGGACAGCTGCGCCGACAGACGCTTTTGGCACCGGTCTGATGTATCGGGACTGCAGGAGTGCGTAAACAATGAACTGCAGCGTCGCTGCCAATGTAGGCGGCCCCGCTCGCAGAGCCGAT
This sequence comes from Dermacentor albipictus, assembly GCF_038994185.2. Lineage (NCBI taxonomy): Eukaryota > Metazoa > Arthropoda > Arachnida > Ixodida > Ixodidae > Dermacentor > Dermacentor albipictus. Next base: position 29,360,323 of record NC_091830.1, on the reverse strand, counting down.
CTCACGCGTTGAGATCAAACGCGCCTGCGTGGCCTTTAGCTCGCTAAGGCAATGGAATTCGGTATGCCTGGTACGACGCATCATCGCCCCGCGCGCCACATTGCCTGACGCAGACTGCCAGCTTCCGAGCGTGGCTGAAGCCTTACTGTTTTGCTCCTTCGCTCTCGCGCTTTCTATTTGCGCGCATGCGTATTCGCTTGCCTATTTGCTGTATTGCAAGCACATCGACAGTGCGCAAGCAAAGTTGTAAATATATAACCTGTTTCCATGCATTGTGTTATAAAAGTTACGTAAAGAGATAGGGTGCCTCAGAAAGGCTGGCGTACGTTTGTATCAATGGGCATATATTTGTCCAAAATAAGCCTTTGTCAAAGACAGGCCCACCTATGGAAACGTAAGATTTCCGAGGCACCTTATCCTTGTTCTTAACATCATACTGCACTGCGCAACTCCATCTGTTGTCCCACTTCTTCAAATTGTTTCCGCGCACGGAAAAGCCGATTTCATTAAATTTGTTTGCTCGAGATGTGACCAGGCGTCTCGTCGTGGCGGGAGACAACAACAACAACAAAAAAATATTGTGACACGCATCGCGTGCTCTAAAGGCAAAGAGAATCGAATTTGTATTGCAAGGTCAACTTGTTGGCAGGGCCGCATGTCTCACGAAGCTCACGTTGTAGCCATCGCTATTACTGATTGCAGCAACCAGCGCCTTTTTGCTGGATGCGTTGTTTAAAAAGAAATGACTTGCGCTGTTAGCGGCATGACGTCTGATGAAAGATGGCTGAGCTTATTGGGCCTATCGCCGCTTGTTTTGGCTTCACTTATCGGAACTAACCCTGTCAGTTCGGTCTTCCGAACCACGGCCGATGAGCGGCGCACCAGCTTGCTACTTCTGCCTTCTTATCCCCCTACTCCTTCCGCCCGTGCAGGGTAGCCAACAGGAACTACCTCTGGCTAACTTCTACCCCTTTCTAGGCACCATTACTATTCCTTGCTACTTCCACTCCCTCAGGGAGTGCCAGCTCTGATAAAGAGGAATATTATTACAATTTTTACTTTTTTTCCCCACTCACGCGATAGGCGTATGTCCGGATTCTGTGGATGCACGCATGTAACAATTACCTCAGCAATGAAAATAAAATGAGTTTATTTGGCCCCCGTGTACAGCATCGATTGCGATAGCAAATTAATAGAGAGCCATACGAAGCACGGATAGTAGTTTTGTCGGCCGTATGAGCTTGTAAAAATTCGCTCACTAACTAAGCAAGCATGGTGTCACGTGTGCACAAGCAAACATGAACATATCTCACTCGCCGTCAAAACGCTACAGTGAGGAAACGCAGCAGCAGCGGCGAGCGAATTGATCGTCGTGCTACCTTTCGCTAGAACACGAACTAAGCGGCGAGAACATAGCGCGCACGAAACGATCAGCGCTCGGCGCTATCTGTCCCTCGCGCAGTTCGCCTTCAAAATAAAACCTGTGTGGCTGCGCACGGCCGCGCACGATGGTCAGGCCTGCAGCGCCGCAGAGGGTGCTAAGGATCTCTGAACCCGGACAGGCCGCCACTGGAAACTGAACCTGGCAACGTTCAACACACGAACCCTCACGAGAGAACCTAGCTTAGCAGGACTCTTTGAAGAACTATCAGGCATTGTGTGCGATATTATTGGCCGTAGTGAGGTGAGGAAAGCTGGTGAGGCTTCTACAGGGCTGACTAATGGCCACGTACAGTCGACCAAAAAAGTTTACGGACCAAGAGATCTGACACAAAGCTGAATATCTCCTCAGTCTCAAAACACAACCTGGTATTCCCATTTTTAGCCTTTTGTGGCATATGCGAACAACACTGTGATGCACAATTTTACTGGCTGCTTTTAAAGGCTGCTCGTATATTTTGAATTTACTGAGATCCCGTGGTCCGTAAACTTTTTTGGTCGACTGTACACTGCTACAGAGGACTCCCAGAGATGAAGCCATAGGGACAGGATTTCTAAGGCCTAAGGACATAGCGGGCAAGGTTGACGAATCGTACAGCAAACGGCAATAAGGGTAGCTCGTGTGCAAGGGGAGGGAGCGGGGTATAGTGAACTGTAAAGCGAGGAGATGTACGCGTGCCAGGACGGGGGGGAGGGGGAGGGGGAGAGGGCGCTTGGCGTGTTTTGATTTGGCCTTACCGAGGCGCAGTTAGAACGCAGGCGAGAGCTTGCTCAGACGAAAAACCACCTTGGCGTGGAGAAGGAACGTGTTAAAAATTCACCAACGGGACTATAATGCTTTCGCGTTCCCGCTCGTAAGTAGCGCTAAGCATTTCTGACAAATTGTAGCTGTATGTTTCCCGCCAACAGATCGCACCGGCATATACATTGAACACCGTCTGTGGAGTTTAAGAGCAAAGGTAAGCCTTGATACCACTGTCAATGATTGCGCCCTTCAGGCAAAACTGCCAGTTTTTGGCAGCAATCATCAACAACACTTTCGATCAACGCCGGCAGGTTCACGATCTATCCTTTTTACCCGGATATGCGCCAGCTCGTAAGAAGTCATCACCATCGTCACCATCATCCCGAACCCAACAATAATGATTCGCAGGGACCACATCATCGATCGCTCTTGGACTTCATTAGATCCGCAAATCTTTTTTCATTAATTTAACGATCCTTATTCGCCCGCATCCCATACCCCTGTATGCCCTGAGGCATTTACCCTCGCATTAAAAAAAAATTTCCACTGCAACAATCGGCTTTCAGTTGTGGGTATCGGCCACGGTTTCGGTCGCCATCGTCATCATCGGCTCGGTGCCCGGATGTGCTCGTCGTAGAAGTTGAGCTCGCCGCCGTCGCAGCCATGGGTCATGGCCACAGTAAAGACAAGATCGACAAGGCCACCGGCATGACGGAACGGCAGAAGCAGCTAGTGCTCCATTCGTGGCGCGCATTCACCAAGGCCCACAGCGACTACGGCGTCCTGCTGTTCGACGCACTGTTCACGGCCCACCCAGAATACCTGACGTTATTCAACAAGTTCAAGGGCCAGGAGCTCGAGGCGCTTCGCCAGGACAGCAAGTTCAGGTACCAGCGAAAGCGTGGCACTCAACACCGCGTCATTTATTTGTTTATTGATTTCCAAATACTGCAGCCCCATTCAGGGCCAGTGCCGGAGTGGTGTACAGCAGATACCACAAGCAGACAAAAAAGACAGTAAACTTATCCCTGAAGTGGTTCTACAAAATATGAAAGCGCCAATTCACGAACAGAACCGAGTAACTCGTTAAAGCAGTCGACAATTCTCAGGAACTAACGCTGTTTGAAAATGTTAGCACGTCAAAGGAAGCCTTTAGTTCGAGGCTGTGACAACATATAATCGGAAAAAGCACTCGCACACGCGATGTAATCATCAGCGGATCGTCGGCAAGACGAGTGAACAACTGAGTGTAATAGTGACATAGGATTGGCATGCCACCTGGTGCACAGGATAGATCAATTCGAAGAATTCATTGTGGGCCAGGGCGAAGAATCCCGATCGCAGTGATGGCAAATCAGATGAACTTCCTTCCTTTGCAAAGGTTCAATTTTGTTTATATCGCAAACTTTATGTGGGTTCCAGATACATCAAGCCTACTGTAGTACACGGTGAAAGAGTGTTTTATACATTAGCAATTTTGTATATTTCGGCGACTTGTATAACGTTCGTCTTAAGTATTTTCCTTCTTTATAGCGTACGAATTTTTTGGCGAGTACCCCAGGCTCGTCACGCGAAATGTGTAACGCCTTGTAGCTGCACGAAAATATGTAACTTGCAAAGTTGAGAATTTAATAATTATAATACTGCAAATGAAGATGATCTAGCTTTATAAGCGATAAGGAACAATTTAGAGCAAAAAAATAAACAAAAACGAAATACCCATAGAGCCAGATAAGTAGGGCTCCTTAGAAAATGCATAGGGAAGCTTAGAGTAGGGCTGGGCCTGCTTAAACATGTGGTTGGGTCAACTAGAAATTGGTAGAGATTGGGGTTGGGTGAACTGAAAATTTGGAATTGGACCAACTAAAGTTTGGAGCTGGGTCAACTTGAAATTTAGTGGTGGGCCAACTTAAACTTGGGTGGGCCAACTAGAGTTTTGGGGTGGGCCAACTTGAAATTTGGGCATTAGCCATCTTAAAATTGGTTGTATGCTTAGGCATACTTAGACAACCGCAGCGGAGTTTCTGCATTAGTTTTAGTGTTTCAGATGTAATGTGATCAATGTGCTGTAACCACTGCATGTTGTCGGTGAAGATACTTGCAAGGTATCTGTACACCTATGCCAAGGGGAACTATCGTGTTGATGAAAGTGTACACATGCTGTGAAGGAAAACAGATGTTAGTAAATGACACTACTACTGTTTTTCGAAAGTTAGCGCGTATCTGCCAATCAGTACACCAGGTGCAAAATCTGGGGTAGGAATCCAGAATTAAGGTGCTATCACTAGGAGAAGTTACCTGGTATAGGACGCAGTCGTCCGCATAAAGATGGACTTCTGACTTAGTATTACTGGGAAGGTGATTTATGAATATTAAAAGTAGCAAGCGTCCCAGAAGAGAGCCCTGCGGAACGCTTTTTGTTACATTTGCAGTCGAGTAAGTAGTCCAATTAGATGCGTATAACAATGTAAAAGGCTTCAGAAAAGGCTACAAATCAAGCATCCTTTTTTTGTTTGACAATATGAAGTTTGTTAGTAATGTCATGTGAGAATGGCACCAGTTGTATTGTGCTGAAAGCACGATGGAATCCATGTTGTATGTTAGAGAGAAGGTGTTCTGTTATATGCTTGTGTAGGATATGGTCCAGTAGCTTCCCGGAATCGTAGGTAAGTGATATAGGCCTATAGATAGAAAAAGTTGCTTTTCACCAGATTCATAAAGAGGCTAGGTTGGCTTACAAGACTGGGGGACGATACCTGAAGTCAAGGATTTGTGAAAAATGACCGCCAAATAACTTGAACACCAGAGAGAGTGCCGGACCAGAAAGCTGTTCGGAATATTGTCAGGGCCAGTGTACTTCATTGTGCCTAAATTGAGAATTAAGTTTAGAATGCCGTTTTCACTGATTACCCCATGGCCGTTAGAGAGCTCAGAATTAGCCCTTGCGAATAGTGCCAAAAAGTTGCTGTCGTGCGAGAACACTGAGTAGAAGTAGGCACTAAAGCATGAGCTATTTCAGTGGGGTCTGAAATAGCTGTCTCATGCAATATGAAAGAAGCAGCAGAAGTTTTCCTTGGTGTGACAGAAGTCCTGAATTCGCGCGGATTATATTGTCATAATTCTGGTAGTTCAACACTAAAATAAAAGTTTTAGCTGCTTGCATTTTGATACGCAGTTCTTCGTTAGCAGTGCTAAAGCGAACAATACTGTCAGGATTGCATGCGTTTTCTCAGTCGCCGCAAACAATGAACACGAGGATTTCTCATTTTAGGCTTGAGGGGAACAAAATTATCTATGCATAGTTTTAGGATTCGCTCAAGGGCATCAACCAACGTGTCAGCGTTATCATGTAGACCAAGCGCTTGGAAGGAATGAAAATTAGAAGGCAAAGTGCGGGATATGCACCCGCAGCGCTGAAAAGAATGGTTCTGTCTGACCGTGTCCCGGGGTTGCCTCCTTTCGTAGGCAATAACGTGAAGTTTGTGTGTGAGAGTGATGAAGGCTTAATAGTGCAACGTCACGTTGCCGGAGCACACAGATTGGTAAACAGCAACGAACGTCTCAGACACTGCTTAAATGATCAGGGAAGAAGACGAGGAGGTGACGCGACTTCACCCAGCCAGCCATCGTAAGCTGAGAGCGTTAAGCCACTGCGTACTTTGGGTTTACTTCCGTATCAGTAGGCACTTATATTTGGGCATATGCAGCACATGCGAACCTATTACACGATACGTTGCGTACGCTGAAAAGGAAGCACGCCACACTGATGGTCTGATCGCAACGGACAGCCTAATCGGACCATCTAATCCTTTCATTGGGTGCTCGAAAACACCAAGGGCTTTCCATCAGTCACATCTGGCACATCACGTAGGTGAGACACCCGTAGCGTCACCGCCGTTGTACCTCATCGGGCCAGTGTTGAAGCTTTTTGAGACGACTGATAGTTGCGCATGCCTCGCTTGCTGCGTCGTACCGTATCCGCAACGTTCGCGCAACGTCGATCACAGGGCGTGCGGGCCAGGTGCGCTCATCGTGCTGGGCCGCGTGAACCTCGCATTCTGAACAGAACGGCCGGTGGGGATCGATGACTGCGACGGTGAAAACGTACCTCAAGTGCCTGCATAATTGCTATCGCAAAAAAACGAGAGCTGCATTGCGATTGAAAGCAAATACTCAGTCTCAGAACATTTTCGAATTTTCGCCCGACGGAATAACTCATATGCGCGAAAATAGTGTGAACTCTGTGATGTCCGGTTGGCACCATCAGTGCAGCGGTATGGGCGTGTTATTAAAGAAAAAAGAGAGTTCGACTCCATTTTTAATGTTGATAGCCCTTTTTCTGAAGCCCTAGGAGGGAAAAAAGAAGTCCTTGAGTTCAAACTCATATTAGGATACTGTTTAGAATCACTTTACCAATGTACCTAACTAAACAGTATTGTGTCGCAGGGAACATGGCGTGACCATTGGCATGCAACTGAACAATATGGTAGAGTCTGTGGAGCACCCGGACAACCTCGCCGCGCTGGTGAATAAGAACGCCGAGTTCCACACCAGGATCACCGGCGTCGCGCCCAAGCACTTTGAGGATTTCGCCCTCGTCATCGTCGATGTCTTGAAGTCTAAAGAACCGAAGCTGATGACGCCACCCACCGTGGAGGCTTGGGGCAAGCTTTTTGCTGTGAGTACTGCCTCTAACTGACACTTAAAAAGTGCCTTGCAATGTCGCTACCATCGTGGCCAGGATGTACAATGCACAACGAAGCACATGCGCGCTTAGAATCCTCGTTAAAGTGGTCACTATCATATGTACATTGCCAGGACGACGACTCGTCCCAGCGATGTACAGTTACCCTTGTCTTGCACCAGATAACGCCACCTTCTGCCTTGAAGTTTCGTAATTCTGAACCGTCCTTGACTGCGCTTTTATTCTCTTGGCACCTATTGTGTAACTCTGATAGAGAACCAGTTATGGGCCCTACGCATTACATGGCCTGCCTAGCCCCATTTCTTTCTCCAATGTGAACTAGAACATCGGCTATACCCATTGGCTTTCCAATCTGCTCCGCTGTCTTTAAGTCTCTTAAGGAGCGGATATAGCCTGGTGTAATGTGAACGTCCACCACTCGCGTCAGAGTTACGTAGTTACGCTTGTACTTGCAAATATTTGTGTCAACATAGCGAAAAATCTAGGTACAGAGATGCCAGGAATTGTGATGTTTAATGAAGAGACGAGTAATTACCTGGTATCATAAACTTGAAAATAAAGGGGAATCCATCAGCAAATAACTATATAGCTCTTTGGGGCTACAATGCATACGAGATGGCGCGTAGAACGTGGAAATGAGTAACGGTGCCACCGCTAACGTTCGTGAATGCCATTCTGAGCTTAAATGAGAGATCTTTTCGAGGTTGGTAGTTAACCAAAGATCGGTAGGCCAGTTGGCTTTCAGAGCCCACGGTAAAGCCACAAATGAGGCAGTGCAGTGACAAGGATTTGGGTCTCTTTTGAAGTTAGAGAAGTGCAGAGCCAAATCAGCCTTGAAGAAAGACTCAGGAACATGCCTAAAAATAAATGGGCGGCACAAGCGCACAAGTATTTGTACTTTAAAAGCGATGACACAGAATGGAAGGAAGAGGTCAAGAAAGTTGGCAAAAAAAGTGTAAGTAGACAACTCGGAGTCATCAAAAAGAAAGTGAAAGAAACCGAGACAGTGAATTGGATGCAAAGAATAGAAAAAAGGACCACGATGTTTTACAAGAAGGGGAGAAGAAAAATTTGAAGAGAAAATCTGTGCGGTAAGATAAAGGGCAGTGCCTTGCTATTTGAAGTTCGGGCTAGTTGCGTAAAGATAAAAACACACGAGCAAATATTTGCAACAAGAACAGGCATGTGTATGCTGGAGCAAATATGCGGAGACTACTGAGCCCATGCTAATAGATTGCGAAGGTATTCACGCAGTGAGACCCGTAGGCAACGTACACCTTCCAGAAGCACTTGAATTTAAAGTGGACAGAAGCATCACTCGGTCAGCCATCGAGATGAGAGACATTTAATGCATTGGAGGAAAAAAGGCGGCGAAGAGATAGATTGATTGCTTCCTTTTGAGGAATTTCTTGATTGATTGCTGAAGTTGATTGAAGTTTAATGCTTCATGTGATCTTATGATAAGTTTTGATACCTTTTGACGCCATAAGAAAAGTAAAGTGATTTCTTTTAAATGTTAGACCTTTAGTATTATATTTCAGATGTATAGTTCTTTCATTCTATGCTCGTCACATACGAACATTTCCTTGTAACCCTGTCAAAGTGCAATTATCGGGTACAGACCCCACTAAGCCTTTTGTGGCTTTTAGCCTGTGCACATATCATTTCGTGCCTGCTATAAATTCATCATTGTGCCGAAATAAAACGAAATGAAATGAAACAAAATGACGGTATTTGTTAAAGGCATAGGCAGCGGTACAACGCAGATGTGACGTTTGGAGAAAGAGAAAAAAAAATAGCAAGGAGTCGTACACAAAACAGTCAGAATGAAAATTATGTATAGGACACCCGATTAACTCAAGCAGGCTAGGTGACTATCTGTCACCACCCCGTTCCAAAGAGCATGCCAATAAATCATCATCATAAGCCTAAAGCCACTGGGTTACGTTACGCCGGCGAAAAGTGCACGCTCCACCGTCTGCCGTCCTGGCGCAGCCATCTTGGCCGGCGGCATTCGGGCATGCTTTGTTCGGCTGGTGCGAGAATTAAACGAACCCCTATCACACGCCGTTTCCAGCGTGTGATATTGTCATTGTCACAATTTTATTGCGATAATGACGCATTGTCATAATTGTCACATTGTCATTGTGACTATTGTCACAATAAAATTCAAGGATTCTTTGATGTGCCTTTACCTCTTTTTTGAGTGCGCTCCACCACACACGCATTTGAAAGGTACGAGTGCTACTTTTCGCACCTAATAAGTATTATTTTCATTCAGTTTTTCTACCGAGACGTCATCGTATAAGGAATATGGATGGAAAGAATGCGGTTGATGATTTTGTTGCGCTTTAAGAGTAATTTTTTCTAGGAAGTTCGATTTCGAGGCTTTATCTTGAAACGAACATGACTGGAGAGGGGCATGGTTGCTAACCGTCGCTGCTTGGTCGGTAAAGGCGTTTGCTATAGAGACGGGGTTAGTTTGAGAGCCCGGGCTGCCAGTTGCTCCATCTGTAGGTCTTTTTCGCTGTTGAAAAACGTGTTAGCACCCATTCATGAGCCCAGCGGTACATAGGTATGCAATCGGAAGACAATCTTACGCCCACGAATCCTTACGAGACATTCTTACGCACTATGCTCGGCACTTCTCTGGTCAGTCTTCACCCACCCACGCGGCCGCCCCTCTCAACTTTCTTCTTACTCCTGACATGCAGTTGGTGAACGGGCACATCGTCGCCGCATTCAAGGCTGGACCGAAGACCACGGACAGGCTGGCCTCCCGTTTGGACCTGGGAAGGTCGGGTCTCCGAGGGAAGCCCTCCGGTTCCGTAGGGCAGAAAGCTGGTGGACAGCTCGCCGCGCGCTCAAGGAGCAAAGCCCGCCGAGAGCACTCAACGAAGACCGGCGCCTCACCCGGCAAGCACGGCCCCAAGAAGGAAGCCCCCCAAAAGCAATAGGGCTCGAAAATGCCCAAGGCGGCAGAGAGTTAGAAAAGCCCGCTGCACGCGAAAGAACATTTGAAGGGTCCGTGAAAGGATCGTGTTCCGGACGTCATGTTGCAGAGTGAACGCGAACCTCTGTGCGCATGCCTATGTGAGCTACTGGACACGCAGACGCAGTCACAGATGACGCGAAGGAAGAACAGAAACGTGGAACAGAAGTGGAAACGCGGCGTTTTGGAGTCGCCGAAGAGGTCCCTTACAACGGCGTATCCCATATTCTTCGCTTTTTCATCGTGACTGATAGGTGTCGCTGTTTTACTCATTGACACATTCAAAGGCTAAAGGAATGAAGTAGCGAGACGCTATGCTATGGAATAGAAAGTCGCACACTAGGCGTACTTGCACTGCTGCAGTGATTTCTTCTCACGCTCTAGCTTTGTTAAATTGTGTTTGGTTCTTATGGAAGGTTTGCATAGAGTTCGCATGTGGAACACTTATGGTCTTCCAGCGAATGTTAAGATCTCCTTTAGAAACGGAGGCAGTCTGTCGAGACAGATACTAAAGTAATCGCGCTGATTGTTGAAATACGTCATGTGTAAGCGCAAGGACAATAGCGACGAATCGGTATAATATCTAGGTGATTAGCGTACTGTAGTTCTTCTCAACGCTTCAAGATTGTGCAAATTATTTAAAACACAGGTTAACCAGCCATTGCGTACACTCACAGAAAAAAAATAAATTAAAGGTCACTCAGATGCGTCTTGCAATGGCCAGCTGACACTTAAAAAAGTAAGAGGTGTACATCTACGTACTCGTTAGCAGCTTTGGTAAACTGAACATGTCAATTTTGTGCGATAGATGCCGCTAGGTTCAACTGGAGGGAGCCGTTGCTATGTAGCCAACACCGCTTGGTGTGTGTCAAAGCATAGCGAAAAATATAAAGCACAGGAACGACCTTGCTAAGACGTGATGATTTCTTAAAATTTTACATAGACATACAGAATTTCGACAACGAATGCTTCAAAAACAGCTTGCTGAACAAGTCCTTGAAACTTCAGAGGAACAGACAAGCGTGGGCAACTTCCAGGCGGCAACAAAAAACTAGACGAACGGGAGCTGGTAAAAGAGCAATTTTCGCAAATGGCTGAAGTATGTTGTAATATGTAGTATGTCCTCTAGTATGTCTTAGTGATCCCAGTTTGATCATGTGTATCCTGTCCTTTGTTGACTGATTTTTATTCATTCAATGACTTCTCACATACTTCCCCACTTTGTATTACTGACCAATTTTAGTGTATTCTGGTAATGTACTACTCCACCCCCCCCCATCATACCCCAAGCAAGGGCCTTTAAGGAAATAATAATAAATGATGATGATTATGAACCATGTAATTGCACCGGAGGAGGAATAAACTTTTATTGATGAACCAGCACTTTATGATAGCCGGGCCTAAGCCTCCCACGATGGGACGTCGAGGGCTTGCCTCGCCGCCGCCTCGCGGGCGTGCTGGGTCGCCCAGGTTTGGTCGTCGAGGGCGGAGCTCCGCAGAGCCTCATGCAACCTCGACGAGAGAGTCGTGGTGTTAGTCTGTGTAGCGGCTCCTGTAATTTTTTCCGCGGGCATAATAAAACAGCACTGCCCAAGCACTCCGTACAGATGGCCAACTAACGAAGTGAAAACGTGCGCTCCCAGTGTTTATAACTGGGTTAATCCCGACGATTCATTAGACGACGGCTTGGCAAGCTGCCGGATGCTCGGTACGCAGTTTCTGCTTGCACAAGGCTGCACGGGCCTGTTCTTGTGCCCGGGCTGCAGCATCAGCATCGCGTAGACGAGCTCGTTCCCGGTTCTACTCGCGGCCTTGCTGATCGAAAGCTGCCTGTTCCTCAGGAGTATGTATGACGCGAGGGCTACCCACTTCAGAGCCAAAATCTGTGCGCTCTGCACAAGTTTCGCTGGGGTGCGACGGAGCGCAACGATGTCACTTCTGGCGCAGCCAATCGCATGCCTCTCTTTCTTTTTTTTTTCGCGCATGCGCATGCGATCGCGCAGGAGGAGTTTCCTGCGTACAGGCGGCAGATGGATGGACGAACGAATTGACTAGCCATATATAGTTTCGCTGTAAAATATCGCATAGCACACATTTCATAGCCTCTTGGTCAACCCACTGTTGTTGTTGATGAACGAGTGCTGTTCGTCATGGCGCAATGACATGCGCGCCTATTTCGATGTCGTTGATTTCTTACTGCTTGACAAAAACTTGTGCTAGAATAAAGACGCAGTTTTTTGTTTATCACTCTCAAAGGCGAATACCAGCGGGAGAATTAAACCTTTGCTATATGATGACCATAGCGAAAGTAGTCGCTTGTGTAGGTACCACCCCCTGGTGACGAACTGGCGATGTGTGCCTTCGTCTCCTGGATCTGGCGGACGTGGCATACACCAGGAGCAGCCGCAAAGTCTGACACAGGCCTTCGGTTGGTGCGGCTCAGCTCTCCATATTATAAAGCACGAATACAGCAGAAAACCTGCCAGCGTAGAACTGGTTAAACGGACCGAGGCGGCACATCAGCTCGGTTCAGTGTTCGAAACTGATTGGCAATGCCTGGCCCACATGACGGCCTAATAGCGTGGTTCCAATATTGGCAGCGCCATCCCGATTCCTCGTTAACAGCGCGCCATTCTACTGTGCCACTCTGATAGAGATTCAACACTGGCCCGGATTACACATGCAGTAAACAACATTAGCACTGCCGCTCAACAAGGCCGGAATCATTGGCTACTAAGTTGCCGCGCGACTGGCCGCTCGAGGTGCGGCGCTCGAAGTAATTTCGCACGCTTCTTTCATGCTCAGAAAAACACATTTAAACCGAACCTTTCTTTGCCTCTTCTCCCGATAATCCGGGCCCTGCTGCGATGCCCTCACTGCGCGCGCCGCTGGGTTTCTTGCAACACCTCCAGATGGCGCTCGCCTCCATGCATCCCGTATGGAGGCGAGCGAAATCAGGAAAGAAATCAGGAAAGAAACCATTTATGATAACTCAAAGGGAAGCTCATTACTTTTCGAAGCGAGATCAGGATGCCTTAGAACACGCACCTATAAAGCGAGATATAAGAAGGAAGAAGAAGCATGTGCTTGCTGTGGTAAAGCTAGGGAAACTACGGTGCATGTTTTATTAGAATGTGAAGACGTCTACCCAGCGGTCGATTTAGGCACCACTGGCCTCCTTGAAGCCCTTGGGTTCAGAGGGAGCAGTGGTAAAGCAAACATGTCCGCAATAGACACTTAAGAGGCGACTGGAGCATTGGTGGAAGAAAAGTAGGGAAACGACAAAAGACGGAGACGTACAAAAGCACAGTTCGCAATAGGGGATCAGAAAATTTGGGCGTGGTAGTTCATAGTGTTTTTTTTTCTTTTTTCATTGTTTAACCTAGGTAGAATATTAGGCAGTATAGTAGCAAGGGCTTGGTGGCGCAACCCACCGCCCCGTTCCAAAGGGGACGTTCATAACATCCATCCATCCATCCATCCATCCATCCCGGCCGGTGCCGCCGCGGTTCGGGATGCGTAGTTCGAGTGCATGGCACGTGCTGTGCTTGCTCTTCTATGCGACAGGAATGCATGTGCTGGGTGGTGCAAGTCGCGCGCTGGCCGGGCTCTGATATGGTGAACCTTACAATCGTACATAGCGTGAAGAGAATGCTTGGAGCTGGCCTCTCAACAGCGTGCTTGCCACGCATGCAGGAGAGCGGTAACGCGTGCCATGCAAAATGGCTCCAACGCGTACATTCAGCGTCGAGGACACCCAGGCCCGACAAAAAGCATCGTGCGGAACATAAGGGTCTTCGATACGCAGCGAAACGTGGTGCGGACCGCGAATGTGTATACATAGAATTTCATAATAAACAAGCGAGTCACGTATAGCGCCATAATTTAAAAAAAAACTTAACGCTTCTGCCACGATGCGATGTGCCAAGTGACGCGATGATAATGCTCAGCTCTCAGTGATTATGAACGATGACGCACAACAGCGCCTCAAGCAAACACGTCTCCCCGTTTCTACTGTAGACTACGCAGACAAGGCGCAGTGGTGCACGCAATGGAACGTTTAATATGAACTAACCACTCTCGTGTTGAAGTAAACTCTGACGAAATTACACATTCGCCGTCAACATCACCACTAATTATCGTCAATCATAGCAAACAAAATATGAAGCCTCGCTCACATCGATTCCCGCAGTGCGTGGGACTCGCGTATTTTCGTGTAGCACGTGCTGAGCAGCAAAAAACTATATCGGGAGTTTTTCACGTTGCCCTACAATTTTCTCATCCCCAATTTTATTGTAAATATTTTTGAGAAGTTGATTAAGTAAAGCCACCTAATTTGGCGGATTGCAAAAAAATAATTTGAGCACTTCCAAGCGACTGCAAACAACATTACATTGACTCTGTCCAGCCCCGAGGCATTTGCATATCTTTACATCTTGTTGCATGGTAGTTGGGGCACCCCGTGCATGTTTTTATTGTGAACAGAATTAAAGAAAATCCCCTGTGGCATGCATCATGATTGCCCCATGAAACTATGGCATTTGTATTTTTCTGTACGATGATTAGAATCGCCTAGCTGAGGACACAAGGGCTTATGCGGGTTGCTTATTACATTGCACAAATGAAATGGGAATCTACAAACTTGAATAAACATCACGATTCTACTTCTTGAGCCTAATTAGTCTCAGAGGTGATGTTACTTGCAGAAAAAATTCAAAATTCGAATATTAGTAGCTAAAAAGCCTGCTAGTAAGCTTCTAAACTAAATACTTTAAGGCAAATATTCCAATTTATGAATTGTAACAAGTGAAAGTGGAAGTCATACGTACTTGGAACAAAATATGAGTTCAATGCCAGTTTTGAAATTAGCGTTCCCCAAATTTGCGCCGGAACATATTGGTGTTCCGGTAATTTTTCCACTCCAACGCCTAAAAAGGCGTTTTGTTCAAAAAGTAAGTAAATTAACCTAGCCTTTTTCACCGAAAGTTTTAGAGCACTGATATCAAAAACTCGGAACAGTCTCAAAATGACTCCCAAAGGGATACCACCTTGTGATATCCCTTTGGGATATCCTTGTGAATCGAGCCTTGTGATACCACCGGCTTCGATTCGTACATTGAATTGTGTGCGGAAAATACTTGTTAAAAATAAATTAGCAACATTTTTATTGAATCATTATTGAATAATAATTTTCAAGGCAATTAGTAGCTGCCTCTTCGAGTAATCCGTCTAAATGAGTTGATTGGTACTATATTCCACAGGTAATTAAAAAGAAACGCTATGCTAACATTATAAAAAGCGTATATAGGAGAGCACGAGAATCACGTAATTTGTTACGGCGACCACCAACCACACTTGTTGCTCTTGCAGTCATAAAATCGCGTTACGGTTAAGAAGGCAGAAGTCCGCCCAACCATTACAGTATAGTACTCATCTCTGATCGTCTCCTTGCGTGCTTGCGCCTGACACTAAAGTGACATTATAGAACTTTGACAACAAACTACGAGAACGGCGCGTGATACCAAAGTGACACCCACTTGTCAAAGTGGAGTGTCGAATGAAGATGGGGAAATCATTACAGCGCAGATATGACACGGCATGTCACTTAGCTCCCAGAGAAAACCTGGCCCAGCAGTCCCTGTGATCGTTTTTATTAACGCAGTATCGACAATAGTAATGTGTGAAGGAAGACGAACTTAACAAGTAAATCATACCAAACGAATTGGATGGACTGACGGTGACAGCCTGTGGTAGGAACCACAGTGCACTGTCCCATCGGTCGCACAAGAATTTCTGGCCAGAGAAATTTGCACTCTCAGAGGGATCAGTTCATAATTGCGATGGTTTCGTTCCATTGTAAGATCACGATTACACGATGTCTCATGATGACCCCGGTGAGGTGGAAACGGGCTGCTCATGGACAACGTGGCCCTTGCTGTCTTTTCTGTTCGATGACCTGCAGAGAAGTACACGGAGCAGACAATGATTGTATCGCTGACGTTAGGACAAGGGGAGTGCTTTCTATGACAGTCCTTTCCGAAAAGTGACAGGATTAGGTCTCGAAGGCCGAAGAGAACAGAACCGAATCTCGACATATCAGAACCGAATCTCGACAGAATCGAATCTCGACAAACGGAAGAGCGGTTGCTCCACTCTGCCGTTTCATTCCGAACTCTTCAACAACGGATACTCAGAACTGGACACTCGCAATTCTGACGTAAACAGACCACGTAGCCACACCTATCTGGCGGGGACAAGTTCAAGTATCACAAAAGATGTAGCTTTTTTGACCAAGGTTAACTATGCTGTTCATGGTTTGCTCAATTCGCGGATAACTTCCCTTACTAGTCATTTTTTCGCGGGTTTAAATTTCTCACTGATATGTTAAGTATTCTAAAGGGCGTACTTGTGAAGCTTTTCTTCACTGAAATGGGTGCCGCTCATGACGTGCGATCTTTCACTTCCTTTGGTGAATGTAACACTCACTCAATGGACCGTGTTCATACATTTAGTTATTCGTGTGCAATAATCCTTATGTCAATGCCAACGCGCCGTGGTTGCTCAGTGGCTATGGTGTTGGGCTGCTGAGCACAAGGTCGCGGGATTGAATCCCGGCCACGGCGACCGCATTTCGATGGGGGCGAAATGCGAAAACCCCCGTGTACTTAGATTTAGGTGCACGTTAAAGGACCCCAGGTGGTCAAAATTTCCGGAGTCCTCCACTACGGCGTGCCTCATAATCAGAAAGTGGTTTTGGCACGTTAAACCCAATAATTTTAAAGCCCGTGCGCTCACGCCAGTTTCTATTTGGCTAAAAATTCGAGTACGAAACGCGCGAGTGATAGGCAATCTTACCCCACTCCCTCACGTTCGCCACGTCGCACCATAACAAGATGCTTATAAAAGCCAAGATGTGCCATTTGCTCCCATTCATCCTCTTTGCAGCTAAATCTTTGAGACTTTGTTACATTGCATCGAGATTGGGCCAGGATGTAACTGAAGAGGTGGCAACGTTTCTTCAACGGTGTACAAAAAATTATTTCGTCGTGCGATCACCGCCATCTATCGTTATAGCCGTCGGCTTCCTGCTGTCACACATACGCTCCAGTATGTGTGGCCAGTTTTTGAACAGACAAACGGTGGTGCTTTTGCATAAATAATGCCAAAAGGCGCGTGGACATGAACGTTATGGAATTCTGTTGCCTCTGCCAGCGCTCTCTTTTCTCGTTCTATTGCAGTGTCCTTTGCGGCGTTGATGCAAGCTGACGAATTTTCTGGTTATTCTGGTTATGTCTCGGCTATCGGGTTTGACCTTGTGTCGGGACATTTGCTGGCGCCTAATGAGGCAGTTACCCACCTGAATTTCGGGTCCTTTTTCAGAGCGCTGAGATTATTTGCCCGGAACTTTTTGAACAGCAGGTGGTATTCGGGGTGCTTGACAAAGAGCGAGGTGAACAGGATGACGCCGTAATCTTCACGCTCTGCAATGAAAGCGTGCCACGAGTCACGGATTAGGCGCCTGTCCCTGGCCGTTAGGTGTGTCGTCGTGTCGTCGGTGTCTCTGCTGAAGATGTTGCCCATGGATACAAACCAAGCAGATGTTGAATCATCTGCAATCTATGCCTGTCTTGCGGTGACTCAGCTTGTCGGCGCCCTCAAGGATAATTCTTCTTCTTCCTCATAAAACCGTATGTTGAGGATGATGAATGAAGACGACCTCAAAGCCAGAGGCATATGCCCACTATGGGGGGTTGGCCAATAGCTTATTGATGATGATGATAATCACGAAGATTGGCACAAGCCGACTTTCGATGGTATGATGAAAATGCGCAATCGGTATAAGCACTGACCTCTAAATGAAAAATTATTTCCTTTCCTCCCTAAGTACTGCGAAAATTGGTTTGTGCCTTATATGAATGCTCAAATTAATGATGACGCCATCACGGTTAGTGGCCATATAAGAAGTTAGGGGCATTAGGACCAGCAAGTTTGCCTTGAACGGAAGTGTTCCTTTCAGGATTTTATGTGACGGTGGAACTGTATCCTCAGTGTACTATTCAGGTCTTTCCGAGAAGGATGTGTCAACTGGCATGTGCCTTAAATAATGTCACCGGATTACTAATAGAAAGATCGCTTTGAACAGAAGATTACTCGTCATTGGGCCGAACTTAGGGACGCAACCTCTCTTTAGTTTGATACATGACTCGATAAAATGGCATAAATAAGTTTTGGCGGAAAGGCGAAGAAGGGGACCATAAGCGGTTTCGGTCCCTCTTTTAGAGAGTTGCGTGTGAAATGATGTTTGCGTTTGAGAGAGGAATTCTGTTAGTTCTAAAACAGCAAAACTTGTCCTTAAGTGTATATCGCCGTGGACTGAAGGAGTCTCTCGACGACTTTCTGAAGCGAAGTGGGCTGGCCTGATCAGGCAAATTAGCTGAAGCCGATCATTTAATTCGAGCAACATACCTATTAGTTTTTTTCTGCAGGCACTAACTTTCAATTTTTTTCTTTTAGCAGCTATGTTATGTTTGCATATGACGCCTTGGTTTTAAAATCTCCCCACTAAAGGTCAAGACTGTCATATTGCTCCCTGAGTGTCTCAATGTTGAAAATTTGCTTGTTTGTGATTCGCTGTCTATACACGTAGCAGCGGGAAGCACCGGCACTTGGTCTGGATCGTTCGTACACCTGCTATGCTGCTACTTGTTGGGCGGCTCGACGTATCAGCATCGCAGACGACAGAGCGAGGGGGACCCAGTGCTAAAAGGACCCGATGGTCTGCCCCACTTGATCATTTTCTGCACCGTGGCGCTATGATACATATACTTCCAGGGAAACGAAACCAAAACGTGTCCATGGAAAAGTAAAGATAGTGAAGTTTTGCAACGAGCTCAAAAACACGCCAGTATTTTTCTAGCGTTTCTACGTCAGCAACCTTTATGTGATGTAATAAAAAAGAATGTCGAAATTGTAATTCTAGTGCTTCCTTAAACAGCGTGGAGTGTCACTGAAAATCGATGACCACTTCTCTCACGGTGCCGCGCTTCCCGTTAACTTAGGCGCAGTGCGATCATTGCTTAGAGAAAATCGGTTTTAAATAATTTATAAAATGAGAAAGAAATAGATAAAAAAGGAGGTGTTAAAACATAACTCTAGGGGCATCGCACTTCTATTCAGTGCAAAGGCATGATGCATAAGAACACAAAGCCATAAAAAGAGGTTTGAACAAGAAGATGGCCTATGCGTACCACGCAAGAATGCTCCGGTCACTTATTTGAATGTGAGAAAGTACATTCAAGAGCATATAAAGATGAGGTAGCCTTCAGGAAGGTTCAAGGTGTAAAGACAGTAGTGAAACGGTAAATATCGCCGCTCAAATGTAAACATAAACAAATAATGTTTGAAATATTGATGGCGCTTAAGCAGAGAAGAACCAGTATCACGTCGAATAATATTTGGTACAGGCCTGCTGGATGTAGTAATTGTGCGTTTATCTCATCGTAGCGTGCAACGAGTGTAAATTAAAACATATTCATTGATTGTAAAGTTGTGTGAGAACCCCCAATAGTATGCTGGGTTTTGGTGGCTCCCGTAACTTCAGACAACCAGTTTCTAAGGAGAACTGACTGATCGTCATCATCATCACTGTCATTTATTGTGTCGAGTGGAGGTACCGATTGGTAGAACGTTGCAAGAAGCGAATGTCGTAGTCCGATTTGTGGAGATGCCTGGTCACAAACACTCGTTTGGGACAGTCTTGCTGCTTAAAGAGGTGACAAACTAGCGACAGAGGCATTGGTTGCGCGATATAGGCAAGGATGCGCTTGCCTCACGCCAATTCATACCCCTGCAAGGTATGCAAGTGAAATATGATTACAACGAAAAACTTTTCAGAAAGATATTATATAGATATAGATTCACTTATCAGGTGCAATGCGCATACCCCACTTGCCACGTCTATGGGCACAGTATTTTGACAAGCTTGTGTCACCCAACATTTGATTCTCGAAATAAAGATTTGACTTGTAAAAAAAGAAAAAAGAAAACATCGTGCAAATGCTATATGGGCTTTATAAAAGTATAGCACTTAGTGGACGGCTGCGGATAAATTGTGACCACCTGTGGTCCTTTAAGGCGCGCAGGAATCTCGGCAAGCCAGCCTCGATAATACACCCTCTCCACAAAGCGACAGGACTGCTGGCACTGGGATTCGAACGCGTGACTTCGGCGTGACTTCGTGACTGCGGGTTTCCGCAGAGCTACTACGTCAAACTCTTGCCTTTGCTTCGTGTTGTCGACAAATTCGACTTCGCCCTGCCATCTGCTAGCCGCCTGGTTAGCTCAGATGGTAGAGCGGCTGCCCCGGAAAGGTGGTGGTCCCGGGTTCGAGTCCCGGACCAGGACGAATTTTTCTTCAACTATGAGGCTTTTCTTTCGAGGAACCTGTATGGGTTTCCTTTGTAGGAATTGCTACGAACGGGTGGACGTCTGATTTTCCCTTTATTCATGACTTTGGTATTAGCAGCGACGCGGCATACCCACTGAACCAGCGCGGTAGGAAATTTACGAGGGACTAAAGCTTTACTTCCCGGATATCACCGGAGCACGACATTTTTCTTTTAACGTTTACCATCTCCTGAACAATTGCTTGGCCATAATTTGTGGTGGTTAGTTTGACTCAGTGGACCACACGTAGATGATCATTGTGTTGTTGCGCCTACGGTTTTGCAAAACGCGAGTGATTCGCTCGCGTCAGCGTCTCGACTCCTTCCTGCAGAATGGGAATTTCGTCAGCGGCCACGTATCAACAGCGCACTGAAACTCGTGAGCGGATGAGAGACCAAAGAGTCGTACGATAAGAAGTGGCATAACAGCGTCTAGGAAACGGGCTCCACATTGCGAATGACAGTCACCGGTGCTTCGTCACGCGAGCTGCTGGCCGCCGAGATGGGCACCTTCACCATCGTTGCCACTTTGTGCCTTCTCTTTTCCACACTGACTGCAAGTTCGCTTGGAAACACAGACGATGAGCTAAAACTACAAGCCCACCTAAGCCCCGTAAGCGAAGCGTCGTCTCTATTCTCGTAAGATTGCTCATCGAATGTAGAGATGTTCCTGAAATAGTGAAACGTTTCCTTTGTTCGGATGCCCTACATGATCCTGCGAGAGTGGTCCGGCGTATCTGTTTCAGGTTTCAAAAGTTTAAAGCCGCGGAATCTGAAATGACGCTAAATTCCAAGCAGTTTGCGACCGATGCTAGTAAAACCACGCAACATGTTAATTTGCATGTGCTATAGTACGAGCTGGACTTGTACGGACTGGACTTGTGTGGAAAGCCACACAAGATATTTTACTGTTTGTAGACCACCTGAAAGTTTTCAGTTAAGGCGGTTTGGTCGGTGCTACGGTGATGTCAGGGATTGCATCTGGAACGAATATTTGTGCATTAGAAAAATATCTACTGCAGCGTCTCACTTTCGTGTGGCAATGTTCTGGCCAAGATTAGAACGACATCACAGCTCACCTCTAGACGGACGAATACCGAGGGTTCATCTCACTCGCATAAAAGCTTTTGACTCTATTAGGGTCGGTAGGTAAAAAGCATCCTGTTGGTTAAAGTAGAACATTCGTACATTTAGGTTTTGTCGTAGTGCAGTTCATGGATGACGGAAGAGCATCGCGTTCGTCGCGTTTCTGACGAGAAAAAGTGCCTGTACGCAGTGCGAGCTCATAAAGTACCACGGCTACCCCTGCGAGCTCAGCTACGCGACCACGGATGACGGGTACGTGATCGAGGTGGACCACATCCCTCACGGTCGCGGGGGTAGCCCTTCCGCTGCCGGCAACCAGAGGACGCCTGGCTACCCGGTCCTCTTGCTGCCTGTCTTCACAAGCGCCTCGGACATGTGGTTCCTGAACTACCCTTCGCAAAGTCCCGGCAAGTGCTCGAAGTAGAAGCTACCATGATCCCTCGAACACGTGGAACAATTACTACCTCGCCTCTACTACTCCCCCTCCACAACACCGCAGAGATCCGAAACCACCGCTCAATCTCTTATGGAATAGTGGCACCACTTGTTTGCACATTGCGTAAACTATAAGTAAAGTTTCGAAACAGATGAAACCAAGGCTAGGGAACGGTATCGGCCAATCGTTAAAAAGAACACAAAGAGGAAACAAAAAGGGCGCAAAGGACTTACAAAAGCATACGGTTTTTAGGGTACGTAATGGTACTCAGTGGCCCTAATTCTAAAGCTGCGCAATTGATGCAGCGACAGTGTAGGCAAGGGATACTTCCGGGAGCTACCCGAGGCTAGGCTGAGTGATGCAGGGGTGCACGTCTTTAGACGCAATCAATAAAGAGAAAAAGAAGGACAGCGGAGATACGCTGTTATTCTGAAGAGCGCACAAGTTCCAGCTGTTTTTCTCGAACAGTTCCATTTAGAAACTCTCTGCAGATGAAACACAATTTAAAACGTTGCCCGCAGATGACTTATTTGTCATACACTTTGCCCGAATTTTACATTTCCAAGCTGTTGCTCAAGAAATTTTTAGCGAAAGTCGGTACGACCCATACATTTTAAGCTTCCGTTCACGTCAGTCGTAGCATTTTCGAAAGATCAGCCGTAAGATCAGTCATAATGTCAGCAAGACATAACATAGCCCCCATCTTTGCCTAATTTTATCTCGGTGGCTGCTATAGTTATCCTGAGGCGCTATAACATAAATCTGTTCCAAACTGTTTATATTGCATTTCAGTAATCGGCCCTCCACGACTGGGGAGAAAATTTTCGGGCTATCTCCACTTCGCCTGTCTGCCACGCGACGTCGCATTGACGGCTGAAAACTCCCTGTCGAAAAAATGCTGGGTGCACATTCACTAAGCGTGATTGGAGTGAGGAAAAGAAAAAATTTTCATTTCTGATACCGCACGTTTTTCGTCATTAGCCCCCCTCCGCAATTGGTCAAAAGCTTTCCGGCTGCGGCCATTTCACCTTCCTCTCATGCGACGTCACAAAACCATGAAAACTAACCACATCAAAGCTACGAGTACGCATTAAACATGCCGTTAACATGCTGAACAAAATTGAACTTTTTAAATGCACATGTATTTCTATGCCTACCAAACGAGGAAACCCGTCCGTCCGTCACGTAAGAGAATCACTTTCAAGATAGCGCCCGCAATAGCGAGCGAATGGACATCCGTGCTGCCTCTCGCTTCAACGCGAGCTAAGCGGTGAGAACACAGCGCACACCAAGCTATCAGCACTCTGAGCTCCCTGTCCCCGTCGCAGATTGCTTTCACAATAGGGCTCGCGCGACCACGCGCTGCGCAGCCGCCTCCGGAATGTGCTTCATCACGGTTGAGAAATGTTCGCATCGAGAGGAGGTCGCGTTATCGACAACGTCTACGTGCGAGGTCGACCAAACGTGATACCGTTCCGTTGCGTCACGTACTACAGCACGCATCGGCCAGTGCTCGTCTTCCACGAAGCAGCGGCGTCATCCAAACGCACCATCATATAACACGAGTGAGCTTTGACCCTAGGAAGATGTGAAGGTGGTCCCCAAGTCCTTCCTGGAGGAGAGAGGCTGCCGCCTCCTGTAGAGCACATGTCGGGGAACGGTTCTTCGAGACACCTGGCCGCTCCGTCGAAATAGGGATTGGTGGTCGAAGTGGTTGGCGAGGCTGTACAGCATTTGCAGGCGTGTCCCCTATGAGTTCCTTACAGAGGCCACACAGTCGTCCCATGTGTGATGCTGGCCGGGAGTGTAGGCGGGTCAGGAGTGCTTGACCATCTGCGGCATGGTGTAGGTGATCAATGTGTCGTAGCCCCTGTTGCAGGAAGAGTAATGACAGGGGCCAGGCACCTGCGTCAGGCAAAGTGGCGGCCACTTGTGAGGTTCGGGGAACGCCAAGACAGATCTGTATTGCTGACCGTATTGCCACCCGGACAAACGGGTATCCCTGGGCCGGTCTCCACGGCCTCTTCCACAGCACGGCCTCCCACGAAGAGATGCCTCGTTGCTGCTCCGACTGAGAGTTGGCTGCTACTGGACGGCAGCCTGCCGGCACTGCCTTGGGAAAGCCACCTCGCCAGCCTGTGCCTCCTGTGGTGAACCAGAGACTCTGGAGCACCTCCTGCTGGCCGGCGCTGCTCACCTGCAGCACCGCGGCTGACTTCTGCAGGAGTTCCACCACCTGGGGCTCCAATGTTCACGACAGGAAGATATCCTCTTCCCCTGTCGTAATCAGCTACCAGCCTTCCTAAGTGTCGTCGATTACCTCGACTCGTCGGTGCTCTCGGTGAGACTATAGGAAATTTTTACAAAGACGGATAGCCTAACGGCCATCCCACCACCTCGGGATTCCTGATCCGCCACTACTTCGCTTCTGCTGGGTCACCTCCTATAAGGTCTACCTCCAGCCTACTCCTCCAGTCGAACCCACTGGGCCCTTCCGGCCGGGCTGCTCCGATGCTGCTGGACGACCCTCTACCTTTCTCCCTCCTAACCTCTCTCTCTTTTAATGCCATCTCCCTGACCCTGCTGGCGCTGAGCCACGCTCCCGCATAGGTTGCAGAAGATAGTGCTAGCCTTTCCTCTTTCCCCACAAGAACCACTTCTGTCTCTCTCTCTACTACTCGCCTCTTCGTCGTCTCCCTGAGGTAAAATTTTGGTGTCGCGACCGCGCTTTTCCGTTTCACGATTATTTCGGAGTCTTTCTCTCGTCATTATACTGCACGCAGCAGCATTGGGCGACAAAACAGCAAATGCTTACGCATCAGTTAGATAAATCCCACAGGATATTCTGCATGTATTTTTTTCGCAATAGCCGGGCATTGCCCCGTTTCAAACGAATAGAAAACGTCTTCCTACTGATCACCCAGGCACTGACTACTCGGAGCTGCTGGGGAGAACGGATTTATTTGCGAATAATAAAAAAAATTTACGTCGCAGTATAAAGTTGTCGAGCGCTTTTGGCAAGTGAATAAAGAACAATGATAATTATTTGAAGACAAAAACTTCGAAAAAGCACGCTGGAAAAGTTTCGTGCATCAAAAAAGGATTGTTAAGCAAACTAGATCATGTGGCTTTCTTAAAAAGTTGTGTGGTCAGTGATCTGTGGAATAAGATCGCTGAACGCAATTCCACAGGCAACAAACAGAAAAAGATACGGTTATTTGTACGTAGCAATGAGGTAGCATTTCTGGGAATATTGTTCTGGGTAATAATGCGAGTCGCCTCATTCTGTATGGACTGAATACATGAACAGAGACAGTAATTGGTATTATTGCAGTAGTAAATCTCCCCATTTCTTTCTTCAGGCTTCCTGCTCGTTGACCGGGGCTTTGACGTGTGGTCCATGAACTCGAGGGAAGCGAAACTGCACTCGAACCACACGACCCTCTCTCAGAATGACCACAAGTACTGGCGATGGAGGTACGCCCTTGTACTCAGCGTACGCTAAGGAAGGTGTGAACAGCGCTATAGCTTTGATACTGCTTTCTTTGAATGCCTTTGAAGCGAAGATTTTTTTGCGAAAGCTCCAGAAATTTGGTTACTGTAGGTGCTGCTGTTGCTGCCTTTGAGGATAGCTCATACTCACTAGAACATACTCAGCGCGGATTGGCTCATATATTATAACCATCCATATGACTTATCTATGTGCCTGTGCACATATGTAAACATGAGCGAAACAACCGACGAAAGTTATTTGCTTTCAAAAGATGCAAGAACGACACAGTGACGGCATAGATATTGACAGTTTGTTCTGAGGCCAGGGCAATTTGTTATCAGCGATGATCGATTGCATTACATCCTTAAAAATCCTATGAGTGAGCCTAGATGTTTAAAGAAATTTTAATTAGTTACAATCTCCTCCAACATGAACACATACCTTGAAATTCGTAACCTCACACGCGCAGTGCTTTGGCGCAGTGCTTTAGGCGCAGTGCTTTAGGCGCGAAATTAAAAAAAAAGTACAGAGCTCTCACTGTCATGTCCTCATAAACAACCGGTTACAGTGAAACTAACGAAAATGTATTTTTGACAGAATGCTTCGTCATACTAAAATAATTAAGCGTTTCTTTTTAGAATCGCGTTAAGGTCATAATGAAAACGATAAAAAAGGTGTTAAGAAAAAAGACATTTGCCAGCTGTCACACACACACACACACATGCGCACGCGCACACACACACACACGCGCACACACACGCACACACACACGCGCACACACACACACACACACACACACTCACACACACACACTCACACACACACCCACCCACCCCCACACACACACAACACACACACACACACACACACACACACACACACACACAAACAAACACGCGCGCACAAAGCACGTGCGCGTCAAGCCCGCTCACGTGTTGACTGTATCTCGGCATCCTGTTCCGTTCCGCACCATTAAGTTCAGCCACTGCATTCGTGGCATCTCGTGTTTCCGCTGTATGTTTCGATAACTGCGCTTAACGTTTCGACACGAGTTGCAGCTTCGACGAGATCGGCCGCTACGACACGGCGGCGTGCGTGGACCACGTTCTCGAGGCCACCGGTGCCCCGAAGCTCACGTTGATGGCCCTGTCCCAAGGTGTGGTCACAGCACTGGTCTTGCTGTCTACGCGCCCGGAGTAAAACGAAAAGGTGATGGGCCTCGTCCCATTCACGCTCAAGATACGGTATAAAGGAAACACTAAAGGGAGAAGAGAGTTCGCAAATTATCCTTCTGCAATACCTACAAGCCACATCTCAAAGGCGGAACATGCTTAGCTAGCCAGCAAAGATGCCGAAACCACAGACAGGTGGCAACTGTATCGCGTTAACACGACTTACACACAACCTGTAGACATGATAGCATAGGAATATAATTCGAATATAAGAGGAAACGTAATTATGCTAGGCTGAAACTTCAAAGCTGCGGTTTGTTTTTGTGTGAGCCAAACCGCACACGTGAACGTGAAAGAACCTGACCAACTAGAGGCTAACAGCTTTGCTGTAAAAGAAAGCTTTGAATGCGCAATAGCTTGCAGTGAGGGACTTTCAAGACCTTTCAAGACCTCTATTAAACAAAAAAAAATGGGAGGGTGGGCAACTGTCTTTTCTTTTTAGAGCAGTAACTCCTTGTCCACTTTCGAGGGTGTTACAAGTGTGCTCGTCTTGCTAGAAAGGCCACGATTACCCCCTATGACAACTCGAGTCACTTATCGTGAGAACATACCTCTTGCAAATTGAATTGAACGCAGGAATAAAAATTCAACAACAACAAATTAGTGCAATAATTCTTCTTTTTTCTACACGCGCACAAGATGCCCAATGTTTTGTGGACAACTAAGCATCCGCGTATATACTATAAAACACTGTAAAATGATCGGCGCAACATTTTTTGTTTGACTCTCAGGAATGTTTTAAGTTTTAATGAATTGAAGGAGGAAACAGTGCTTTATGTTTCTTTTTCGTTATTTTGGGGCAATAACGCTAGTAAAGTCTTCCTTGAAAAAAGTGTGCCAACCGTTAATACCTATTTTTTATTGCTTCGGTTTCACTGTCAAGAGGTTAGCGCGGATCGCAGGCAGCCTGAACGCGTATATTAACTCATTTCTCGTTAGTCGACATTAAATTTTTTTTGTTGACTTGCGCCGATAGAGGCGTTGTACGCTATGGAAACATGATGAATGTGGTCATTCTTTTTCACGTGCAGGTCGACCTCGTCATAGGATATGGCCCCGTGGCCAACATCACACACTCGGGGCCACCCATATCAGTGGCAATGCCGATAATATCCCCCGTGCTTGTAAGTGGTCTCTTTATAAAATCGCGGGTATTTACAGAGACATTAGAATAGGCTAGACCCCTGAGCATAGTATATGTTAAAGAAACCTCGTAATTATAATCACTGCAAACGCTCCTTACGTTCTCAGTCCTTTTGTGCATTGAATTATCGCAAGCTTTCTCTGAGAGGCGCCAAATAAAAGCACTGACTCTGCCCCCATTTCGCGGTATACAGAAATCTGGGTGGTATGACGCTTTAATTAGAGCTTAGCAAAGAATGAAAAACAGTCAATGCCAGTTTTCGTGCGGTCAATATGTGGTGACAGTATAGGCTATGGGATGATTTGTGCTGGTCACGAATTCCTGCAAGGCAGGGTATTTAACCTGAAAACATCGTTTTTGATGTTAAAGGAGCGTTTCACAAGTCATTTTAATGGGACTTTCTGTCAGGCTTATGCAACTGAGATGCTGATATTGCCACTCATAACGACTGGTCATAAAGTACTCTCGTCTTTTAAATTGTATACTCACTTTATTCCGACATACACAATGAAATCTTGAAAATATACCTTTTACTATGAAAAACAATATTGCTCACTCTTACAGGAATAATGAAACAGTGAGATCTTAATTTGTGCATCTGGCTTGTAATTTACATTTAATATTCGAAACCTGTTGTACCACGATGAAATTGGGTTGGCTTGCGTGTTGACATTCGCCATATAAGCAGGTCACTTTACGTGACATAATTCGATGCCTTTTACAAAATACCTTCAGTAAATACTTTCAAATTTGCAACCATACAGTTATGTCAACTGGTTCAAGACAAGGGTGATTGGAGATCGATGGTCCAGGCCCTCACTCTCCAGTGGGCATAATATGGGCTCAATATGGCCATTATTGCAGTGCAGCGTTCACTTAAGCTAACGTCATTTTAGAGTTTTCGATCATATTGACTCTTTGAGAGAGCATGTGTTCACACCGCAGAGATATTTTTTTTTGTAATTAGAAGTGATTTTTCAAATGTGCAGTAGAGCATGTAGGGCAATTAGGCCTGTTCAAGGGGATTACCTGAAGAGGAATTTAGTTGCTCGACAAAGGGTATTTTTCAGACAACTAAACTAAACGATTCAATATTCCGTCCTTCATTATTACTCTCGAGCGCATGTTGCAATTCGTAAATAGAAGCATAGCCTTACTGAAGACATGTCTGCTTGACAGATCCTCTTCTAAATCTATCTCCACATTCGCGATATATTTTATAACTTGATACAAATTCCTTTGAATTTTAGTTTTTTCGAAAGCATCTCTTTAGTAGTGCGGCAATTAAGCGGAAATGCAATGATATTTTTGGCGGAATTTAGGGTCGAATATTTCAGAATTGGGACTATTGCTTTAGGATTTCTGTTAAGTACACATGACTGTACCACTATTCAGCTTCAATTTTGCAAATGCAACAACTGACATTAAGTTATTGTTGAAAAAATACATTTGTTAGCATTCTTAAATAGCTACCCGGACATCGTGATTCGTCGTTGAAGTAATGCCCGCCTCTTCGGGTAATTTGCCAGAAAAGGCACTGAAGTGCTGTCACAGTCGTTTTTTTTAATGTCAATTTGAACTTAAAAGCAGCTGGCGTATTTGTTGGAGACAGTTCTAATCAATCAATCAATCAATCAATCAATCAATCAATCAATCAATCAATCAATCAATCAATCAATCAATCAATCAATCAATCAATCAATCAATCAATCAATCAATCAATCAATCGATCAGAGCCATCTTCTCAATGCAAACCAAAATTATTATTCTGTGCTCTGTATGTCCACCAGTGACGCGGACATGCAGATAGGCGTTCGTACCTCGGTGGCACCGAAACTGCCAACACGATAGTGTTTTGTTCGGGCAAGCACGGAGACTGGAAATGTAATCCAACCGAGCGTGCCTCTTTGGCGCAGTTGGCGTTTGATCCATTGTCCAAAGGAGGTTACCTGGGATCAAGGCTTGTCTCCAAAATGTGCCATTTCGTCACCAACCGTCTGTGCCCTCGTTTGATGACGCTAACGCACCTGAGCAGCCCGCTTCAGCTTAACAAGGTGAGCTCCAATAGGAATAATGCACATGAAGGAAGCGTTGCAGATGAGTCACCTGGTGACCAATACGAGTCCTATGTGGACCTGACGAATGATTTGTTCTGTGGGAAAAAAATACGCGGTTCCAATAGAATGTTGCTAGGAGCATAGACACATAGATCGCAACAAAGAAACCAATCCAGCTTTCAGAACTTTGGAACATTGGCTACTTTTGTGTAGGCAACAACGTGCGGTACGACAGTTGTGGACAAGACGTTAACATAGTACGGGAGCCGGTGCCACCATACTTAGCCGAAAAAGGAAGCATGTTTCGATTGCCTATTCGGCGACGAGATGCCGCAGATGCTTGAGCACCCATGTTAGGATCTGTAGGGAACAGAACTGGCATCCTTAGACATTGCTACCTTTTCGTGTTGATCGGCAAAAATACGTAGGTTGAGACGCTTACTAGCCTTCGCCCAAAGAGTTGAGCAGCTAGCAATATTTTTTTTTTCAGTGTAGACGTGCTTTGCAAAAGGCGATTGCACTTTTAAAATAAATGTTTTGGAAGCGGACGCCAGCTAAAACCAGGTACAACGCAAGGGCTTCTTTCGTTGAATTCAGCTGCTCTCTTATCCGCTGTTCACGGCTGGACAATCCCTTAGATAACGCGGGCCAAGCTCCACTCTGATCATTGATGAAGCGCGAAAAGAAATAGCGTTTCGACAGAACTGCTTCATTATCCCAGACATGGTTTCTGCCAAAACATTATTGCGCAATATAATCTCTCGCAAACACTGCCAGGTGGTCTTAAATTTTCTTAAATAGACCTTCAATCACATTGTTCAGTAAAACGCATTGCCATAGCTCTATAATTGTTTTATCAAAATTCTTAATTATTCGTTGCTGCCAAAAAAAGCTGTTCAAATAGACATGAAAAGTGTTGTTATTTTCATCATTGCTCGAAAATAGCAGGCTCGGTGTTCGCAACCCTGACGCGCCAAACGCTCCAGCGTGTAGCTGTTGAATTGCTTGCCATTTCAGACGCGGGTACCAGTGTATGTCGGCCACTGGCCTAGGGGTACGTCATTACAAAACATGCGCCACTACCATCAGGTAAGTTTCTTGGTTCGTAACAAGGCGCTTTCATACACACGACGGGCTTGTGGGAGACCGCACCGCTCTTATACTTTGATGACATATTATGAGGTTGAACGTTCTAAACTAACGCAGGATCTTTTGTAGGCGCCACATTGGAGGAATCTTGACAAAATTTCGCCACCTGGGTATTTTTTAACGCTCCTAACAGCACCGATATATGGGAATCGTTGCATTCTGCTCCGCGCAAAATGCTGCCACCATTGTCGAAAATTGAGTGCACTAGTTGCTTCTGCTCGACAGAACACAACAGCGAGTAATCACTGCAGTCAGTCCTACGCCCAACAAAACACGCGGTTCACGGGTCGTTGCTACCATTTATTTCCATCTGTGGAAGCAAATTACTTGACTCCATTAGAGAATACCCTCGTATTTTCTCTGGCATTCCCTAAAGAAGCAGCTTTACAAGACGATTTTGTTAAGACCCCATGATATAATCTAAAGATTAAATGGATGGTACAACATAATATAGAATAGGCAGAACATTGGTTTGTGCTGTCGTATGCCCCGTCAATGGTGAGTTGTGTTAACTAATTCAACCAACAGTTTAGTCGGGATAATTACACCATCAAGAACAATAATAGAAAGAAGATACATAAAATTGCTTTAGTACAATGGAGCCGTTTGTAGTTAAATGCTCCCATCCGATTTGCAGTACAAATACAATCATTGGTAAATTTGTTCATGTTTACCAATCGACTTCAGTCTGAAAAGATTCCATTTTTACTTTGGTCAGATTCATGTCGACAGCGTGGTTTTCAAAAGGTTCTCATCAAATTCTTGCTTGAGAGGGGTCGAATTTGAAGTGTTCAAGAGTCACCTGTACAAGTTCATTCACCCCCCATTTCTGCCCCATCGTCAACACTTTTTTTATTTTCTCTCTTTTTACCTCCATTACCTTCTCCCCAGTGCTGAGTAGGTCAGAACTTTGATTCAGGCTGAGATTTTAGTTTTCTATCATAAAAAATATCTCTGTCTCTCTATCCAATTTCTGCAACATTTCCACGGAACGTGGAACAGAGGGCCGTTCGTGGGATCGTTCAACTATCTACGGCAAAGCTCAGGTAGAACAACATGGGCAGAAATACATTGTTATTGAGCTACGGCATCGCATTACCACGTAGCTGTACAGGCGATACTATAGCGGACGCTCTAATTGATCGTAGAACAAAAAACACGAAGATCGGCCGCGCGCGTTATCAAAGAGAACATCCAGCGACAACAGACTTGTCATTTGGAACTATGCAGTTTGGCTGCTGCCACAAGTAAAGTTACAATGCGCTTTAGCACTTTATCGAAGCACCATGCCAGTAAAGCTGCTAGGCACCCTAACTCTCTGCTGAGGTTTTGCCACATGTTCAATCACTACTCTTTAAAATGCAATATATTTTCTCACAAAACAACCTTACTTCCCAGCTTTCTCGAAATTTTGTTATTTATGTATGGGCATTTAATTTCTCATTTGTGTGGCCAATCCCCGCCATAGGTATGTGGCATGTTGGAAAGGCTTAAACCTCAATGTAAACATCAAGCTGGCCAGGAGCGCCGCATGCTGCTCCGCTGGCCATCCACCTCACGGTCACAACTGCAGCGACAAATAAATGTAGATGGTCCGCAACTACGGGCCACTCAGATAGTAAATAGAAGAAATATGCAGGCCTAAAACACGTGTTCGAATCTATGTGAACGAAATCCTAGTGAGGCGCTTCTCTAGCACGTAAGTGCTTTAGGTCGCTTGCGCTTGCAACGTGAGGTGTCGCACATGCCAACCTTCTTCTGTAAGAGCACGAGAAAAGTACGCGTCCGATTGGGGCCTATTGGTTAGATAAACCAGTTGTCGAGCTGGGAGACCAAGGTCGGATCCCGCCATTGGGCGCGTAGTTCTTTTTGCGTGTGAGTTACTTGGCGAGACATCAGCGTCGGCAAATCCCAGCAGGAGCAGAAGCCACGGTCGGCAAAGTCCGAGTAGGATTGCTACGAGGGCATCGCTTTAAATAAGGGAGGATCACTGTCGGAATTACATTGTCCTTAAACGTGACCGAAGAGCCAGCGCAGTATAGAGAGGATGTCGAAAACGGTGTTTAACGTTTCAACAATCGCAACAATAAAAAAAGCAGGAAAAAGGTGCTGAGAAGTGCTGGAAGGGCCAATGCTCGTATATAACATAACGCAATTTCCAAAACGGCGCAAGCAAAGTAAGCTCATTGATTAGACTGAGCACTGAAATCGAACAATAATGCAGTTTCTTCAAATCACCACGCTAGCCATGTTCCTTTCAGGCAGTCGCTACCAGTGAAGGTGAAAAACCGGCAGAGACCTTTAACACAGCCTACGCGTGGGAAGGCGAAAGCGTTGTAGTCGCTTTGGTGATATTTTTTTTCTCCGCATTCCTTTTCCGCGCGAACTCTCTCCCGCATTTTAACTGCGCCTTGGTAAATGAGCCTACAAACAGCACTTGCGTGTGGGCTCCCTTGCCGAATGAAAACGCGCCAGCCATCTCAACGCGTGCACTTGCCCGTGAGTATAGTTCACAACCCAGAGGACCGCTCAACGACATTCC
Source organism: Dermacentor albipictus (assembly GCF_038994185.2). Classification (NCBI taxonomy): domain Eukaryota; kingdom Metazoa; phylum Arthropoda; class Arachnida; order Ixodida; family Ixodidae; genus Dermacentor; species Dermacentor albipictus. Next base: position 29,326,857 of record NC_091830.1, on the reverse strand, counting down.
CTTGCACATTATAGCTTTTCATTTGATACGTTCACGACACGGCGCCCTTCCTAGCCATTCATTGGCTGCACCGTCACGTGCCCAACGCCACACAACTAGGCCACAGGTTTAGCCAACTAGATGGCTGCGACGTGACGCGCGCAATTACGCACGCACTAGGCACAGATTTAGTCAACTAGAAGCGTGGAATTGCCGTGGTGTTGGTGTTCAATCTTTTTAAAGCGAAAGCTTTACTAGCCGCGAACTTGCGATTTCGCCGTGGCTGTGCTCCGAGGAGGCACATGACGTCACAGCGCGTTCCTCGTCGTTGCGGTCGCCTCCGCTTGATTCGCCAGCTGCGTTGCATGCCTGATAACCTGTCGGAGGATTGAAAAGGAGAGCTCGCGTGCGCGGCAACCATATACTAACCATAACCATATAACCGTCTATACTGTCGCCACAGTTGAGGCGACAGTATAGACGGCGACAATTCTGATAAGCAGGAGGAGGCCTGGAATCGACATCAGAACGAGATTACGAGGAAACGAATCGCCCAGGAAACAGACGAACAGCGCGCCGAACGACTGGCTAAATGCCGTAACATAGCTAGACAACCAGGCTAACCTGGACTTGCAATAAAGATTAACCAAGGCTAACCATGCTGATGCCTTAGCTTTCGCTATGTATATCGTGGCATAGCCGAGTTGAGAAACTGCAATTTTTGTGTACGTGTTATTGCAAGCGAGCATCTACGTGGTCTTAAATTGCAACAGGTAGAAGTGCGGTTGCTGGCCTATGCCGAGGGCATTGGCACTTTCTGTATAGATTATGATAGTATTCGGTATGTTGTTAAAACTGTGAAAACGTTTGTCTTTCGAGCGGAAGCTCTGTGAACTGGGGAAGGTCTCTGTGGTTTTGGCACTGCTACTGGCCTGCCTAGGCCAGACACTTATGCGAATTTCAGTTTAGTGACCCCTCCGGTTAAGTATTTGGGAGTGCCCTTAGGAAATTATCAGGATAGTGAACCCTACTGGCACAAAGAAATTGACACACTTGCGCGAGAAAACCAGTAACTGGAACGGCTGTAATCTCTCTGTTTTTCAAGATCGACAGTATGCAACTTATCCCTTATCCGTGACTTGCGGTACCTGATACAAGCGATACCCTGCTCTAGAATGAATGTCCAACAACTCCACCAAATATTTGCAGAGTTTGTTTGGGGCTTCTCATGGGAGTGATCAAGCCGAACCAATTTGTTTAGGCGAGTCCGCGATGGCGGGCTCTCGTTAGGCCATTTGTACCTACTTGAAATAGTTGGTCAGTTTATGTTCTGGAGAGACGTAAAAGATCCGTCCCTTCGAACAGTGTGCCAGGCACGGTTGGGTATTGCCTTACTAAATCTTGTGGTCTCAACGAATCCTGTGCACAGTTACATTCAGGGTTATTTAAAAGAGGTTGTTATATCGACCCGTCTTTCTGTGTGCGTATTTCTCTGAACTTTTTACGTGATGTGATTCGAAAAAGGTTACATTGAGACCTGTGTGATGTGGTGTTGCCTGTGCCACTACAGATATCCTTGTACAGTGCCAAAAGAGGAAAGGATGTGGTTAAGCTTGTCAAAAAGATAATGGTACCACCAGATGTTAAAATCTTTTTTATTCGCTTACACACCGGAACAGTGATCGTTAAGACATGGAGGGCGGAAAGGGGACTTTTTGTGGATAGCTTACAAAGGACTTTTAAAGAAAGACTTCCTGCTGCACCCTCAGGGAATCCGGTTTTTGGCTATCGACCAGTAAGATGGAGTGTCTTATGATATAATCATACTCATTGTACTGCACAGTGTGTGGAAACGCCGTATGTATGGCCGAAATGCAGATGGCGCTAGAGTGGCGCGCACTATTTCAAAGAAACCATTCACAGTTATGTTGAAGAACAAAAGTCACAAATACCTTTGCCAGACTGGTTGCCATTTGTGGAATTGCTTTTTTATATGAACTTTACTTAGAATTACGTTCTCCAAAGCAGGAGAACTTCTTTAACATTTCACTAATTTTATGTATTTCTGTTCTGTGATCTTTGCAAGTGGCAACAAAAAAAAAAGTCGCCATCGAGTCAAGGAAGCGTACTCGCCTTGATCCCCGGAGGCCCGGGTTTGATTCCCACCCACACTGAAATTGGCTTACTATTCCTTTTAAAGGCATTAATCTACAGTGTTTACAAGAACCTCCCTGAGAATAGGATGACAATTGGAGTGTTTCTTTGATGTGACTTTATTCTTTGCCGTCGGTCATTTTTAGTACTATCATTTTGTCCAGCCGCCGACTTGAACACCGGATTTTCGCGTAATGAAGCATATAATAATTTCGCGTTAAGAAGGCTGAGTCATTTTAATATATACTTACTAGCCACAGTGGCTCTGTGATACTCCACCGTGCGGCTGAATACAAGGTGGCAGGTTCGATTGCCCGCCGCCTCGTAAACATGGGGGCGGAACGCGAAACCACATATATTTCGGCACACACTGAACAAGTTAAGTACAAGTGGCCTAAATTATTCTGCAGCCCTCTATTACAGCGTCTCGTGTAGAGCACTGAGCAAAGTTGACACCAGGGGGATATTCTGTAAGAGTCCACCTAGTGGACATATCCATTTCGTCTTTGCTGAAGTGCTACACAACTACACAACTTGACAGTAAATAGGGTCTAAACGCAGTTGTCAAAGATAAATCTGTCTTAAGGTGGGAGTACAAGCTCTTTTACGTTGGCAACACTCTTGCGGCAATGGTCATCCGAACTCCCGATCTTCGGTTGGGAGCTATCCAGTATGCCACGCCGTAGACTAGTCCAGTGCACTTCAGATTTCCGTTTCTACACATATAGTTCACCCAGCAATTTCTTTCCACTACTGCTCTATCCAAGCCCAGAAACCTTTCCGGAAAACTAAGAGGTTGTAAGAGGCCAGAAACGCAACATATATTCACCTTGAGTGAAGGCAAGGGGCCGAATCATGAGAATACCATAGACATATGCCAGAGATTGAGATATGCTGTATGTTGCGTTAGTAAAGCAACGGTGGTAGCATTAGTGTGCCCATTGAAAAGAAAAAAGAAAATGTCTTAATGCTTTTAATGGACTGACATGCAAATTTACTCGGTGGTAAGTGCAATCATTCTCAATTGGGAAAACTACTTATTTGTCGCTTTTCTGTCAACGTGCTTCGTTGCATTAGAAACCTTGCAGCACTTGACCAAAGTATACGCATAGCATTGGTTCAGACATAGCGAGAAAATGGAAAGCTGTGCTTACACCTCTATTGATGTAAGACAGGCGTCAATGGGTGTAGAATAGCCTTTATGTAGGGTGCATACAAACACCCTACATTAAGAATGCTTTACAGGAACCACCTCATCAGCAGATTTTAAGAACACCTTTTGAGTACACTCTTAAGGGTGTTTATCCGTTTACTGACGGACCATGCATAGGGTTTAAGTATTCTCTGAAGACGAAACGAACTCCTGTGAAAACCTTTTTTCAGGTGTACAAGGCCAAAAACTTCATCATGTACAACCATGGAGTGTTGGAAAATCGACGGCGATATGGCCAGGCAAGTAGCGCGGAAATGGTTTGCGCCTGAGGTTTGTTATTCAAGCACGGAGCATGTAAGCCACCTGGAAAGTTTATAAAGAAACTGCTGCAAAAAGTTGAATCTTTGTGGCCGAAGTGGGCTCAGGAAAATTGAAATATACTGAAAGACGGAGTCCATGATTTGATGAAAAAACAATTGTAGTAGTTATATTGGAGTGCTAGATGCAGTGTGACGGGTTAATGTGTTATAATGCTATAACGCAATAAAAAGAAATATACAATCATTACTTCAGGCATGGTCGCAGAAAAAGTTTTCATTGGTTAGGACCGTAGTTGGATTTTCATCAGGACCGCCCTCTAAACGCGACGTTCATGCCTATTGGCGAGATAAGTGCAACGAATCAGGGTAGACTATTGCTTTTTTTGTTTCTCCCGCAATACCTGTACGTTATATATACACGTGGTCATGCTTGTTAGCAATGTTTACGTCCTTCTGACTCTTCTACTCAAAATTGACTCGCCAAACCTGCCGTGCGAAAGTGGATGCCCAACGAAGGTGTTGCAAAACCTCCACTGCGACTGCTGAGTAGGGTATCCAGTGATGGTTCGGATGCTTGTTTTGAGCTTGTTCTTTATTGAGACGTATGCTGCTCTGCGCATCGTATGGGTGATTTCAATGTATGTATGCACTGTTCGCTTCACTTCACTGAGTGCTTGTAGCCTTTGCATTATGAGGGGGATGGGCCATTGCATTTAACATGAAAGTGCTTTATACCAGGGTCCACCATCAACTTCCTGTAACGGATGTGTAGGAGCCGTGAAGAGAATTACTGCATCATGACACAACGAGCGCCGATGAGATGCTGTGCGCTAAGGAACTCTGCAATGTGGTCGCACGACCCGCTAGTCGGCCGCCTTTCGCTACAGCGGAGCATGATTTCACGAAGAAAACCTGCAGCATCTTCTGCAAAGACACGTTTCAGTTTCGTGTTCTACCGATTCCTATGAAAGAGGAATCGACCGTATATTTTTTTGCTTGATTAGGGGGTAGGAGCCATTGCTGCTGATAGTAATGGTAACGCGACAAATGCCGACCACCGAGAGGCTAAAAGCTTCGCTGTATTATTAGGTTTTGTATGATGTCTGCTTGTTTTGACGGCGCCTTTCAGTGAGTAATCAGTGCAATATAGCGTACGAGTTGAATGTTTCGATTTTCATTCTATGTTTCATATTGTGCTCCATAGAGAACGTCACTGAAGTAAATAATAGATTCTGCCGAAATGCGCAACCGCTCAACCATGAAGCTTTCATTCCCAGAATCCTGAGAATGAAAGCTTCATTCTCAGGCCACACACACACTTCACACTTCATTCTTCAAAGCCCCCCCCCCCCCCCCCCCCCCACACACACACACACCATATGTATAGAATCTATGCTTTTATGTTACTATTCGAGTCTAGGCTAGATCATGTGGCATGTTTGCAGAAAGTGAGGCTAAAAGGGCCAGGTTAACTGCGCCTTATTGTGCTTTGTCTTGGACATTTGCAGATGGCACCCACCGGCGTACCCTCTTGAGCTAATCACGGCCCCCATTGCTCTATTCTCATCGGAAGGTGACCTGGTGGCTGACACCCGTGACGTGGAAGATCTGGTGACAAGACTCGGCTCGAGCGTAGCTTTCCACCGCATTGTACCCCAGACAACGTTTGGGCACGCGGACTTTGTCGCGGGATATAATGCCAACGAATTCTTGCACGATGTTGCATTTGATCTCATCCGAGAGCACGCTACGCGGCGGTTGTGACAAAATTGCTGCCTCGAACGCTTACGCTACCTTCGATTTACCAGTGTCTGTAAGATATTAATAAAATTTGCTGTACCAGTAGATAAAGAAGAACTCTTGGTTCCACAGCGGAGCACAATTGGGCGAGTTGGTGCTTTCTTGAAGACAATGCAGCGCAGGGACACATTCATGATGGTAGTGAGTTAACCAGGAGCAACCTACCTGGCACTGCGGGACACGAGTTTTACGATGAGAACACTGTGATGGAGAAGTGCAAGTTTGCCTAATAAAATGTTCCTGTTGTGCTCTAAGGCTGTGCTTAGTCATTCAATACAAGGTGGCCAATAAGTCAGATGTGCCAGCAGAGTCCCACCTCAAAGAAACTTAAATGGTGGTAAGATTTGGAGGCTGTTTAATAGTGAGATCTTTTTTTTGAGTCTCTACGTCACTGCATAGCTTTTCTTGAGCCTAATACTCCAAACTAATTACACTGATTATGCACGCATCGTGTCTAGGTATACTTAGCGAACGACCACAGGAGTTTTTGCATGACTCTTTGCCCTTCCTTAGTGATGCTTTTATTGTTAATTTTTCTACTTTAACTGTGTGCTGGAAATATTTCCAACAGCCAGTTTATTTAGTTAGTAGACTGTATAGCAAGCTGTTACTCAATTGCTGCATCTTGCTGCCTCTTTGTTTAAACGGAATGTAGGCATTCGCCAAGCCTTCTGTGCTTTTTAGACTACAAGCTTCAGCAACGTTGCAGTTCTTGTGCCGGATGTTGGAAATAAAATGACTGACTTTGAGCTCATGTCCATGAGAAAACAAAGCTTTACGTAGTGCGATAAGAGCTTTAATGTGCGATAAGAATGTTTGAGAGTGTTATCAAGTTGTTTGCCTCGCACATGCGAACAATAGGAGTGATTAGTGCCGTTGCAGGACAGTTTCTTGCTGCCGCATAGCACAGATAGCACAGTTCGATAGCCTACTGGATCCGGGAATAACGGGACCGGAAGGACCGCATATATTGTAAAGGGGTGTTTCGATGTTCTCCCAATAGACTACTTACAAAAAATGCACCGAAAATTTAATGCGTTGCTCTTTCCCGTAGCTTCTGGCCGTCCTAGCCGCTAATCTCACTGAGTTCGCAGTACTTCAAGCAAAAAATATAGAGCGCTGAAATTGCCATGTATATGCATATTTACTGCATCTGTAGTCCAGGTAGCCAGTCGTAGCACGGAGTGCTTGGCCAAGTGCGGTACAGCGGAAAGTCCCACAATACTTCATGGTGGAGTACTTCACTGCAAACCAAACTATGAGCAAGAACGTGAAGAACTTAGACAAAAAGCGCACAAGAAAGGGTATACCATCTAATGGTCACTGACAGTCACACACACAAAAAAAACACACATTAGCGAGAGTAAGCAAGATTCACGGAGTCACAAGGAGTTTCCTATTTGCACCAAGTTCTATGTGCCTGAATGATGATGATGAAAAACTTTATTTATCCCTCTTTAAAGGGAAGGGGGCAATGGAATAGAGGGCGGGGGAGGAACTACTTGAAGTAGGCCTCCTTTATCCTCTCAGCCCACTCCAGGATGGCTTCCTGAAGATCGGGCCTGGAGCTGCGCAAGGCAGCCTCCCACTGCTCCTCACTAGATATTAATTGCTTGAGGAAAGGGGGAAGGGGGTGCTTAGGGCACCCTCACATGATGTGGTTTAAGTCTGCTTTGGGAGAGACACAGAATTTACAAGAGGGAGTCTTTTTGGAAGTTCGATTTCCTTGTTACCGACTGCAACGGATGACGGACTAACAAACTTGCCCTTTCATCGATATTGCATTTGGAATGCTTCGGATATTCTACGGAGAGCCTGCGCTTCATGTGTGTCTAGTGTCCTAGCTCTTCATGTCACGTCTTTCACGCAGGGGTGGCGGTGACGTTACAGGCAGCTGTAGCCTGGCAGACGAGGTCGGCAAATGCAGCACCTCTTTTGCCTCTTTCTCTTTATACATTTCAGCACAAGATGACTGAGAGTCCACTGCCTCGAAGAGACACAAGAAGGGGCAGTATACTATACTTCTCTTCGAATCATTCTCTTCTCTTCGCAAACGCCAGACCTAGGACGCAATCCTGTGGAAATCCTCTTCTCCTCTCATGGCATCAAATAACGTTTCGCTCCGCAGTGTAATGCCAGCAGGACGATATAAAGTGTTTCGCGTTGCCCATGTCGCGCGGGGTCTGCAAAACGAGGAAAGGGCGTGTTCACTGTGTTTAGGGAACGACCTTACGTGTACGCTGAATCCGTTCACATTCCAAAAAGAAGCGCGACCTCAGAGCGTGTTAGAGTCTTGATCACGCAGGGTACATGCTGCGGCATCTAATGTTATCGAAAACGACATTGACTGGCCTTCCTGGCTAGTTGAGAATTTTGAGGCCGTTTCACTTCTGCGGAGCCTCCTAGCGCTGAACGTGCGATATAATCAGCTTCCCTAACGCGACAGCCCACGTCGCAGAAAATCCGGTGTCGGCGTCGGACGTCGTTTCGACAAAACGATTGTGGAACTACGCATACCCAGGCCCTCCATGTAAAGCGAGGAACCGAATGAAATCATTGAACTTTTCAAGCTAAAATACATAGAAAAATCGCAAACTGCGACTTTTACACTCAACCTACGGAAGTGATAGCTCTCGGATTGTAATTTGACTACACGAGAAAACATAATTCTGTTTTGCGAAATCTCAAAGAAACCGATTTTCCAGCGTTTCTACAATTCACAGACCGGCCGCTGCGTCCGCCATTTGCGCGCGCCGGCGCGCGGGTGTCTCGGGGGCCACGGAGTGGCGCACACGGTTCCTTGCAATACCTCCAGCTGGCGCTCGTCTCCACCCCATCGCCGCCCACGCAAGAGGCCACGTTTCTACCACAAAGCCTGGGTTCGTGCACAGCGTTTGCAGCCATCGTTTCCCGGTAAACATTACAGTTAGATACGCTGCTTTTGCCATGAAGCGTGAGGAGAAGTAAGGGATCTTTCAATGCTATCGCATTCCACTCTTAAAGGCCAAGCTTAAGCGTACTCCAAATTTTATTTCTGCAAGGACCAGCATGTCAAGGCATCCACTCAAATTTGACCGAAAATTCTTTGTTTTTGGGGTCTTTCAAAATGTCTAGAGATTGTCGACAGATCTTGTTCGACGATAATGCACGCGACCACTGCCAAAGTGCACACCTTGCCGCACCTTGTCATAGAACCGGCTGGTCGAGAACAACCCATTATTCTTCGGCAGTTTCGTCCCGACGTGGGAGCGGCTTGCGTCGGGCTAGGAATCTAGCGTGGCCTGAAGGACCTCAATTATGTTTTTCACACTATACCAACCCTCGTCTGCATGACGAAATGTGATTGCAACGTCAAATTTTGCAGGCTTCCGGCAAACGCAGGCTTTAATAAAAGACAGGAATTACGAGGGCGGTAGACGAGGGAGGCGCAGATAAATTTTTACAGGCCTTAGATCGCTCAGGTTTAGCGAGACGTCGGCGTACAATACGTTGCCACATTTCCTTCACATATTGACGAAGCTGACGTGGCAGGGAATTGAACCTCTTAACATCGCACTCAGCTGCAACGCGACGTATCGACTCAACTGCTGCTGTAGGAGCTTTCCAGGAAATATAGTTTTACCTAGACAATGTAGTCACACCACACGCATTCTTCTTCCATTAAACGCTTCTTGATTAAGCACGGGGGCTATTGTTTAGAGGCACTCACAGATACAGCGGAGAGCACAGATAAAATGTAAAACGCTATTCTTTTTTGTGCTTTAATATGATATCGCGAAATACGAACGATACGGTCGCGTCGGCACCTAGCCTCGTTACGGTAGAATGTGAGTTTCTATCGCTGCCACGGATCAATAATGCACTAAAAGAGGCGAGTGGATGCCAGATAAAAGGGGTCGGATGATAAGAAGCGCCACAGAGGCGACTACAACAGCGACTAAGCAGTGCCTGTGTGGGTCACTCTCTGGTACCTCGTTGCGCGAGCTGTAAGCAGCGGATATGGGTACCTTCAACACTGTCGCCATCCGTTTGCTTATCTTTTTCACACTGACTGCAAGTACTCTTAGAAAAGCAGAAGATGAACTGACACTGCAAGCCCATCTGACTCCCGTAAGCTAAACGTTCGTACTGGTTATCCTAAAGAACAATATAGTTTGAATGGCAAATGATGACGTGCATCGCTCACAATTTGAATTGTTGAATACTGCCTGCTAGAGTTGTCAAGCATGCACTAATGAATGCACACAGGAAGAAATTGCCCTGCTGGACCATTTGGAATGACGCCTTTCGATGTTTACAGTTTCGAGTTTACGTTTATTTGTTGCTTTCGGAATGTTCAAGAAGGCCAGAAGTAATATTTTTAGACCAACTGACTCCGTTTTAAAATGCGATGGCGTGTTCGGGGTAAGGGGGACAGGTGATATTCGAAGAAAAGCTCGTGTGTATTGTACGTGCAATTAAAAAATTACTGCAGGAGCTTGAAATTTTCTGCAACAGAGATTTTTGTGTGCTCAAAGGCACATTACTACTGTCATCTCCAGAGAAACAGTCTGAGGCTATCGCTTTCGAATGCTTGTAGCTCTCTTTCCATACTTCCAAAATCAGTGCCTTATTCTGTGAAAGGCATAAATTCATCACAGTTCACTTTCAAGGACATAAAGAAAGCATCGAGTGATCAATCTTGTATGTGACGAGGAAAATGCCTGCACGCAGTGCGAGCTCATCAAGTACCACGGCTACCCCTGTGAGCTCAGCTATGCGACCACGGATGACGGGTACGTGCTCGAGGTGGACCACGTCCCTCACGGTCGCGAGGGTAGCCCTTCCGCCGCAGGCGGCCAGAGGACGCCTCGCTACCCTGTCCTTTTGGTGCCCTCCTTCACCTGCGCTTCGGACATGTGGTTCCTGAATTACCCTTCGCAAAGCCCTGGCAAGTGCTGAAACAATGTGTTTGATTGTTCAAACAAATGTAGGATGTGTGTCCCAATGCAGAGATTACAAAGAAGCGAGCCTCTAATAGAAGCATGACGCCGCACGTTTGCGTATACGAAAAATTTGTCATAACCGTGCACAGGGAACTTCTTCCAGCTGAGAAAGGCAGACGTCGATTTCTTTAAACACAGTTGTAAAATGTAGCAAAATGCTACCTTTACCTCGGGAATATAAACGGTACCAGCTCAAGAAGCCAGCCATGCAGTGGACAGGTGGTTTACTCTCTGTGACCAATGAAAAATGTTAACGCAGCGGTGGCTCATAGAGAACAGCATGACGCACTTGCGCTTCGTTGTTCCGGGTGCCACCAAGAAAGAATTTTCTTAGAGATGTGGAGACCACAGCGCGAGCAAAAAAAGATCCTAATTTATGCACAAACTAGCCCCGGGGCGCCACCCACTGGAAGGACTTGGTCGTGGGTGGAGACCCCAGTCTGGGGCCTCATGTCAACCAACGCACTCTCCTGACCCTAGTGTCGATGTTGGAAAGCAAAACTTCTAACTGTTGGGCGTTGAATGGGGGTTAAGGAAGCTCACAGTAGAACGATGTAGTCTGAGATGGAACCACGAGAGAAGTTCCACTGATATTCTGTCGAAGGCACCTCTTTGCCAGCACCCCCTAGGCTATACCGCACTCACTCATTCTCCTGCTGCGACAAAGTTTGGGCTCACCGAGTGGCCGAACGCAACCATTCGACGCCGCTGTAGTTACGTGATTGGAAAACGTTGATTTTGACAACCTCGGCCTTCGGTCGTTTAATGTCGCAATGCTCGGCAGAGGGTGGCGGAGCCGCAACACTGAATCACACGTATTCGATTCGCATTCGCAAACGCCGGCCATCAGGTATGACATTGCGTACAGGAGTTCGCCTGTACTGCTGTAGTGTGAGATTCAAACCCGCTATACACCTGTACCCCGAGACCAGCGATCTATACCTAAGCCACTAACCTCACTCTCACCATTATGATGTGTCAGCAGCTCCTCATCTTACGAAGCATTAGGCGCGTGTTGGAGCTTCGAGGGCTAGGGTGATCGCAAGGAAAATACTTGAGCCAACGTATCTGCCATCGTATTTTTCATGAGCGGGAGTGGTGGCTAGTCTTGTTTTCCAAAGAGGACAAAGCGTAAGTAACTGCAAAGAGAGTAATTTGTAGTGATACAAATTACTCTCTTGTGCCACTGTGCCACAAATTCTATAAATTTTCATGTCTGCCTCTAATTCGCGTTCTGGGTAGATTCAGCTGTATTTTTCTTCTTGCGATGTACATTTCTGCCGGTAGCTCGAAGGTTCAGAATTGAGAGGTCAAAACGTGAAGACGCGGTGTCGGTGTCGTGGTTTCGGAGTAGGTATCATTTACCGCGTATCTTCGAGCAACCGTCAACCTCCGTTATACGATTGCGATATTATAGACCCGTTCAGATGAATACAGAACCGCATCTTTTTTTAGTGCTAATATCAGTGGGTTCATTCTGGCGCAAACTGCGACATTTTAACATGCAGCCCAGAATCAAAGAAACCGATGTCTTTTGACAGACGGCCAAGAAGAAGTAAAAAATGTGGCTGCTTCTAGACACAGGCTCCTCTTTCTCTTGTCGTGCGAAGTGTATCAAGAATAAAGCCTATTGTTACAATTGTCTGTATTTCGCGACTGCCGCAAAAACAGACTAATGTTGTTCTTCCTTATGTACTTTGGTGTTCGTATCAGCAGTCGCGTCTACGAAGCTGTCAACCTCTTTTTTTTGACGATTTCCTGTACTCCTCCCTGTATACTTGCTATTTATGAAAATCTGTATGTCTCTCTTTATAGTTTTCTCTATATCTTCGTTTACTGTTTCGCGGTACTTCGCAAATGCTCGCGCCTTCTCGCGTCTATATAGTGTTTTTCAGTGTACTTTGCATTTTTATTCCAACTATGACTTTAGACTTGCTCTAGTCACCGCCGCTAATGGCACCAACACGTTCGGCAACATTACAAAAAAATAGCACAACCGAAAATGTCACCATTTCTCACTTTTTCTTTTCGGCAGGTTTCCTGCTAGCGGACAGCGGCTTTGACGTGTGGTCCATGAATTCGAGGGAAGCTAAGCCGTACTCTAACCACACGAAGCTGTCTCAGGGTGACGGCAAGTACTGGCGTTGGAGGTAAGCCGGTATACGAATAACGCTAGAAAAAAGGCGTGAAGACCAGCAACAGATACTTGTCAAGTATCCGCTTTACGTACTGGTTCTGTCAGTGTTAAGGAACGGAAGCATGGTGTTCAAGCATGAAAATGAATAGCTCTTGAAGCCACTGCAATTAAAATTTGGTCTTGGCTAATACTTTCCTGTTAGGATCATAGCACCATGAATTCGGGGTTTCATTCGTCTTGCATGAGCTTGAAGGCAGTGGGGTGTTGGGCTACTGCTACTGTGGAAAGGAGAAATGGCCAGCCGAAAGCTGTTCGAGCTAAGCCTCCAACTCCAGCCTTCCAGTTAAATGGCTACCGTACGATGGTCGCAGGAACCGGAAATGGCAAAGGCAAACGCACATTTACAGGACGTTTAAGTGATTGTTCAACCTTGCTTGGGAACTCCCATGGCGACTCTGATGCTTTGACAGTAATTATTCTAGAAATCGTCATACACTGCTGAAAATGTAGATGCCAAGAAGCGAATAATAAGCATTCTCGATGGCTGAATGAAACAAGCGAAAAAAAGAAATACGAGAAAAATTGTACTCGTGCGTGATGTACATGTGCACGTGATTAGCCTATCTCGGCATCCTTTTTCGCACCATTAGGCGCAACCACTGGGTTCTTTGCGGGTTCTGTTTCCGTCGGACGTTTCGATAACAGCGGTAAACGTTTCCCCACGATTGCAGCTTCGACGAGATCGGGCGCTACGACGTAGCGGCGTGCGTGGACCACGTCCTCAAGGCCACCGGTGCTCCCAAGCTCACGATAATGGCACTGTCCCAAGGTGTGGCCATAACCCTGGTATTCCTGTCCACGCGCCCTGAGTACAACGAAAAGGTGACCGGCTGTCGGAACACGCCCAAGAGACTCTTTGGCCCCAGTTTCGCGTGAAGTGTTTTCGAGAATGCCAGTTTGATAGCAACGCTTAAATAGGCTGTAGCTCCCATTGACGGGATTGTAGGACCAACGCTTCAGCAGCTCCCCTTTTGCTTTTTATTCGGTAGTAGAGGATACGCCAAGTTTCCTCTACATTGTAGAACACTTGGTGTCTCCTAAGAGGCATGGTAACTCATTTTGCAACTGCTACTAATTCACTAATGAGATCGACCCTACGAAGCTGAAGATGGAGAAGTAACGGCCCCAAAACTAAATATACAAGAAGGTTGCGAGCATTTATTTTCTTTGTAACATAAGTACAAAATGTCCCGCGCTTTATAAAAAAAATAATTTTTGCAGCGATGATTATTACAGTGAGTTAAAGATAACACAGATATCACGGAAAAAATATTAGGGTAATAGGTATGACAGTAATTTTAACAGTAATATCAATTTTATTGTGATAAACGTTTTAGAACCTAGTTCAAGCGCCAAACGTTTGTTTTCCGTTCACGGGAGGACGTTTTCAATGAAGTTCGGGAAAAGCGGTTGTTTTCCATCGGTACTGTTTCTTTCACCGTTTGTGGCATTAGTGACCACGAAACCTCGATTGACAAAAAAGATGATCGCATGCTGGGTTACGGGCTAGTTTGCCTCGGCTCAACTGCTGAGAAGTTTCCGCTGACCGTCGGTTGCTTTTATTGACCTGCAAGTTTGTGTTAGTTTTCACCAATCAAAAAACATTCTGCTACGTCCGCTCTGCGAATGTGGGCATTTCTTGTTTCACGCCCAGGTCGACCTTGTGATCGCGTATGGTCCCGTGGCGAACATCACACATTCGGGGCGACCTTTTTCCCTGGCGATGCCCCTCCTTCCCCCTGTGCTTGTGAGTGTCCTTTTGGGGATATGAGTTACTTGTTTGTCAGAAATATGCTGAATCATCGAACGTTGCCTGTTCTCTACAACAATGCTAATTTATACTTCTATAAGCGCTGCTTAAGTTCTTCAGCATTTTGACTACATCTGATTATCAGTATGGTAGACTTCATTTTCTTCCACAGGCTCAGCCTGACGGTAGAATGAATGAATGAATGAATGAATGAATGAATGAATGAATGAATGAATGAATGAATGAATGAAATTATATTTTCTATCCTAGGGGGGTGGCAAAGGAGAGCGCTCTACGAATTCGCGAAAGAGACGGGAATCCTACGAATGATTTCATACCGCTTGGCTGGCTGGCCTCTTGCCTCTTCTTTCCTGCTCTCGTTATCTCAGTTATGCTACACCTTTTATTTGTTCTTACATTAGACTCCTTAGACCCAATTCTGAGTGAGCAATCTTGAAGAGTAAATGGTTCATTACTTTTAATCAGCTGGTCGTGTGGGCCACGAATCCTGTCGGTGGCTTTAATCAATTTGTTGTGGAAAATGCAGAAGCTTATGGTTCAGTTGCCTGAATTTGCAATAAATAAATAAATAAATAAATAAATAAATAAATAAATAAATAAATGTTATCTGCTGAACTGATAATTCAGTGCAATCACCTATTACTAATCAATCAATCAATCAATCAATCAATCAATCAATCAATCAATCAATCAATCAATCAATCAATCAATCAATCAATCAATCAATCAACCAACCAACCAACCAATCAATCAATCAATCAATCAATCAATCAATCAATCAATCAATCAATCAATCAATGTTATCTGCTGAACTGATAATTCAGTGCAATCACCTATTACTCTTCTATGCCGTGCATGCCAGGACTGCGATACCGACATGAAGGCAAGCCTTCCGACTTGAGCAGTGTATTAAAATGAGCAGTAGCAGACAGCAGTTATGTGTTACATTCGGATAAGCACTGGGACACTAAACCTAACCCGACGGCCTGTTGCTCTTTTTCGCAGTTCGCCCTCGACCCCTCGGGCAGGGGAGCTTATGTTGGAGTAAGTGGCGGTGTGAAGCGGTTTCTCTCAAAAATTTGTGAAGCCGCCACAGGCCGCCTTTGCTCCCCTGTGTTCACCCTAACGCTCTTAAGCAGTCCACTTCAGCTCAATAAGGTAAGCATTGAAACGCACCTCTCGTGAACACTAATAACAGTTTTAGCTTAATTTGCATGACGCATAAAACATTACGCGACGTATCATGGTTTCTGCGCTTGCAACTCTTTCTGCAGGACCATGGTAGATATCCCGAGAATGTTAACGATTTAACACAGCGTGGTCACGTAGCGTGCTAGAGTGCAGAATCAAAATATTGATACAGTGAAGAATTAAGCTGTGTGTGTCCGAGTCATCAGGCAGTAAGCATCTTTAATTCGTCTCGCGGACCTTAGCAAACACACAAGATTTACCGATACGATTCAGCATTATTGGTGTAAGAAAAGTACGCGGAAGTGTTTGTTTTTTTCGAAGGTGGTGACTGACGCGTCGCTGCAAGTCTGCATGCGATTTGATGTGAGGGGCCTGTGTGATCATTGTCATGCGTCATCCTGCTGAAAAAGCTGTGCTCGTTCTGACTACTTTAAGTCTGTTTTGCCTGTGGGAGTATAGAGTCAGCCTTTGAGTGGTGCGTACTGCGGTGACTGAACATGTTCAAAGAATTTAACATGGGGTCGTGTCTACCCAGCCATTTTTTATTCATTATTATTGGAGCTGTATAATAGCAGAACGCTATAAATAGTCTAATTCTACTTGTGAGGCACGCCGTCCTAAGGCGTTGTGCACTGGCTAAAGTGTTATACCAAAACGTTTGTTATTACGTGTATTGGTTACACGCTACATTGTTGGAGAGCTTGAATGTGCGGTCTTGAGCGATTCTTTAGTGTGATAGGAAGCGCGCCGACGTTTAGCGATAGCTTTCACTGATCTTGTCATGCTCAAAAACTTGTAGGAGGCATCTCATTCTCAATGGTGCCATTTTTTTTCTCAACACTTCAACGTAAACTTGATCAATCGCTTGCCATTTCAGACGCGTATTCCCGTGTACGTCGGCCATTTCCCTATGGGTACGACTGTACAAAACATGCGCCACTACCACCAGGTAAGCTGCCTAGTTCCCCACAATGCTCTTTCTGATGCACGAAGTGCTTTTAGGAGATTCTGTGGGTCTTTTAAAGTGCGGTAACGAAGTAGCGTTAGAATTTCATTTTTGTCGACGCTCCGATTGCAAGTGCCGGTTGAAGCTTTGTCAATGCACTGCATGAGTGCACAGTAAAAAAAAAAAAATTGTCCCATGGCTACCATCTTTACTCTCAATGGGTATGATCGAACTGTAGAGAAGTACAAACGAAGTTTTTTTATTGTTGACGACTTTTTCTGCAAGCATACGAGACGATGGCTGCAACACCTGGCGCGAAACTGCGTCAAAACAACTTTACTAGCAGTTGCGCTTAAACTCTCGTGTCAAATACTTCGATGTGTACCACATGGCGAGAATACAGTTTTGAACGGTGTCTTCTCCAGTGTAAATACAGATCACTGTCCCGTGCAGTAAATAGTATTTACAGCTTACAGGCGTTAGGCATGGATCAAACTAGCACCCTAAAGGGTGCAAATATCTCTGTACTGTGCGACTAGAAGTTCCAGAGCCATCAGCAACGAGTCCTAGGCTGAACAGTCTTGTCATTTTGCGCTTGCCAGACGGAAAACTTCGCATGTGCTATAGTACACTGTTATATATTCCATGAAAGGCCTTCCTGACATTCATGGCAAATTCATTTCTTTGCCATTTAAGGTACTATGATGCACATAGCAATGCGACATCTTCGCAATATCGCCATATTGGAATGCGGCCGATATCACCGGCGACCGAACCCGCCACCTTTTCGAAGCAGCAAAACACCATAGTCGCAGATTCGCAGCAGCTGCCTTTACACTCTAGAAAGCATGGTTTTCGTAGTCCGTGCTAGAACTTATTGCAATAGTGGAAACACATTTTTTTCGCCTTTAGCGAGCAGCATCAGATAAATTCTTGGTCTTTACATCGGAAACCCTACCAAAAGTCTTGGTGAGGTCGTAATCATTGGTGCATTTCCCAGCGCCGAGGAGGAGACAAGAAAGAGAATAGAGAGAACATATGTTCACAGGCTCTGCAAGTAGCTATATGTCCTAACCAACTCGGTCAACAGGATATTGTTTAAAATTATATCATCAAGAACAATTTAAAAGAGCAGTTCCGTCACAACGACTTCGGTGTAGTGCTTTGTCCATGTTGATTGATATTTTCGTGCAATTTCTTTGTCATTGTTCATGGAAGAAAAGGCAAACTGTAGCATACGAAATGCTCGCACTATGCATGGCAACGGTTAAGTAGGAGAACATGGGCTGGTATAGATTACGTCATTGTTAATACGAAAAGTATTCCGAATAGGACAGCTACGGAAATTGAGATACCTCCCACGATGTATTATAGACGCGCTCTCGAAGAGTCTATTTAACGTTGTGTCAATAAAATATCGTAGTTCTGCCAAAGGGAAACCCACTGACAGCAATAGCGAGGAATTAGAATATTACACGTAGTGAGGCGGCTAAATTTATGGTCAGTATAAACTGCCGTAAACATTCACTTCTAGCGAAACACGGGCGTTGTCAAGCGCCGAAAGGCACAAACAGATTTCACGTGATGACCACGATCAGTCGTAGTAACGACTTTTGTAGGATGACGATTACAGACCGTGGGTTCCACGCGCGCACGTTCCAAAGCTACAGTTCCGTGCTGCTGCTCAATTCACCATTTCAAGTGTGCCACGATTCCGAAACTAAGCACACCACGTGACCGCCAACACTGCAAGGCAAGGCGTTTAAAGAAACCAGGCTTCCCGGCTTTTGCGTGCTCGCCCTTGCACCCGCAGCGTATCGCGTGACCTCAAGCAAACTGCTCACGGGCCAAGCGCTATCACCGTACAGCGCACCCGTGATAAAACGCAGAATATGCTAGTGCATGTAGGCACAACAACTGTAAATTATAACGCATCTTGATTATTCAGAGGAATCATACAAAACGTTTACTGGCTTCCCTGAGCAATCGAAGTCAAAAGTGAGCAGCTCTTCAAAGTACCATGCTAGCGTGCACCTTTCAGGTGGTGATAGTCTTTGGTGCTTTGCAAGGGCTGAGTGATTTTGAGATGTCTGCACTCGCGATCGTGGCTCTGGGGCAACGACAGGTCGCCGCTGAACTGCAGGTTGAGGGTTTAATCTTCCTGCCGACAGGGATTTAGGGGGTGGAATGCAAAATTGGTCGTGAACGTAGCTTGAGGTCCCCATGTAGTAAATTCAGGTGACAAAGTTAATTCGCCGCCCTCCTTAGCGTTTCTAGCCCCGCACCAAGGCGCTTTCAGATAACAGAGGACTAAATTACTGAAAGCGTAAATAACTAGTGGACTCGTTTTAAGTGCCAATGGTTTCATCCTTGCGAGTTGTACGTCCTGATAATTCAAAGGCCCGATGTCAGGCGCAGCAAGAAGCAAATGGTAAAATCATGGCCCGCGAGGTCACAGCTCGCTTTATAATTTTAGGCTAACTACGAGTAAGTCGTCGATTAAGAATTCAAGTGTTAAGGTTTACTTTGTGGGAATCAGCTTGATCCCCAGCCCATTTACACCTTTCCTACGGTTTCAGTACTCTCTGAAGACGCAGTGACTTCTTGCGAACGACTTTTTCAGATGTACAAGGCGCAAAACTTTGTCATGTACGACCATGGTACAACGGAAAATCAGCGGCGGTACGGCCAGGTAAGCAACGTAGAATCAGTTCGGGGCTTTCTTTTTAATGTGAAGAGTGCGCGTTTCTTGAAACATTATATATGCCATCCGCAAGTGTTTTCAGGTTGTAGGAGCTGTCATAAACGCTGCCTTTTCTCTCGTGACTCAACTACGCAGCCTGGAGTGTCAAAATGAATTGTGTTTGAAAAGGTAGGATCGTGCGCGGCATCGAATTAGCGTAAATGAAGTAAATATTTTGCATTGCTGGGAACACCATCGCAACTAAATGTAAGGAATTTCACAACGTTACCAGAAAGAAAATGCCAGAGCTACTTGAAACCATCGGAACGAGATTGTATAATTGATAAAACTTTATCTGGATCCTTTTTATTGCAGCGGCTCTCTAACCTTATTAAGTGCATTGTCTCACACCTTGCGACAGAATGCATTGAAGACGAAAACGTAATTAAGATAGCGAAGGTATTGTTTTAAATTAATTAAATTATGGGGTTTTACGTGCCAAAACCACTTCCTGATTATAAGGCACGCCGTAGTGGGGGACTCCGGAAATTTCGACCGCCTGGGGTTCTTTAACGTGCATTTAAATCTAAGTACACGGGTGTTTTCGCATTTTGCCCCCATCTGAATGCGGCCGCCGTGGCCGGGATTCGATCCCGCGACCTCATGCTTAGCAGCCCAACACCATAGCCACTAAGCAACCACGGCGGGTGGTATTGTTTTCCCTTTTTTGTGTTGTGCAGTATAATTTTTTATGTTGTAAAGTAGCGCATCAACTCAGTTTATTTTAAAAATGCTAACAGTTCCTTCACCGCCCGGTTCATAGCCGACCCCCCAGAGTGGGATGCGCCATTTCACTGGGGAACAAGAACAAGAGGTGACAGGCCGATTCAACATATCCAGCTGCAGTGGTGTCATATATGTGATGTCATCATCAGCCTTCTTTTTTTGTCCACTGAAGGGCGAAGGCCTTCCTGTGCGATCTCAAATAACCCCTGTCCTGCGCCAAGTGGTTCCCGCTTGCGCCTGCAAATTTTCTAGTTTCATCACCCCTCCTTGTTTTCTGCCGTCCGCGACTACGCTTCTCTTCTCTTGGCACTGATTATGAAGCTCTAATGGTCTACCGGTTATCCATCCCACGCATTTGCAAATGAAATGCCCACCTATGGTTGACATATGATGAGAGCCGTCTGTGCAAATTGAAAAACGAAGTCGTAGGTGGCTCAGGGTGAAGCCCACTTGCAGATTCCCAACTAGGATTTTCCCCTATCGCTGAAAAAAAATTCCTCAATATACTTCTTCCTTTCATGGATGATGTTTATTCTTGATTTGTTTTGCATATTTAGATAGAAATAAACATTTCTTTCTGGGTATTTGTACATCTTGTCATTAAAGGGTCAAAATTCGTTCACTGCGACACCAAATGGCCGGCGCATCCAGCAACCCAAGCGTCAGCCATGCGACTCTGATCTTGTCCAGTAATTTAGCGCTCCTCCGAATAAATGCAAAAATGTGCCAGCGAGCTCAATTTTCAACCCTTGTGCTCTATAGGGGGTATGGGCCATGTGTTTATTAGATAGCCACAAAAAGATGGCCGGGTTCAGTGTAGTCATGTGTGCCTTGCGTTGACGTTCGCAGGTGGCGCCCCCGGCTTACCCCCTGGAACTTATCACCACCCCCATTGCTGTATTCACATCGGAAGGAGACTTTGTGGCCGATGCTCGCGACGTGGCTGACTTAATGGCGAGACTCGGATCGAGCGTAATTCTCCACCGCGTGGTCCCCGAGAAAAAGTTTGCGCACCTGGACTTTGCATTGGGATACAATGCCAAGGAATTCTTGCACAATATCGCCATCGACGTCATCCGACAGCATGCGACACGGAGGCCGTGAAAACTGCTGCCTTGAAAACGTAACATTAGCTTCCCTATGCCACCTTTGAGAGAGCGCTATAATTTGTGGTAAGGATATAAAAATAGCAACATGCTCGGTTCTTCGAGTATAGCGGTGTACAGAAACGCGGTACTTCTTTTTGCAGACCGTTAACTTTCAGTTTACAAGAGACTATTCAAGGCACTATTCTAGACACTGTTGTACCAGATACTACAACACAAAAAGATAAATATCCTGATGGAGGTACCTAAAGTATGACATTACTTAATACTTGACATATCAATCGTACACTGAAAACATTGTGACGGATGAGAGACTGGCACCCTGTTTTAGGTGTGTCGCTACATATCTGCAGCTGCAAATATGCCGAATAAAATTTTAATACTGTTGTGTAACTGTGTGAGTGATTCAGTAGGTTCTGGACGAAGGGAGTTCTCTTTGGCGTCTTGGTACCTGGTCTCGTTCCTGACCATAACACGGTGTTCATCATGGCGATGGCGTGAGCATGTCGCAATTACAGTGACTTGGCAGATTGTAGCGACCGCGAATGAAGCTGGCAAGAAAACTGAAATGAGCCACGGAGGAGTATCTATGGAGAGAGGGAATCCTTGCAATATTGTAGAATTTTTTTTTTTGCTCTAGCCCTGATGCATTCTCGGTTGCACTGAACTTACTGTGTGCGTAAGTCCACGCTGACTAAAAAGCCTCGCGGTTTCAACAGTGTGGTACCAATGCCGATAGTATTAAATTTTGCGTTGTCTTGCGAGGAAGAAAATTATTACGGTAGAACAGATATTTTGAACGGCCTACATCAATGCGAATATCATTAGAGCAGTGTAGAGACACACAGTATTCCTATAGTGGCATTTATTTAACAGGTGAAGTGGCATTTCTGAGACATTCCTTATATGCCACATACTCGAATATCGCCACACTTTGCTATGGCACACGCTTGTGAAGGCCAAAGACAAATTAAATAAGTGTTTTTACGTGCCGGAGCCACTTTCTGATTATGAGGCACATCGTAGTGGGGGACTCCAGAAATTTAGACCACCTGGGGTCCTTTAACGTGCACTTCAATCTAAGTGCACGGGTGTTTCCGCCTTTCGCCCCCATCGAAATGCGGCCGCCGTGTTCGGGATTCGATTCCGCGACCTCTTGTTCAGAGGCCCAATACCATAGCCACTAAGCAACAACGGCGGGTTCGCTTATGAAGGTCACTCATTTGCGGGAGGGGGGGGGGGGGGGGGGGCAAAACGAGGGCTCTTTGACGCAGACGCAATGACAATGGAATGACGAAGAATGAGCAATATTGACGGGACGACAAATATGGTTCAAGAACTGCGGCACGATGACAATGTGACGTCGATTATCAAAATGCGACCGTGATGTAACGACAAGGGCCAGCCGACGGGACGGGGACAATGACACGACAAAACTGTACTCAGATGATGGCGGAACGATCACGGCACGACGACAGCCAGGTGAAGAAGCTGGAATGTCGACGATGGCGCGACCGGCGGTAAGACAACGGATGCACGATAGCATCCGGCTGACGAAGGCGCAATGGCGACAATGGCATACCAACGGCGGCATGATCGCGATTCAATGACGAAAACACGATTACGATAGAATACACTATAACAGCATCTGGATCTCTCAGGTGTAGTGAGACGTCGGCGTGCCAATGGGTTTCCACATTTTCTCCACGTAGCGACGGAGCCGACGTCGGGAGGGAGTCGAACCTCTCTACTAAGCTGCAACACGACATATCGATTCAGTTGCCATGGTGGGAGATTTCAGGGAATGCAGTTTTACTTAGACAATGCGGCCACACCAACACGCATTTTTGTTGCATTCAATGCTTACTGATTAAGCACAGGGGCTATTGCTTTGAAGTAGCCACAGACACAACAGTCAGTCCAGACCACACGTATAGAACGCATTTTCTCCACGCAGTGACGGAGCCGACGTTGGCAGGGAGTCGAACCTCTTTACTCAGCTGCAACACGACATATCGATTCAGTTGCCATGGTGGGAGATTTCAGGGAAAGCAGTTTTACATAGACAATGTGGCCGCACCACACGCATTTTTTTACCTTCAATGCTTCCTGATTAGGCACAGGGGCTATTGTTTTGAGGTAGTCACCGATGCAAAACAGTCAGTCCAGACCACACGTATAAAAGACTATTGTATTTTCGTGCTTGATGGTTCAGCGAAATGCGAGCGATCCGCTCGCGTCGGCGTCCAGCCTTCTTCCTGTAGAATGGGAGTTTATGTCGCTGCCAAGTTTCAATAATACATTAAAAAAGGGCGACCGGATGCCCGATAATGGGGGTCGGATGATAGGAAGTGCCCAACGGCGTCTAGAAAAGCGGCTCGGCAGTGCCTGTGTGCGCCACTCTCCGGTACCTCGTCGCGCGAGCTGTAAGCAGCGGAGATGGGTACCTTCAACACAGTCGCCGGCCATTTGCTTATCTTTTTCACACTGACTGCAAGTCCTCTTGGAGAAGCAGCTGATGAACTGACACTGCAAGCCCACCTGACTCCCGTAAGTTAAGCGTTCGTCTTGATCACTGTAAGGAAGATAATAGTTTGAACGGCAAATGATTACGTGCAACGCTGAAAATTTGAGTTCTTGAACAGTGCCTGCTAGATTTGTCAAGCATGCACAAATGAATGCACCCGAGGGCAAATTTATCTGCTCGACATCTTGGAATGGTGCCTTTCGATGTTTTCCGTGGAACGTTTATTTGTTGGTTTCGGAATGTTCAAGAAAGTCAGAAGTAATCTTTTTAGGCGAACTGACTCCGTTTTAATATGTGGTGGCGTGTTCGCGGTAAGGGTGACATGTGATATGCGAAGGAACGCTTCTGTGTATTCTATTTGCACTTTAAAGAAATTTACTGCAGTAGCTTGCCATTTTCTGCAACAGATATTTGCGGACTCAAAATGACATTATTATTGGCACCTTAAGAGAAACACCCTTAGGCTTTCGTCATACATCTAAAGGCAGTGTTTGGGAAAAGAAATATTCATCACAGTTCACGTTCAAGGACATGAAGAAAGCATCGAGGCATCAGTCATCTCGTCCCTGACGAGGCAAATTCCTGCACGCAGTGCGAGCTCATCAAGTACCACGGCTACCCCTGTGAGCTCAGCTATGCGACCACGGATGACGGGTACGTGCTCGAGGTCGACCACGTCCCTCACGGTCGCGAGGGTAGCCCTTCTACTGCAGGCGACCAGAGGACGCCTCGCTACCCTGTCCTTTTGGTGCCCGCCTTCACCAGCGCTTCGGACATGTGGTTCCTGAATTACCCTTCGCAAAGCCCTGGCAAGTGCTGCAGCAATGTGTTTGAGTGCTCAAACAATTGTAGGATGTGTGTCCCAATGCAGAGATTAGAAAGAAGTGAATCTCCAATAGAAGTATAATGCCACACGCTTGCGTAGACCAGAAATCAATGTCAAAACTGTGTAGAGGGCCCATCTTCGAGCTGAGAATCCCAGACGTCAATTTCCAGAAACGCATTGGGACATTGCGGCGAAATATTATGTTAACTTCGGTAATACAAACGCTATCAGAACAAGAAGAGCCTGCCCACGCGGAAGACAGGTCGTTTAATCGCTGTGGCCAATGAAAACTATTCATACAGTGGTGGCTTCTGGAAAAAAGCGTGATCCACGCCCCCTTCGTTGTTCCATGCGTCGTAAACAAATGAGAAATGCGGAAACTATCACACGAGAAAGAAAACATAATTTATGCACAAACTAGCCGCTGCCGGGAGGCCTCAGTCGTGGGTGGAGACCACAGTCCGGGGCCCTATGAGCTACAGTCATCCAACGCTCTCTCCTGACCCTATAGTCGATGCCGGAAAGCAAAACTTCAAACTGTTGGGCATTGGATTGGGGTTAAATCAGCTCACAGTAGAACGAGGTACTCTGAGAAGGAACTGCGAGAGAGGTTAAGCTGATGATTTGTTAATAGCACCTCGTCACCGGCTCCCCCGCAGTCACTCATTCTCTTTCTGCTACGAAGTCTGGGTTCACCAAGCGCCCGAACATAACAGTTTGACGACACAAGTTGCGTGACTGGAGTACGTCGTTTCTGAGAACCTCGTCTTTTGGTCGGTTAATGTCGCAGTGCGTGGCGGGGAGTGGTGGAGGCGCAAAACTGAACGACACGTTTTTGATTCAGACTCACAAACATCGGCCATCAGGTATGACATTGCGTGCAAGAGTTTGTACGTACTGCTGCAGCGTGAGATGGAAACCCGCTATACATGTGTACACCGAGACCAGCCATCTATACCTAAGCTAATAACCTCACTGTCCCCGTTATGATAACCAAGCAGCTCTTAATGTTACGAAACATTTGGCGAATGCCGCATCTTGAAGAGCTAGGGTGAAAGCAGCGAGAATACTTGAGCTAACGTATCTACCGTCGTATTTATTATGAGCTGGGGCGGCGTCTAGTCATGTCTTCCAAGTAGGACAACGCGTAAGCGACTGCAAATAATAACTTGTAGCGGTAAAAATCATAACAGTGCCACAAATTCTACAATTTTTCATGTCTGCCTGTAATTCATTCTCGGCAGATGCAGGTGCATTTTTCTTCTTGCGATCTACATTTCTGCTGGTAGCCTGAAGGCATAGAACTCAATGTAGAATATGTGAAGACGCGGCCTCGATGTCGCGATTTCGGAGTAAGTATTGCTTGCCGCGTACTTTCGAGCAAGCTTCGTGCTGTTTTCGAGCAAGCCTCAGCCTCCACTGTACCATCGCGATATTATAAAGCAGTTCTGATGAGTACGGCACCGCATCCTCTTGCGCTATTGACCCTTGCTTCATTTTGGATTAAACTGCTGACGTCTTTAACACGCAGCGTTGAATCAAACAAACCGATGTCTTTAGACGCAGCACAAAAGAGATGTCAAAATCGCGGCTGCTTCTATACATAAGCTGGTCTTTCTTTTTTTGTGCTAATTGTAGTTATCTAGACTAGAGCCCTGTTGTTGCATTTGTCGGTATTTCTTGAATGTCCCAGAAGAGGAGTTATGTCTTATGTACTTATGTGTTTGCCTATCATCCGTCTCCTTTGGGGAACTGTGAACTTTTTTTGCGTGTTGTTGTGTGCTCTGTATATTGCCTAATTGTGAAAGTGTATGTCTCTCCTCACAGTTTTCTCTAAGCCTTCTTTAACTGTTTTCAGTGCTTCGCAAATGTTTGTGCTCTTTGGTGTTCGTAAGTGTTTCCATTTACTTTGTGTTTCGATTCCTACTTTGACTTTAGACTTGGTCTATTGGTCCTGTCGGCACCACTTAATGGCACTAACACCTTCGTTCACTTCCCAAAAAATAGTATAACCTAAAACGTAACCATTCGCGACTTTTTGTTTTCGACAGGTTTCCTGCTAGCGGACAGGGGCTTTGACGTGTGGTGCATGAATTCGAGGGAAGCTAAGCCGTACTCTAACCACACAACGCTCTCTCAGGATGACCGCAAGTACTGGCGTTGGAGGTAAGCCAGTGTACCAAGCACACACGAAAAAAGTTGTGAAGATCTCGAACTGGTACTTGTCGAGTATTCGCTTCCCATACAGCTTCTGTCAGTGTTAAGAAACGGAAGTCTGGTGTTCTAGCATGAAAATGAATAGCTCTTGAAACCAGTGCAATTAAAATTTGGTCTTGGCTACTACTTTCCTGATAGGACCATAGCACCATGTCATTCGATGGCTCATTCGTCTCGCATGAGCTTGAACGCAGGGGGTGCTGGACTACGGCTACCGTGGAAAGGTGAAATGGCCAGCCGAAAGCCTTTTGAGCTAAGCCTCCAGTTCCAGCCTTCCAGTTAAATGGCTGCCATACGATGGTCGCAGGAACCGGAACTGGCAAAGGCAAACGCACATTTACAGGACGTTTAAGTGATTGTTCAACCTTGCTTGGGAACTCCCATGGTCACTCTTATGCTTTGCCAGTAGTTATTCTACACCCGGGTAGTTGGTGAAGTATGGGAGAGGCCTTTGCTCTGCGGTGGGCGTGACCAGGCTGATGATGATGAGGATGATTCTAGAAATGGCCATACACTGCTGAAAATTTATTTGTCAAGAAGCGAATAATAAGCACTATCGATGGCAGAATGAAACAAACGAAAAAAAATACGATAAAAATTGCACTCGCGCGTGATGCACGTGTGCACTTGATTATTGTATGTCGACATCCTGTGCCGCACCATTAGGCGCAACCACTGTGTTCTGTGCGGGTTCTGTTTCCGTCGGATGTTTCGATAAGAGCACTAAATGTTCCCTCACGATTGCAGCTTCGACGAGATCGGGCGCTACGACGTGGCGGCGTGCGTGGACCACGTCCTCAAGGCCACCGGTGCTCCCAAGCTCACGATAATGGCACTGTCCCAAGGTGTGGCCATAACCCTGGTCTTCCTGTCCACGCGCCCTGAGTACAACGGAAAGGTGACTGGCTCTCGCAAATACACCGAAGACAGGCTTTAGCGCCTGTTTCGCATGAAGCCTTCTCAAGATTACCAGTTCAATAGCCACGCCTAAGTAGGTGGTTAGCTTCCCGTGACGGGATTGTGGGACCAACAATTCAACAACACCTTTTCTTTTTTATTCACGAGTAACCACTGCGCCATGTTTGCTTTGCCTTCCTGAGTGTTTGCTGTCTCCGAAGGGGTACGGTAACTCATTTGGAAGACTCACGAATTCACGAATGAGTTCTGACCTATGAAGGTGAAAATGGAAAAGAGGTTACACTCTCAAATCTATGTAAATATATATATATATATATATATATATATATATATATATATATATATATATATATATATATATATATATGTATAAAGGTTGTGAGCCTTTGTTTTGCTTGTAACGTCTACAAACTGTCCGACGCTTTATGAACAACGAACGTTTGTGTCTGCATGATTAGTATCGGGACTTAAAGACAGCACACATAAATAGGCAATTAAAGGAAAAAAGATTTCAACCATAATATTGCTTTTATTCTGATAAATGTTTTAGAACCTAGTTCAAGGACCAAAGTTTTGTCTTCCGATAACTGAAGGACTTTGTGAGTGAAATTCGGGAGGAGTGGAGGTTTTCCTTCGACACTGTTTCTTCCTCATTTTTTGTGGTATTAGAAGACGTGACCCCTTGAGAAAGAAAAAAAATGGTCTCCAATTCACGCTGCGAAAGTGGTTGGACAACGAAGCTGTAAGCAACCAGTACGAGAACCCATTGCGACGTATAGGGTGAAATTTGTCACGTGGCAATATTCCCATGTAATTCAACTGATTATCCACCTAAGACGTTTCGACGGCTTGCGACTTGGCTTGCGCCGCTGCTTCGTCCACCTACAGAGAGTGAACCAGAGAGAAGGGAAATTCGCCACGTCTCGTAAGCACGCTACTTTTCAGGAGACCTAACTATATGTGGCCTTCCCGCATCACCGTCACAACACAAATCAGTTGCTAGGCGGGTTTTTCTTTTACTTATGAAAGTGTAGTTACGTCGCCCCCTGTCTCGTATGCTATAGTCTGTCTGCCGTCGCAAGAGTAATCTTAACCGGGAAATGTATGCAGGGTGCGCTACGTGCTTCGCATTGCATGTAGGCGCAGAAGCGCTTTATCATCAAGTATGTGGTTCGGATGCTTGTTTTGAGCTTGTTCTCTATCGAAACGTGTGCTGTTCTCTGTGTTGTATGCGCGATTCCCAAGAATTTATGCATTGCTCGCTTCACTCTGCTGAGCGCTTGTAGCCTCTGCCTTACGGGTGCGTGAACCATTGCATTTGGGGGTATGAGCACAGAGGATGGTAGTTTTCTGCCGATGTTACGCCACGAAGAAATCGCAGCATCCTCGGCATACACAGCTTCTCTGTAAAGGAATTATCGCATGTTCATTAACGGCTTAGTTTGCCTCGGCTCAACTACAGAGAAGCTTCCGCTGATCGTCGGCAGTCTGAGCGTGAATGTTGCTGTGTTTTTTGGTTTATTCGACCCACAATATTGTGTTCGTTTTCGCCGATCAAGAAATGATGTACTACGTCTGCTCTGCGAATGGGGGCATTTTTTTGTTTTTCGCGCAGGTCGACCTTGTGATCGCGTACGGTCCCGTGGCGAACATCACACATGCGGGTCCGCCATTGTCTGTGGCGGTGCCTCTCCTTCCGCCTGTGCTTGTGAGTGGCCTTTCGAGCAAATGAGTTATTTGTTAGGCGGGAACATGCGGCGTCATCGAGCGTCACCTATACCCCGCAACAATGCTAATTTATGCATACTATATGTGTCCCTCATAGTCTTCATCCTTTTCACTACATGTAATTATCATAATCGTAGACTTCGTCTTTTTCCGTGGGCTCAGCCTGAGGATGGAATGACCGAGTGAAATGACATTTTCTTTGGCGGGGAGGGGGAAAGGGGCGGGTGTGCAGGGCCCTCTACAAATTCGCGGAGGACTAGGGAATCCTACGAATGGTTTGAAACCACTTGGATGGGGTCGACCGTGCCACCTCTCTCGCCCTTTTCCCTTCTCAGTTATGCTACACCTTTTGTTCTTTTTTACACTCGGCTCATCCCTTCAGAGTGAGCCATTCTGACGAATAACTGATTGACCGATTCATTCATTCATTCACCGTGAACCTCAGCGGTGAATTTAATCAATTTGTTGTGGAAAGTGGACATGTTTACATACGAGTTGCTAAATTTACAATCAATCAATCAATCAATCAATCAATCAATCAATCAATCAATCAATCAATCAATCAATCAATCAATCAATCAATCAATCAATCAATCAATAAATAAATCTATGTTATCTGTGGAACTCGGAATTCAATGCAGTCATATATTATTCTTTCTTGCCGTGCATCCCAGGACTGACACCGACACAAAGGCGGGCGTTTCCACGTGAGCAGTGTATCAAAATGATCAGTAACAGACAACAGTTGTGAGTTCGATTCGGATAAGGACTGGTACGCTAATAGGGCAGCATGATCTACTTGGAAGACCCTCCCATTAGATGTCAAGCGCTCTTCTTCTTTAGGTCTCTTCAAGAAAACATTATTCACATTTATACTAGATAGCCAAAATTATCCACGTATCTAAGCTACTCACTCCACTTTCAATAGATGCAGCGCCAATAGTGGCGGCACACAGGAAGGAACACAGACAGGGCAAGGCGCTGTGTTCCTTCCTGTGTGCTGTCACTATTGGCGCTTCATCTATTGAAAGCTATGCACCAACTAGTCCCACAATGTGTTTTACTGCAATTCACCCCTGCTCTTTTCACTTTTCATTTCTCTTTTTTTTTCTAGTTTTTCATTTCTAGCCTTTATAAACATTTTTGGTTTGTTCTGTTGCGAATGCCTCAACCACTGTTCGGATTCTACGACCAGTTATTGAATTTATATTATTGGCAGTTTGTACTACATTTACTTTGCATAGTCTTCCACTTAGTGACCACTACATTGTTGTTTTGCACTGTATGCTTGCACGAATGTATAATCTTCTGACAGGAGGTCCCCTTTCAACTACATGCCCTGGGGACCTCCTTCTGTATACTTATGTAAGCATGTATCCACTTATGAAAGGAATAAACTGAAACTGAAATGGCTAATCCCACAACCGGTTGCTCTCTTGCGCAGTTAGCCCTGGACCCCTTGGGCAGAGGAGCTTACGTTGGAGTGAGTAATCGTGTGAAGCGGGCTCTCTCGCAACTTTGTCAAGCCGCCATTGGTCGCGTGTGCTCTGCTGCGGTCACCGTGACGCTCTTAAGCAGTCCACTCCAGCTCAATAAGGTAACCACCGAAACGCACCACTCGCGATGACAACAGAAAGTTTTAGCTTTGCATGATACATAAAACAATACTTTATACCTGGCACGCTATGGTTTATGTGCATGTGCACCTTTTTGCAGGAGCGTGGTAGATATCCATGGAATGTTAACCATTTAACATAGCGTTCTCATGTACCGTAATAGAGCGTAGAGGAGGAGGAGGAGGAGGAATGAACGTTTGTTGTAAGAAACAGCGAGAAAGTGTCCTTTCTTCGCCCTAGGTGGACGGCTCTCTTAGTCCAGAAAGCCGTTGGCTAATGCTGCAGCCCGGGCCCGGTCCACCAGACTTCACTGATCTTCCAGGCTCTGTGCCTTTAACATTGCCTCCCACGTTTCTTCGATCGCTTGTAGCTGTTCTGAAGCATCATCTTCACTGTTTTTCTCGCGGTGCGGGCACACCAACACCATGTGTGGGAGCGTGTCTGGTACGTCACAATACCGGCATAGGTATGACAATTTGGTGGGGTGCATTCGGTGCATGATAATTCCATGTACCAACGTATTTGTTTGTAGTCTGCGGAGGGCGGTGGCTTCTTCCTTGCTTGTCAAAATATTTATACAGTGAAGAATAAGGCCGTATGTGTCGGAGTCACCAGGCTGCAAGGTTCTTTGGTCATCTCGTGGACCTTGGCTGCGGAAGCACAATATTTACGATTACAGTTCCGCGTTTTCCGCGAATGATGAGTACGTTGAAGTATTTTTTTTTCGGAATTCGCATTTACCTGAAAAAAAAGGACACTGAGAACATTTAGCAGAGTGCTAAGGTGTTGATTGGCCCGTCTCTGCGAGTCCACAGTAAATCGGATGCGAGCAGCCTGGCATGATCAGTCCGTCTCAGTGTTGGCTAATTTACGTCTGCTTTGCCTGTCTGCGAAGTGATCGCTTTAATTTTAAGCATGAAATGACCTTAGCTACCACTATCAGCGACCTTCAAGTGACCTTGAGCCAAAAGCCAGAGCCGTTATTCGGGCGTCGTTACGAGAACAAAACGAGATCATCCGAGCAATCAGTCAAAACTGAATGAAATACGGTTTCTGTCCTCCCAACCCTTTGTACAGGACCCCACTGAACGCTAGTTACTGCCCAAACAGGTTTCAAAAATATTGCTTCCGAATTTTTCCTAATGTTTGTTGACAATATCACTCGAGCTGTAACGTCTAGTTCGCTGGGGTTTTATTTGCCATTTCCAATAGCGACGTTCAAAAGGCACGACGTTCAAAGTGCACCTTACACTTAATTGTCATTTTTCGGCGCTGAGCGCTGAACGCCAGCGGTCGGTGAATTCCGTGGCCCGGGTCTTGACTTGCCTCGAGAGATGGCGCCGCGCTGCGAGGCACTTCTACCCGGCACGGTGGCTTAGCGGTTATGGTGTCGCGCAGCTAAGCGTCCGGTGCTAAACGACCGTGCTTCAGTACCCGTCATCACTATCGTCGATGCGGTCCTCGTCCTCGACATGCGACCGTCGTCATGGTCGTCGTCGGTGGCGACGGGGAAGCCTTCGCGAAGCACTCGCAAAGCCAGGCTCTTCGGTTCGAAGTTCCGCGCCGAACTCTCCGTCGAGAGATTCACATCGAACCAGCGCCGGTCACAGACGCGGCAGCTGTGCCCGAACTCTATGCCGAGGAACTCGCGCTGGAAGCGACCGTTCGCAGCTCCCATGGATTTGCGGGCTTGGCGTTGGAAGTTCTCGGTGGCGCGCAGGCCCCGAACCGATTCCCGGAGGCGCCGAACATTCAGTCGGCAGCATTCGTTGACTCTGGCCCGAAACTCGGGACCCTCGGTGACGGCGTTTGTCGGCGGCGGCCTCGGCGCGATGGGCAGGATCGGCTCTCCTTCGTCGATCGGTAGTCCCGCTGAGCCGCACGTCGATCTTCCTTGTAGGTCAGTGCCAGGAAAGCCGTGCCAAAACTTTATGCCCAGAGATTCGTGGTGGAACCGGCCGTTCACCTCCCCCCCCCCCCCGCCCCGTGTTGGAAGTTGAGAGGTTGAGAGAGCCCGAGCGTGTACTCGCCTGTGGCGTCACAACTCCGCCCTACGCCTGAGAGGTGCGAGGAGGTTACGTGGCTCAGTGCTCTCGCATATGGTTGATCGGCAACGCGAGGTGACGCAGACTTTGGCTGAGTTTTCTGATAACGCTCCCCGGCCGAACGAAAGCTTAAACAGCTCCGAAGCTCTGCTTTTCCGGTTACCGTTTCATGCTTACATCTACTCTCGATCACGGGCGAGCCAGCAGTTTTTTTATTGCAGCTATATGCTCGCCGTACGTTATGACTCGCTAATACAAGTATAATTCTGTTTGCGATTGACGTCGTAGTGGTACGTTGTATTTGTGCTAAAGCGCAGTACGAAAATGTTTGTTATAACATCTATTGCTTACATATCAGTGTTGGAAAGAAGAATGTGCATCCTGTTAGTGTATAAGGAACCGCACAGACATTTAGCGATAGCTTTCACTGGTCTCCTCTTGCTTGAAAACATCTAGCAGATATTTTATTTGTATTGGGGACTTTTTTTCGCAACTCTTCAACGTAAACTTGTTCAACGGCTTGCCATTTCAGACGCGGATGCCAATGTACGTGGGGCATTATCCTAAGGGTACGACTGTACAGAACATGCGCCACTACCACCAGGTAAGCTGCTTGGCTTTCCACAGTGTGCTTTCCGACGCACAACGTGCTTCTGGGAGTCTCTGTGGAGCTGTTAACAGGCGGTAATGAACTACCGTGCGGATTTCATTTTTATTGCGCTCTAACTGCAAGTGGCGGGTGAAGCTTTGCCAATGCATTGCATGTTGGCGCAGTAAAAAAAAAAAGGAATGTCCCATGGCTACCATTGTTTCTCTGAATGGGTATGATCGAACTCTAGATAGGTACAAATGAAATTTTCTTTGTTAGATACTTTTTTCTGCAAGTATAGGAGACGATAGCTGCAATACATGGCACGAGACTGCGTGAAACCAACTTCACTAGCAGCCTCGGTCAAACTCTCGTGTCAGATACTCAGGTGCGCACCACGTGGCGAGAATTATGCAGTTTTTTCAAGTTCGACTTCTCTCGTCAAAGGTGTAAACAAATCTCACTGTGCCGTCCAGTAAAGAGTATTTACAGCCTTAATAGTACAGGTTTTAGGCATAGACCAAACTAGCACGTTCAAGGGTTCAAATACCTCTATACTGTGCGGCTAGAAGTGCTAGCGCCGCCAACCACAAGTCCTAGAGTGCAAAGGCTGGTCATTTTACGCTTGCCAAAAGGAAGACTTCGCATGTGCTATAATAACGCACTTTTATGAATGCCATGGAAGGCTATGAATTCATCTTTACCAATTAAGGCACTATGGCCCAAATAACAATGTGATATCTGTGCATTCTGCCCCTAGCAGAATGCGACCTACATCACCGGTGATTGAGTTCGTGACCTCTCCGAAGTTGCAAAACATTATGGATACAACACCCAAACACCATTCACCATAGCTGGTTTAACACTCCCCAAATCACGATTTTTATAGTCCTCGTTAAAACTTATTGCAATAGTGAAAACACTTTTTTTTGCCTTTAGCGAACCGCTTCAAATAAATTCTGGGTCTTTATCTCGGGAACACTACCAAAAGATTTTGTGAGGTCGTAATCATTGGCGAGTTTTCCAGTGCGGAGGAGGAGACAAGAAAGAGAATAGACTTAACATATGTTCATGTGCGCTAAAAGTAGCGATATGTCCTAACCAACTCGGTCAACGGGACATTGCTTATACTTATATCATCAAGAACAATATAAAGGAGGAGTTCCGTCACAACTTCTTCGGTGTGGTGCTTTGTCATGTTGATCAATATTTTGATACAGTTTCTTTGTTATCGTTCATGGAAGAAAGGACAAATAGCAGCATACGAAATGCCTGAACTGTACACGGCAACGGTCAAGTAAGGCAATATGGGAAATTATACATTATGGCATCGTCAACAAAAAAAGAAGTATATTTGGAATAGGGCAACTACGGAATTTGAGCTACCACTTATATTGTACTAAGAGGAGCTCGCGTAAAGTCTATTTAACATTGAACGGATACAAAATCGTAGTTCTACCAGAACTGACAGCAATAGCGAGGAATCGGAATATTACACTTTGCCAGGCGTCTAAATTTGTGCTCTGTGTAAACTGCCGTGAACATGCTCTACTACGGAAACACGGGTGTTGCGAGGCGCCGAAAGGCACGAACAGATTACACTTGATGTTCCGATCACTCGTAGTGACCACTCCTGTGTGATGACGAGCGCAGGCAAGAGGCGGCGCGCGCACGTTCTCAAGCGACCCTTGCGTGCTGCCGCTCAATTCACCATTTCATGTGTGCCACGCTTCCGAAACTAAGCACATCACGTGACCTCCAACACTGGACGCTCGTGAGGGAAATGCGCCAAAAGGAACCAGGCTTATATAAGGCTCTCGCATGATCGCTCTTGCATCCGCAGCGTATTACGTGACCTCAAGCAAAGGGATCATGTGCCAAGCCGTATCACCATACGGCGCACCTGCGATAAAACGGAGGAAAATGTGTTAGGGCATGCAGGCGCTGCAAATGTATATTATAACGCATCTAGATTATTTGCAAGAATCATGCATAACGTTTACTGGCTTCCCTGAGCAATCGAATCTAACAAGAAGCAATTCTTCAAGAAATCGTGCTAGGGTGTACCTTTCAGGTGGTGGTAGCCTTTGATGGTTTGCAAGGGCTGAGCGATTTCAAGATGTCTGCACTCGCCATGGTGGCTCTGTGGCTGCGACATTTTGTCGCTGAACAGAGGGTTGCGGGTTTAATCTCTCTGCAGCAGGGACTTAGGAGGCGGAGTGTAAAATCGTTTGCGAACATAGCTTTGACCCACATTTAATAAACTCGGGTGAAGGCGCTAGCTCGTCGCGCTCGATATTCAGTGTTTGAAGCACCGCACCAAGGCGCTTTCAGATCACACAGTACTGAATTACTCAAAGCGTACATTATTAGTAGACTCGTTCCAAGTGACAACGGTATCATCACTGTGAGTTGTATGTACCTTTAATTCAAAGGCTCGATGTTAGCCACAGCAAGAAGCAAATGGCAAAATCGTGGCCCTCAAAGTAACAGCTCGCTTTATAATTTTAGGTGAAGTACGAGTAAGTCGTCAATGAAGAATTCAAGTTTTAAGGTTTAATACGCGGGCATGAGCTTGATCCCCAACCCGCTTACACGTCTCCTGCGCTTTCAGTATTCTCTGAAGACGCAGTCACTTCATGCGAATGTCTCTTTCAGATGTACAGAGCGAAAAACTTCGTCATGTACGACCATGGTGTAGCGGAAAATCGCCGGCGTTACGGACAGGTAAAGCACGCAGAATCAGTTCGAGGTTTTCTTTTTATGTAAAGAGCGCGCGTTTCTGTAAACATTGTATGTGCCGTCCGTAAGTGTTTTCATATTGTAGGCGCTGTCAAAAATGCTAGCTTTTCTTTCGTGACTCAACTATGCTGTCTGGAGTATCAAAATGAAATGTGTTTGAAGAGGTAGGATCGTGCGCGATATCGAATGAGCGCAATCGAGGGAAATATTTTTTACATTGCTGGGAACACTGTCGAAACTAAATGTTCGGCATTTAATAACGTTATAGTAAAGAAAGAAAACGCAATAGTTAGTTGAAATGATCAGCAGGAAATCGTACAGTTCATAGAAGATTATCTCGATTCTTTTTATCGCAGTGGCTCTCTAACTCTAGTAAGTGCATTTAAACTGGCTGTCTCACATCCTACGACAGTGTGCGTCGGAGATGCGAACGTAATTAAGCTAGACAAGGTGCTATTTTCCCGTCACCGGCCCCACATATACCTTCGTTTATTTGTAGCTTTGTGGGTATTTCGGGTGGACGCAGGGAATGTCCTTGTATATTACGGTTTCTTACACCGGATATTTTTTTTATTATGGCAGCCTGTCGCACCTTCTGTTGTTAATTGCGCAGTTTTTCATCCCGAACTATGTCATGTGGGACGCTTGAAGCA
Source organism: Dermacentor albipictus (assembly GCF_038994185.2). Lineage (NCBI taxonomy): Eukaryota > Metazoa > Arthropoda > Arachnida > Ixodida > Ixodidae > Dermacentor > Dermacentor albipictus. The sequence continues at coordinate 29,289,925 of NC_091830.1, read as the reverse complement.
AACAAGCTGTGAATATCCGTCCCGAAAGTTTGTCCAATTCTCACATGAAATAAACGATCCGGTTATTGACCAGTCATCCATAGTGGAACTTATTCGAAGGAGCGCTAAACGACGGGACAAAGAAAGAAAACGCAGATACGCCGACTATCAACCAATCTTTATTTGGAGGAACATATATACTGAAAACGATGCGCAAACGGCTAAAATTCTTTCACTGCGACCCCAAATGGTCGCCGCATCCAGCAACCCGGGCGTGAGCCATGTGACTCTGATCTTGTCCAGTCATTTAGCGCTCCTCCGAAAAAAATTTCAAAATGTGCCAGCGAACTCACTTTTCAACCCTTCTGCTCTATAGTGGGTATGGGCCATGTATTTATTAGATAGCAACAACAAGATGGCGGTGTTCAGTGCAGTCATGCGTGTCTTGCGTTGACGTTCACAGAGGGCGCCCCCGGCTTACCCCCTGGAACTTATCACCACACCCATTGCTGTGTTCTCATCGGAGGGAGACTTTGTGGCCGACACTCGCGGTGTGGCGGACCTGGTGACGAGGCTCGGATCGAGCGTAATTCTCCACCGCGTGGTCCCCGAGAAAAAGTTTGGGCACGTGGACTTCGCCTTGGGACACAATGCCAACGAATTCTTGCACAATATCGCCATCGACATCATCCGACAGCATGCGACACGGAGGTCGTGAAGACTGCTGCCTCGAAAGCGGAACCTCAGCTTCCCTATACCACCTTTGGGAGTGCGCTATGATTTGTGATAAGCATATAAAGATAACAAGATGCTTGGTGCTTTGTGCATAGTGGTATACAGGAACAGGGTATTTCTTTTTTGCAGACCGTTAACCTTCAGTTTAGAAGACACTATTCAAGGCACTATTCTAGACACTGTTGTACCAGATACTACATCAGAAACATATATATCCAGATGGTATTTGAATATCAGAGGGAACTAAAATATAATATTACCTAACACTTGACAAGTCAATCTAACAATGAAAACATTGTGACGGATGAAAAATTGCTACCCTGTTTTAAGTCTGGGGCCACATATCTGCCGCTGCAATGTTGCCGAATAAAATATTGATAGAGTTGAGGACTGTGTGAGTAATTCGGTAAACTTTGCACGAACGGAGTTCTCTTGAACGTCTTGTTGCCCGGTCTCGTCCCTGATCATGACACGGTGTTCATCATGGCGTAAGGGTGTCGCGACGACAGCGATTTGACAGACTGTGGTGACAGCGAGTGAAGCTGGCCAGATGACTGAAATGAGCCCCGGAGGCATTTGTTATGTGCTCATTTCAAGAGAGGGAATCCTTGCAAAATCACCTAATTCTTTACGATAGCCCACGTGCATTTTCGGTTCCACTGAACTTACCATGAGCGTAAGTCCACGCTGGCTAAACAGCCTCGCGGTTTCGATAGTGTGGGACCAATTTTTATAATATTCAAGTTAGCGTTGTCTCGCAAGGAAAAAAAGTTACGGCCGAACTCCCCTCATCATGACTGCCGAAAGTAATGCGAACATCATTTGAGCGATGTAGAGACAGACCGCATACCTGAAGTGACGTTTATTTAACACGTGTAGTGCTATTTCTGAGACTTTCGTTACGTCGGCTATATGGCGCATACTCTGATATTGCGATACTTTGCTATGGCGTTCACTTGTGAAGCGTCACCCGTGAGCATGGCGGCCAAACGAGTACTGTATGACGTCGACGCAGTAACGATGGAACGACGGGGGAACGATATCGATGGGTCGGCAAAGGTGGTACAACTACAGCGAGATGACGACAATGAAATGTCGATTCTTAAGAAGTGAGCATTATGTAACCACCATGGCAGGACGAGGGGATGAGGACAATCAGATGACGAGAACTGTACCACGATGATAGCGTGATGACGCCGGTATGACGAAAGTAAAGTGAAGAAGCTGGAGTCACCACGTTGCCATGACGACAGCGGTGTGACAAGGGATGAACGATAGCATCTGGCTGACAACGACGCATTGAAGACAATGACACAAAAACGGCGGCATAATCACGATTGAATGACGGTGGCATGATTAAGATAGAGTGGTGAATAAGGAATGACGTCGATGGATCGAGAAAGGTGTTACGACGGCGATAGTGAGATAACGCTACTGAAGTAATGACGATGGTGAAAGGGCAGCGTGACGACGACGACACTATGACGACAGAACGACGACCAGTCTGTGAAGGCCATGGCTGACGACGTAGGCATGAGGAGAGTCGGATGTCGAAGTTACAATGAAAACGATGCAATGATCGCGACGGCATCACCACGAAGGTGTGACAACGAATGCACGACGACATCTATGTATGACGACTCAATGACGATGATGGCGTCACAACACTGCGACCAGTCTGAACGAGGGATCGAGGGTTTACGTCGAATGCATTATAAAGCCTGTAATACCAGGATGGCGTGATGGCGACGTCATCATTAGAGACGGGTGGCGAAGCTTGTGCGGCGCATCACGACGCGTCTGACGACGGCGATCGACGGCGACTTCACAGCGGGCGCGTGATAGCGACTGTGATTGCTTAGATGACGACAGTATGATTTCGAAATAATGACGAAGAAAGATTGATGTCTATGGAACGACGGAGGTGGTATGACGACAACGATGACATGATGACAGTGTTGAGGCGTTACGTAAGGGATGGTAATGATTAAACGTTATTGGAGTGATAGCGTGATGATGGCGCCATGACGACAGACGGATGACAAAGTCGCAATGACGGCTACGCCACGACCGCGAAGGCATCACGATGATGAACCCTTACCTAGTGGCCGAAGCAATTAGACAACTTGGACCACTAGGTTGGAGTGGAAGGCATTACGAGAGCCAGATCGCAAAGCTGGAATGACTATGACTGAACGACCACGACGGCTATGTGAGAAGGAATAGATGACGATGTATGAGGACGATTGCATAACGACAGACAGATGACCAAGCCGCAATGACGACGATGCAATGACCACAGCGGCATCACGACCATGAGCCCATACCTAGTGGCCCAAGCTATTAGATACCTTGGGCCACTGGGTGCGGGGTAGAAGGCTCTTACCCTCGTCATGATCTTACACTCGGCATGCCGTAATCATCACGATGATGGCACGAGGAGAGTAAGATCACGCCTGTAGGTTGTGACGACGGAACGACCACAATGGTATCATGACCAGGACCACATTCCCGGTGGCCCCAAATATATATAACTTCGGCCACTAGGTTGGCGAAAGAGGCTTGTCAATTATAGAGCTAGATAGATACATAGGCGCGAAGCGGCTGAAGTATGCAAATAATGCTATTTGCATAAAAAAATATAAATTGTCGGCGAACGCTGAGCCTAATATTATCGCCCTGTCAAATTCCAGGTGTGAATCTACGGAGTGGCCAGTCGCCCTCTTGCGTATGAGCCATGGTTCGAGGCCCCAACCACAGCAATCTTCAGAACTCGGAAGGTGCACGGTCGAAAAGCACGTGAAGAGGATGAAGAAGAAGCTGATCTCTTTCTGGTGGCTGGTCGCGCTACCAAAAACATGCCCAAGCACTCCGTCAGGAAGCACAAGAAGCCATCGACGAAGAGTATCCCTGCAAGAGCCGGAGAGTCGCGACAGAAATCACCATCCGCTACGGCCATGGTGCGAACAGATGATCCTGTACCCTTGACGTCAGCTGGTACGTTGGTCTACGTCGAACCACCACCATCAGCCATCAACATGAGCTTTACGAAGTCGAGGAGAACTGCACTGTCAGCGGCCAAAGACACAATAACGAGGCCGGAAAAATCGTCCACCTCGCCTGTTCACAGCCAACTGACGAAACCCAGGGAATCGCTACCACTGACAACCAGTTCGACCACGGCCAAATCGAAAGAAATTTCGCAACCAGCAGTTGAAGCAGCTTTCCCGACAGGGAGCCTGCCGCCGTCATCAGCTTCAGAAATGAGCACAGCCGAATCTGGAGAATCTCCACCGTCGGAGACCTCGCCCACGATGAAAGTTGTGCCTAAGTCAGCCGCCAGGACCACCGTCGCCAACCAAAATAAACCGCTGTCCACTGCGACCACCAACATCTCGACGAAACGTGCAGTGTCTCCACTATCACTGGCCCATACAACTGTGGTGGCACCAAACAAATCACTGTCTTTAGCAAACATCGCTTCGGAAGTGGCCGCTGAACCGCGAGCATCCGTGACCGAGACAATGGCGATGAGTCCTAGCGAAATAGCATCATCTGCGACCGAAATAATCACGACAAAATCGAAACCGCTGCCGCTACTGTCGGCAGAGACAGCCATGTTCGAATCGCAAGAAGCGCCGACCTCACCTTTCACTTCGCCCAGCCGTGGCAGGGACGCCGAGCAGACGTCGAGCCTGACCGAGTCCCCGGTGCAAAGCCTGTTCATCTTCGGGCACGGTGGATTCCAGCGGGTAGTGCTTGCCTTTGCCTGCGTGGCTGCGTTCGTGTCATACACGCAGAGCTTCTTGCTCGTTGCGGAGTCGCTACCCGTGAAATACTGGTGTAAGGCGGACCTGCGACGCGCCTCCAGCTTGGCTGAGTTTTCGGCCGGGTGGATTAACGTTAGTGCGCCGAGCTACGGCAACGAAAGTTTCGACCAGTGCACGCGTCCCGACCCGTCACCGACCGCCAGCACAGGCAGCACGCGGCAGGTAGGATTGCACAGCAAGGGTGCGATCTTGTACGCGTTCCAAAATAGAACGGAGGCGGTCCGTTCCACCGAGCCGCACATGGTTGGTCAGTTTGAAAGGTGAAGAACGCCATGACGTCAATTGTGAAGTGATATCTGCTGTCAATCATTCCGTGTTGTCTGCTATCGGACAAACGCAACGGAACGGACCGCCAATTTCGCGGCGGAAAGAACGGACCGCCTCCGTTCGAGTTTGGAACGCGTACAAGATCGCACCCCAAGTGTCCACTTCTTTTCCGGTATCCCAGCATAAGAAATTTTGCGGTAGCCGGAGAACACTGCCACTCTTGCAGTGTCATGCTGGGCGTTACAGGCACCTGCTTGATTTGGAATAACAACGCATTTAAAGAGGCAGGAGTTTCGCTCCTGTTTTCTGGCCTGCCCAAACTCGCGACGCAGAGCGTTGGCCAAGTCACTGCCTGGAACGTTTGCAACCAGCAAGTATTAGGCATTCGCTTTCAAGTATGTGCGTGTCGAAGCACGTAGTCTTGTAAAGGGTTTGGAAGCAGGCATTATGGCACGGCACTTTGCGTGAAAGCATGTACTGCAGTACAAGTTATACAGTTTAGTCCACTCGTGGAACATCTGATTAGCATCCAATGCTCTATAACGCCCACATTGTAGCGAGAAACACTACGATAATTTACGTGGATGTACATATATTATTGAGTGGCTATTTAACTTTACATTTGAGCGAATACGATGCTTGAATGGCCAATGCGATGTTCCTGGGTGACCTTGCACGCTTGCCCAAGCAGCAAGCTCATGACTTTGAGACGAGCTACTGCAGCTTCTCTCTCACAAACATGCGGCGCTTTGATGTACTTCCGCTCACTACGCTCTGCACTGCGGCACTGCAGTGAAGATGGGAAGCTAGAGCGCGGGTTCGGTATGACAATAAAATCTATCATGGAGACAAGAGCCCTTTCAGTGTAATATGCTCGCTAATTCTAGAGAAAGACAGTTCCTATAGATGGGAGCCTTTACTGCATGTCACAACGTCAGATTATGACCAGGTGTCGGGTCGAGATCGAGCGGCAGAAGTTCGGAGACGTGTGAACTCCGTTACGTAAAGCCGAGTGAAGTGGAACTCGATTGCTCCTGAACCGATTAGCGCGTGCGTAATCTTTCGCCTTGTAGCTGGAGCTAGAAGGCGAAAAAATCGTGAGTACGTATTGAGCCACTGCATTTGGATTGGTCGTAAAGACGGTGCATTCGAATGGCTACCACGGAAGTGGTCACAATACTTTTGTCAATGAGAACGGACGAAAATGCCTTCTTTTGCTTCATAGCCATGCGCTTATGGGTTGGTAGCTCAAAAATTATAGCGTTCGTTATACAGGGCGTATGGAACGGGCGAACGACAGTAAGAACATAGGGCAAGCGTTGATGTTTGCGCCATTGTTTTTATTTTGTCATGACAATTGTTATAGAAGAAAATATAAAAAATACTGGCGACAAGCGCGACGGATCGCCTCTTCACCTCCTTTATATGCTATGTTTCTTCAGGTAAGCATTCACGTGTGAAAAAAAAAAGAAAGCTGTTTTGTTGAAATCCAGTGTTCATCGTGTGTTCTCGTAGCGCACTGGTTGACGATATGCGCAGTATAATATACATAAAGTAGTATTACTTAACATTGATTATACTTGTGTGTTCTGAAGAAGCGACGTTGTAGAGTGATAAAGTAAAGTTTAAATTATTCCATAGGTTAACCTGCTGTCAGAAGCAAGTTACGTGGAGACGTTTATTCCAGATCGGTCTGGCCTATAGGAATCACCGTCAAATCAGTTCCACTGCCCTTTGGAGCGCCCCGCTCTTCTGGTTCAGACAAGTTTTTGGGCTGGCATTGCCTACTGTGGCTCAAAATATTCATTGCTTTGCAGGTGCCGTGCGATCGCTGGGAGTACGACAAGACCAAGTCCAAGTCGTCCATTGTCGCCGAGTGGGACCTTGTCTGCCAGCGGAAACGGTTGAAACAGGTAAGCAACGATGGGCGTTTTTGGTTAGAGATACAGAAACACCATGAGGCGTACATGGTCCGTAGTTGACTGCATTTGATTTTCATCGGATTGAAATTGGAACTGAAATAGGTACTGGCAGTAGATACTTATGCATCTTCAGCGCACTCAACTCCTTGCTGCAAAGAGTCAGGCGCTTTTCCCGCACCTAAGGACATATTGGAGCCCATGTCTGCATGACAAGATGGCAGAGAGTACACCCAAAGCATGGCAGCCCGTGTAAATTAACAGAAAAGAAGAGCGGAGTGCTGTAAATTTCCCTGTGAGAGTTGAAAATTGCTGGTTTATACAGCGGAAATAAGAATTGTACTGCTTATAGAAGAGAACATCATAATCAATTGCGTAAGCTCAGAATGCCCAACCGAAACATTTCTCGTTCCGGGTTTCGTTGTGGTTCAAGAAAAATGGTCCCCTCCCGGTTAAACAGTGGGGCAACACAACGGTTAAAACTTGTTCGAACCTGTACAAGTTGACTTGAATAACCAAAAAATAATTAGGGGAGACCAGCATAAATTTATGTTTTAAATCACAGAGTACTCTAGCCTGCTACTCTTCTTTGTAGAGGGAAGGGAAGTAGAGGAAAAAAAAATCTGCATAACCCACCACCTCATGATGTCTCTCAACGGCAATGTTTTCAACATTAAATTAATTAGCGACACAACATATTGCCACCGTTGAAATGGCTTATGCATTAAGCGTGTACTGCAGCGAGACCCCTCTTTCGCGCTTACATCATGACAATCGGTGCCCTCAAGCAGCGCCGCTGTGAAGCCTGCGTGTGTGTTCGGAAAAGAATGGAACGTTGCTGCAATAGCGAATGCTGAGAGACGCGTAATTCGGCAACCGAACTCTCCTCTCCAACTTCGATGCTGATGATGATTTACAATTGACATTCAAAAGGCGGCGGTATGATAATCACCTAGCCAGCTGGAGTGATTCAAGTACGCTATATATGCTTTTCATTATAGCATTTTTGTGTACATCATCCTCATATTTTTTTTTCTTTTTCATAACTTCTCTATCTACCTAGCACCGATGCGTACGTTGTAATGACTCATTGACAATGGTACTAGTGATGTTGCTTCTTCGGAAATCTGGGAAAAAGGCATGAAATTACAAATGAGGCAGCATACCAAGCCACAGCTGCAGGTAATGCATGGATGAAATACTGCAGTAGTAGTGTCTGAATTGAAAACGATTGCTTTATTTTTTTTTTTGAGACCGGAGTGAAAAAAGAAATTAACTTTCCGGTTCAGTTCCGAGCAAAACAACATTTTCTCCTGGTTTTCGGTACGGTTCCGGTTCGATAACCTGCGTAAGCTACAACGGAGAAATTGCAGACATTTTTCCGCTGCGTCTGAGCTTGCACTATTAATTTAGTAATATCCTTTCAACGTCGAACCCAAATGTTAGCACGTTGAAGTTAAAATAATCCACTGACTTGGTTTGGTCGTAGTTACACATTATATTGTTGAAAGTCATTTCAGCAACTGCGGCTTCCTTCAACCAATCTCGATAAATGCACGTTGGAGCGCCTATATCTCAGGCATTCGGGAATCTTGTCTTCAAAAACACGCAACCTAGATGCTCGCCGCGAATGCGTGGGGCTTATGAAAATATCCGGGATATCCCACTCACGCGCTTAGCAAGTGCCTACTCGACTGCTGGCGCTGATACTAAAACATTTCGTCTAGACACATCAGTTGGTTTAATGAGGTAGAGTTCTCTTATCGAGTTTGTCTTTTTTTTTTACGCGCAAGCGTAACTGGCCAGCTAGCGTAATGGCGAATGTTTGTTCGATGTCTCGAAGGAAGCGGAGGAGGAAGGCGCCTCAGAATCGCGCGCGGGGAAAAGTGTAAATGTGCGCGCTGGGCGCACGAAGCGCGCAGCAGAAGCAACGCCGCCTAGAGGAAAGTCTAGGTGACATTGAGCGAAGCGGGGGAGGAGAAACGAGATGAAGTGTCACGGAGGAGGGAGGTAGGCGGAGGCGCGCTGGGTTGACCTCCTCTGGCAGTTGGTGCAATTTTTGTTTGAGATGGGGACGTGCCGGCTTCGGCTCGTGCCAACATCGTCTTGGCTCGCCGTACGGTGTTTGTGCGAGTGAAACCGCGCGTCGGTGAACCGACCATGGTGGATCAATTTCACGCGCGCAAGGGAAGAAAGCGGGGAAGCGCACCATCTTCCCAATGGGGGGAGGGGGTGTCGCTCTACGGGTTCCACTCCGGCATCAATCGTCACTCCCATCGCATACATGGACGAGGGACAAAAAAGGACGATGAATCAGTCATTGCCATGAAACCATCATTCATTGCCACGGAACCAGACTTGACTAAGTTTCAACATTTAATTCGCTCACGACTTATCGACTAATCTCATTATTATTTTTGGGGACTTTTACAGTGTTTTCGATGTTTGTTGGTGTTCTTCATTGCAGTGGACTTATGTTCTCCTAATATGTACTAATGTTTTCTCTGTAACAATTGTGACCTAATAATCTTGTATATTACCTATGTTTCACTGTATTACTGCTTCTGTTACATTCTCTTGCTTTTAGTATCTACAAACTATTACCAGTGCCTGCGACGCCCCCCCCCCCCCCCCCCAATGTAATACCCTCGTAATGAGGGCCTTTGGGGGTATTTTGAACAAATAAATAAATGCAAGCGCTGTCAGCGCTTGTCTTCGTCGTCCTTTTTTGTCCCTCGTCCATGTATGCGCTGTAAGTGACGATTGATACCATAGAATACCAACTAGCCCGTATCCAAACTCTACTCCGGCGACTGTTGCGAATGGCGCGACTGCGCGAGCCCTATCTTCAATACTATCAGCGATATGGACATTGTAGGCGCGTAGGCGCACTTCGGGCCGATAGCTTCGTGTGCGCTATAGCAGGTATACGCTGGCGCGTCAGCGGCGTTCACCAAGTGAAACGTTACTAGCTTTTTTTTTACATTTACGTGGACGTTCTGTTCTTGCCCGCCGGCTTTGCTCGATAAGCCGTTCGTCTCTTCTTTTGACCAAGAGGCCAGATGGGCCGATTCCCGAGATATTGTACGGTTGTGTAGATCGTCCACATTGCCATTTCGTTAATTTCGTGCTACATTAGTGCTAATTACGCCTGTACCACTGATTTTACCTACTCTGCGACTAATTCTCGCCTCTTATCTAGTTGGTAACTGTATTTCTACAACTTTTACAGGTTCGCACGACACTCCAACGTAACAAAATTGTCCCTTTCGTTCAGAGGTTACAAGATAGCCAGATCCGAGTTTCGCTAAACCCACAACTCAGCAAAGAAGGCCTTGTCTTCAAAAATTGAAAGGGATAGAATGAAGGCAGGTGCCAGAAGACGGGTAGAGTCCGGCTAAGGCTTTAGTCTTGCAGTGGACCTTAAATTAATTGACGACCTGAGTGGACCCATTCCTTTGTTCTCCTTCTCGCAGCTGATCTGGGCCTCCTTCCTGATAGGCGGTGCCGTGGCAGTGCCCACTCTTGGCTTCACAGCCGACGTGGTGGGAAGGCGGCCAGTGTTGATAGGAGCCCTGATATTGCTCCTGATATCCGGCACCGGAGCCTGCCTTTCCAAATCGTTGGCAGGGTTTACGGCACTGCGGTTCGTGTCAGCGGCATCGTCCGGCGCGCTCGACGTTACCTCCACGGTATGCATGACGGCAATCTTTGGAGTAGAGCAGAGCGACGATTGAGACTTAGTGGTGCGTCAGCAATGCGTAGGTTGGCAACTCACTCAGGCTCACTAATACTCACTCAGAATTAGACGCACCTATGCATCCGAGCCTGATTGAGCCCGCCTGAAGCGATTTTTGGTCAGTGGAAACAGTGCCCTAGTATATATGTGAGTGAGAGGCCCCGGAATAAACGAATTTTGGTGAATCTGAGTCCGAGTGAGCTTAGCCGAGTTGAATAGTGGTAAATCCTGGTTCGAGTGAGCCTATATAATTTGTCAGTAAATATGGGTTAGTTCCATTTCATTTGCCTACCTATAGGGGCATCAATGTACTAGTAGCAGCCATCTGCTATAGCACTAGTATGCTTTCATGTTCTGTTGGAGCTACACCAAGCGCCTGCGTGACCTTTCTAGAGACCCAGGTTATCACTGTCACATAAAAAAATATCTTTATATGCCTTGATTTTTGAACTGATTTTTTATTTACTTCAGGAAAGAAGTACATCACAAAATAAGATAGATCAATAGGCTAAGCTGATGGAAGCCCGTAATCATCGGTACACAGTGGCGCTCGTTTTAACAGGCATGATGGTCTGAAAACTGATAGGAACAAGAGCAAAAGAAAATACAGGACGCTTCGAATTTGTAGCTGGCCAGCAAGAAGCCTTTACTTGCTAATACGAAGGTATTACTCACTTTTGTGTCATGTGCTCGGGTATTCTATAATTTCGTACCAGAAAATTACAACTCCCTTTGTTTCCGCTGAAGCATGTGGTCGCAGTTTAAAGAAAAACCCAACATCAGTTCTTCTTGTTTATATTCATGCGCTATCAAAGACTGTCGCTGTCTATATGACTATTTAAGAACAACGTTAATGTGTTGCAAAGTGATTTCAGCTGTCTGGCCAATGTTTATCGTAGAATGCTTCTTGAAGCATCGCCGCTGATGCACACAAAATGAGGGCGCAGCGATAGCAGGAAGGACGGTGCCCCAGTCCGGATGTTGGTCTTCTCTCTATTGTGCATTGTACCCACTTCGAGAAACGTTCTGAGATAAATGAACGTGCTATTTAGCATAATTAAGTGGCGTAACGAAGCACACCCGAGCACTAGTTGGTATCTAACCACGGACTCCGTGTTCAGGCATAATTCCTCTGAGGAGCCGCCAACTTAAGCCAATATTTACACATGCACAGTGTGAGGGAGGAAACTCTCGTTATGGCATGAAGAATAGAACTGCAAGCACAACGTGAAATGTGGAGTGAACAGCTAGCTGTGTAATTGCAGCAGGCAGTTCCGGGCTATCTGGGGGCCAATAAACAAAGAAATCATTGTTTTCGCATGTGTGCATTGTCCCCCCACCCTAGACGACTGTTTCACAACGCATTATTTGAACACGAAAGTATGACGTGTTCATGTCATATTTTCGTATATATGTATATTGCTTTCAGCCGGTATGGATACATTCTAACGTTAGGCTGTGGATGCAGAGGTTCCTCAGTGTCTTCTTGAATTAATGTCCCGTCGTCGAATAAGCGCATAGTTAAAGGCTTCCTGAACTGAGAGACGTTTACAAGGAAGGCTTTACAAGCTATGCTTGACGTTTTCTTTTTTTTTCCAAGGCAGGAGTAAAGCTTCGTTCGTTTTCTGTCCTCGCTTCACCATTGGAACTTGAAGCTTCTCGGACGATGATCGGCAGTTGTTGATCAAACGCAGGCAGGAAGCGATGAGATCAGATGTACAAGAAATATTTATATGTAAATTGTTCTATATACATGGCAGGTAAAACAAATACATTACAAATTTGAACAATTCAGAAACAAAGTCTCACTCTTCGACTGTCTCAATGACTGTTAGAGCCCAGACTCGTTTTAACGTACATAGTACGGAGGCTCACTGATCTATCAGCAATCCTGATTTCAGCCAAATCTGAGGGACAGCATGTCGTCCCGATTTTTATAGCCCAAATACACAAAGAAAAAAAGGCGGTAGGGCGGTTGGCCCGTCCCACAGGTTCAGTTGCCAATCAGAGTCAAACGTTTGTTAAGCCACAACCCACAAGGATGGGCTTACTCTTAAAAATAAACATATTGGAAAACAAAGCTCTTTTCCTTAAAACTCCGTTGTCCTCTCATTTCTCCGTAGTTAGTGACGGGCTCAGCAAAACACGCCAGGCCCGAACATCTTATCGCTAGGCCACCTCAAATCCCAAGGGCGTCTCTAGGCAGCAACTGTCTCGGAAGCAGGGGCATCGATACCACGTAGTGCGGCCATACTCAAAGTTTGTCCACATGGGAGACTGATGGCCCTCCTTGTCCTTCAAACTTATTGTCTACAATACATAGTTCTCCGAGTGCGTGTTTCCAAGACGCCGTCGTCCGAATGCACTCTTTACATGTACACCGCATCCCTACAGCGTGCACTGTAAGCTAGCCTTCGACACCACACAGGCAGTCGCACCCAACAACAAGGCTGGCGATTGCGTTCCGGACGCGTAGAAGATTAGGTCCATGCTTAGTGCATGCGGCACGTGGTCAAAGTTGCTAAGCCCTTCTTAACCTCGGCGGCGCCTCCAATTAGGTACTCGAGAGCCAGACCCACAATACCGTGTACAGCGGTCCCTTTCAAGGCTGGTCTGTGTGGACTCGTGTGACCGTCGGCGGACTGCCAACACCGTGCGCACAATACCGACTTCCCGGAATCGGCACTCGCCCTCCTGGCGCCTGCCGCGACGCGTCACCCAACACCGCGTGGTGCCTGTGACCCCACATAACACAGCAACTGTTGCCCCGCTGACATGGGGGGAAGTGAACCCCCTCTCTATACACAAAGCACGTGGCCGATTCGTGACACTTAAGAACACGAACAATCAGAGCGACCTTACAGCAGGCTTATGTGGCAGAGTGTGGCCATTGCTCGTGAAAACTTCCCTCTCTCGTTCATTATCGATTCATACCCCGTATCGCTTTCCCACGCACAGGGTAGCAATTCACATCGCTTCCAGTCTGCCAAAGCTCCATACACTTGTCCTCCTCTTTTCTGTCTCTCTCTCTCTCTCTTTGAACCTTCTGCAACCAGGTGCTGCTGTTCGAGTCCACGCCATCTGGCCCGCGAGCGGCTTTCGTGGCGGCCTCCGTGAGCCTGGCCACGGCCATTTCCCCCTTGTTCGTCATTGCCGTGAGGGAGGTGTCCTCGACCTGGCGCATGCTGCACGCCGTGCTACTGGTACCAGCGCTATTGCTGACGTTCATGGTGTGCGCCATCGAAGAGTCGCCCCACTGGTGCCTATACAACAAGTGAGCTATGTAGATGTCGAAACACGCTCTTCTATACGCCGCCCAATATGGTCAGAGCTTCAGGGGAACGCCAGGCGCGTGTTTACACCACTTTTATCGAACCTTTCTTTAAAAATTTATTCCACTCGATATAAGTAACCAGACAAGTGGTTCAGTATGACATTAGGCTGAATGTCGGTCGCAGTTCTATCACGAGGGCAGTGTCATGGGAAGCATAATCGAAGTAAACACAAGTAAGAGGACTTCAGAAGAGTATAGGCTTGGGCTGGTTGGTAACACATAGTTACGCTGGAAGTATAGCGCGGGAAGGACGATCGACAAAGACTGGACAGGACAAGCACTTGTCCTGTTCAGTCTTTGTCGATCGTTCTTCCTGCGCTACGCTTCCAGTGTAACAAATGAGAGGTTGATAGATGAGGGCAGTTTTCGAGCTAAGCCGATCGAAATTGTTATCGACAAGAAAAATCACAACTTAAAAATGCACTGTAACCATTGAAGATGATTGTCAATGTATGCGAAAAGCCTGAACGAGCGAATGAAAGAGTGAACGAATGAGAAAGAGCGAGCGAATGTTTTTCTTGCTGTGTCCGACCAGCGATCACCGACCGACGACCAAGGAACCACAAGAACGGCAAATCAAGCAAAGAAACCTACTCGCTTTAAAATTACTGCATACGGTGACCTTAACGGAAAGAATACACTATATGTACGGAAGTCGACTAAATATACGAGAACGTTGGCACCATACCGAGCAACCTCTCGGGAAAGAAGGTATAAATTCCCCTTTAATAACCATATTTTTCTGGAAAGAGACAACTATGGTCTATGTCCTCTTCGGTCATTCTGCCACATATTTACGTTGGGTTGAATGATTACGGTGCGCCTTGTTTTTTTTTTCTTGCGTGCAATAGGCGGGGCTTAATTAGTGCTGCGGTTAGGTACTGAAGAAAAGCAGCAAAGATTGAGCTTAAAGGGAGCCAAAAGGAGCCAAGCATATTATTATTGCTCCACATTTGTCATCATGATAAAAAAGAGTTAGCCAGCTTCACCACTCGCTGGCTACAACTCCTAGTCTTAGCGCTATGGCTAAGTGGCTGTGATGCTGTGCTGCTGAGCACGGGATCCCGGTCGCGGCGGCCGCATTTCGATGGGGGCGAAATGCAAGGACGCCCGTGTCCCGTGCAATGGTGGCACGTTAAAAGTCCCCTGGTGGTCAAAATTACTCCCGAGTCCCTCGCTACGGCGCTATTCATAATCGAATCGCGGTTTCGTGAAGTAAAACCCGACAATTAAATATAGGGCTGACTATAGTAGACACACATCAATACCCCAGAAAGTGGACGAGAAAAGGGCGCCGCGGTAGCTCAACTGCGAACAGTATTACACGCGTAATCCGTAGACGTGGGTTCGTATACCACTTGGGGGTGGTTGTTTTTTCATCCACATTTATCTCCATTTATTTATGATTTCTCTATTAGAACTGAGATCTACGAATAATTTCCACTATGCGGTTCTTCATGTCATTGAAGGGTGGTGATAATGATGTTCTGACTGATAAAAATCGGGCTCCTGGGTTTCCTTTCTTCTCGTTCATATGTGTCACACATGGACATTGCGACAATACCGCTAGATGGTGCTGAGTGTACAGAAAAAATTGGAGATGTACGTACAAAAGCAATGTTCGCAATGTGGGGTCAGAAAATTCGGTTGTGGGAGTTCATAGGGCTTTTCTCCTTTTTTTCTTTTTTTAACCTAGGTAGGACATTAGGCAGTATAATAGCAAGAGCTTGGTGGCGCAGCCCACCGTCCCCTTCCAAAGGGCACACTCATCGCATCCAAACATCACATCACATCCAAACATCACATCACATCCAAACATCACATCACATCCAAACATCACATCACATCCAAACATCACATCACATCACATCCAAACATCACATCACATCACATCCGAACATCACATCACATCACATCACATCCATCCATCCATCCATCCGAATTGCGAGAGAGGAGCCTGGCTACAGTACGTACCTCATACATGACGCGCTTTCGGTAGTGGCCATATGGCTTGTCACTACGTTGCTTGAATGCACTACCGTCGACAGATATCTTGCGATTTCTTGTTTTGTTTTGTTTTGCAGGAATCGTCTAAGCGCATCTTTTCACTTTCTTCTTCTTTTCGCAAACCACACGCAGTAAGTTCGACGATGCCGAGCGCGTCATCTTGTGGGCGGCTCGTCTCAACCTCGAGGACCCGGACCTCGTGCGTGACCGGCTCGACCGGATCCGCAAGGCCGTCGAGTCGCGCGGAGGCGGGACGTTCCAATCCGCGAGGCCTCTACGCTGCATCACGTCGGTGCACATGCGCTCCCGCTGCTTCTCCCTGTTCGGATGCTGGTTCTTTGTGTACATTGCCTACTACGCGCGGGACTACGAGAACCTGCCTCCCTGGGTCGGTGCTTTCATCTACACGATAACATTTAACTCAATTCAATTCAGTCTGTGTTACAATACCTGCGGTGGAAAGTTAAATAGACAGCTAAACGGACAGTGGCCATTTTAAGTACCGGTAATGAAGCCGGCAAAAGACGTAGCTTTGCGAAGGCAGCATCTAAGTCAAAAACGACGTGCGCAACTTCGCCCCCAACAAGATGTCGGCTGAGCAGAATGCCTAGAAGCCCGATGGGAAGGTCGCCTTCTCAAAGCAAAACCTAGTCACGCTTTGTTATGCGCGAATGTAAGTGAAGCTCTCTTTTCCGTAGGTTCGCATACACAAAGTATTGAAATACAGCAATAACTTGTGTTTTCTTAACCTTTTCTTGTTGACCCAAGGGGAAATCGTACCACAGATGCATCTGTCAGATGGTTTCAGATGTGTTCCATTCCTTGGGCTCCAAGCTGTTTTGGTAGTTGACAACGTAGACTGTCTACAATGCTGGCCAGAATTGGAACACACCCTCTATTTCTATTCAAGTTATTTTAATCGAAAACATCGCGTTACTGTGTGCATTTTTCTTGTTCTTTTTCTCTCTTCCTTCTCCTTTTATTCCCTTTACCCCTTTCCCCAGCACAGGGTAGCCAGTCAGTATTTACACTGGCTAACCTCCCTGTCTTTCCTTCCCTTTTGTATCTCTCTTAACCGAAAACAAATGGTAAACGTTCCCAATCAGCTTTCTTTGCTTATTTGTACATTTAAAAGGTCCTACAGGATTTTTAGCAATACGTTTTTAGTGGCGGCGCAATCTAGAGTGCTCTGTTAAATTCCTTGCCGTTGATGCAGCTATCGCCCATGACGGAGGCATGAAGGGTCGTACACACGTCACTGAAGCATATACTGATATTTAGGCGCTACAAGTTAACGTATATAAGATGCGTGAAACAGTCGTCAAACATTAAAAACTAAACTTATCTGTCGCGTTTGAGCGTTGATGCACAAGAGAGCGACGCATATTTGTTGTCGTACGTATGCTGCCTGAAGCAACGCCAGTCCAAAGCAATGTAAAGAGCGTGTCGGTTTTGGCGACACTGCAAAAAATGCCAATTTCCATGCAACAGAGCGCTGGCGCCATCTGTCCCCACACGATATTTTGCTGTAGCAGTTATTGATGGTGCCATTGCGCTTTTGCAGTGACATTGCGAGCTCTATGTCTCAGCATTTCTCAACATGAAGACTATGTGAAAAATACCGACGTGATAACGCCCGAACTGTGTGTGCTTCCCAGTGAGATAAAACTTAGTGGAAGTCTACAACACCATTCACTCTCAGTGAAGGGGGTAAACGGGTTAGAAACGGCTACATGGTCGGCCTCAAAAGGGCAAGTCTGGACATGCCAGGTGCATCATATCAGGCGATGACGTAATCTTCGTTCCATCTCCAAGTGTGCGTTAGGCCTCGAGAAAGACCGCTTCCGCGGTAAAAAAAAGAAAATATTAAAGTGGCCAAGATACAATGGTTTCTGGCTAAGAGGGGATCTGTCTTTTTCAGCTTCCGCGTGTAAATCCCATTTCCGTATGAGGGGATTAGCCTCTCTATGTCTGCTATATGTGCTTGTTGGTGGTCGGGATTATACTGATTTGTTGTCGGGCAGCCTGAACGACATGAACTTAAGAGGCACGTGAGACCACGCATAAAACTGTGTGCTGTCTTATGTGCCTTGTATGTCCCTGTAGTTTAGCTTGCACTGCGACAAACTAGAAGATTGCCATCTCCCTTACTTTTCCCGGAATGACTGCCTTTAAGGGCCCCGACTCGGGCGCCCAGCTTCAAGCGGCCGTGTGGTTCGTGGTGGCCGGCAACTTCCCGGCCATGGCTGTCGCCTACGGCGTGACGCGGCGGTATGGCGGCTTGCGTTCCTTAGTTCCCCTGCTGGCCGCCTGCTCCGTGATGTCGGCGCTGCAGTCGGCCCTGGTCGCCGTGGGTGGCCGCTCGTCGCTGCTTCTGGTCTACTGCAGCTCCGTGATCATTCTCAACGTCGCCTACGTCGCCCTAGTGGTGCATACTGTCGACGCGTTCCCTACTCCGGTGCGAAGCCTGGGCTACTCCGGTGCGTTCATGTCAGGCCGCATCGGAGCCGTGATCGGTGCGCTGTTCCGGGAGTTCGAGTCTATGCCGCTGCCCACTAGCTTGATACCCACGGCTGTGACGTCACTGGGTCTGCTCGCTTTCGCGGTGTCTGCTGTGCTCGCGCCGCCTACTCCGAAGGAGTTGATCGCGGACGAAGGGTCAGCGGTTGTTTGCGACAAGTCCGGCGAAGCGTTGTTGTCGGAGGGCAGCCCGAAGTCCTGGAGGGTGCACAAGAGGCAGTCTCCTACGCTGTCGGTGCAGTGAGAGTATAAACGAATGCCGTTGCGCGTGTCTGGGTCCTTCCACGAAACTTTCTTGATGACCTGTGGGGACCTCGAGATATTGACTGGTTTGCCATCATGACCCCGACAGCTGACAATAACCGTGATGTTTTATGTTACCCTGTGCTTCTGTGCCAAAGCGCAGTTTTGTGTGCTGAACTTGGCTCGCTCATTGCTAGAGGCCATCAAACAAGTGCCGGTGTTAGTTTGCCACGTTTTTGTGATTATTTAGTGTATCGACATTTAGATGGAAGTCGCGAATTGTCGCGTGTTGGAAAAGACATGTAGGTGTGTTTGTGGATAAGACTTCGTGCCGGGATGTTTTGCTCGTGCTTCTGTATCAGGCACGCGAAGAGTAGTGTGCA